>NC_051054.1:8234231-8559786 GCF_904848185.1 Acanthopagrus latus | reverse complement strand
TAAACTGATAATATTCAGCAGAATTTGAAAAGTAAAGAACATGAAGAAGAATATGCAGAAGATCAATATTAGAAGTGGGACACACACACACACACAGCTCCTGTCCTGGGCTTCAGTCGGCCCCTCTAGGCCTCACACTGGCTCCTGTGGAGGGACTGGGTCTGGCTGCGGTCATGATGGAGGACCTTGCAGGTGTACAGCTCTCCTTCCATCCAGCGCTCCCGGCTCAGGCTCAGGGTGCTGCTGCTGCTGTAGCGTCCGCTCCTCTCCTCCTCCCAGCTGCTCAGGACCCCCTCTGTCACCTCCGTACCGTCCACCTCCCAGCGCACCGCGGCTCCCTGAGGAGAGTAGCCGGTCAGCAGGCAGGCCAGCGTGGCCGAGCCCCCGGAGAGCTGCTCAGAGGAGGGGGGAAGCAGAGAGACGGAGGGCCTGACCATGGGGCCAGCTGGAGGGGAGAGAGGAGACACACAAGGAGCAGATTAACTTCCAGTGCAGGACACACAGCTGGACATGAGACACTGATGAGACATGACAGAGGTGAACACTGCTGTGGATGAGCTGTGTGCATGATACTGTGATCAGACAGAGGAGAGGAGCTGACACACGGAGGAAATGAGGGTTTAACAAATAAAAGAAAATGATAAAAGTTGATGTTAATTTGACATTTAAAACAATTCATCTTCTACTGTGACACTCAACATAAATCACTAAGAATGACACAATAATGCCGCATGACTTTGCTGTGAATCGTTTTGAAATTTTTACTTTTTCATAATTGATTTAAATCTTTATATCTGCCTTCTGTTGTTTGGCAGTAGATAATTCATCCCTTGAATGATATTCTTGTTTAAAACAATGTAACATCTATTTACCCCATGTATAGTACACTGAAGTACAGCTAAATGTTAATCAACATTTAAATGCACTGTTTTAAGTATACTTAAGTACAGTTAAAAAATCAATTACACTGTCAGGAGGCATACACAATGAGCTTTTGCAGTTTTATTTAGAATATACTTATGACAAAGAACACTTACTAAAAGTTAGTTTTTTAATAAATATTACATTAAGCACAACATGATATTATGCTAGTTTTTCTTCTTTTTTTTGAGCTGTGACAGTTAAAGACTTTGTCATCTGTCTGTTTCACTTCCTTTTCTTTACTTTAAGCTAATGAACTGTGAACACAAACTGCAGCTATAAATGTTTATATGAATTCAAATGATTTTTAAACATTGTTTGCAAAATATTGTTATAAATAACAACTGAGTTTAAACATTGAAAATTGAGAATTAGGATGTTATTTTTTTGAGTTTTGAAGTTGACCTCAGTCAAATTTTATAACCAGAACCGCTGATTAAATTTCAGTTGAACATTGAATATTTATTAAAAAAGTAATAATAAAAAATGAAACTTAGGTTATTTGGCCTAAATTTAACCTTGACATTATCAACAGTGTGTCAATAATAGAATTTTACATTCTGCACAAAGTTTTCGTTTAACTACATTAACAGACAGCTTAATCAATTTTTTGAAAAATTAGTTGTCTGGAATAATTGCTTGTTTAATCGCATTCTGATGCAAAACTCAGTCTAAAATTGTATATTTCAGAAATTATAGAACCTCTGGTACTTACAGTGAATGATGAGTTTGGTTCCTCCACCAAAAGTGACCCACAGTGATACAAACTCATTAAGTGGCCGTACAAAAACCTCCTGCACTGTGAACAAGCATCTTTCCACTGAAAACACTCTCTGATTTTTATAATAACACACAAATATTCATATTAGTTGAATCTACAATGATTGTTCAATGTTATGGATTGAAAATATTCAATAAATATGAATCATTTATTTCATTTTTCTTGAGTTTTCTACTCCTGATGGAGAAACGATCACAGTCTCCTTGAAATAAAGTCATTTTTACAATTTCACATCAATTTCTACATGCTTAAATTAACATGATGCTTTTTGATAATCATTATGTACTAATAACTCATATTAAACAGAAATTGCCATTCATCTACAGGAAACCCTGTGAGTAAATGAAAGGCAGACAGACAGACATATCATACCAACCACAGTGGACACAAACTCATCTTAAATCCTCAACTGCACTTCTAATATAAATATGTTCCTCTGTTCCATTAAGATCATAGATGGTGTAAATCCAAGCAGTGTTTCTCCTGATGTTGTGTCCCACGTTGCCTTCAGTGTTCAGCTGAGAGCAGAGAAATCATTTCCATAGAGAGGAGGCTTTGCATGGTCAGCTGATCCTCCAGTGAACTGAGAAGGTTTATAGTCCTGTGAGTTCAACACTGCAGGACTCACATCTGTCAGTCAACACAGCAGAAAGCACAACCACCATGACTCTCATCACCATCCTCATCTGGACGCTGGCCTGCTGCTGTTTTACAGGTTGGTTCACTCAGCAACATTTCACACATGATGTGCTGCCTTTTCTCTCATTGATTTCTGCTGATAAATCAATGATTTGTTTCTGTGTGCAGGATGCAGCGGTCAGGTGACTGTGACTCAGCCTCCAGCAGTGACATTTACTCCAGGATCCACTGTCACTCTCACCTGTAACACCAACCCAGCTGTTTACAGAGACAGTGATGGTGATGATTGGATCTTCTGGTATCAACATAAACCTGGACAGCCTCCAAAGCTCCTAATAAGATATGTGAGCGCACGTCAATCAGGAACACCAGCTCGGTTTAGTGGCAGTGGAAGCAGCTCTGCCTTCACTTTGACCATCAGTGGAGTTCAGGCTGAAGATGCAGCAGTTTATTACTGTCAGAGTTACCATGAAATCAGCAGTGCTGATGTGTTCACACAGTGATTTATAGTCGTACAAAAACCTCCCTCAGTCAGACTGCAGAGACTCTGAGCTGTTACAGCAGGAAGCGACTGCAGCTGCTGAAGAGGAAGAGACTCTGACACAGACCACTGAACACAGAGCTGACAGGAACCTCAGCAAGCACACATTATAGATTCACACTAATATTATTATATTGTTTAATATGCTATCTTTTTATTCCATTTCAAACATTGTTATGATCCCAAAATTTTCTTTAACAGTCATTTTATTAACAGAAATCGTAAACCTGCATTGAACATTTTCAGAAAGATGCTCACCTGCTTTCTTGCTGAGTGATATCACTCTCATATTTATCGATCAGCATGAAGGCTGGAAGCAGGGGGGAAACTTTCTTACACTGGCTCTGTGCCAGTGTAAGAAAGTAACCCCACCAGCACCTTTAAAGCTAAACATTAGTTCATACAAACAGCAAAGTAGAAAGCAGATTGTTTCAGTGTAACAGGAGTATATGCCAACATTTTTCTTTGCCAGAAACAATATTTTTTGTAGAATTTCATTAGAGTTAGAACTGAAGAAGCCTCTCGGATGAGACGTCTTCAAGAAACTGAAACAAGTCCAGCTGCCTTCAATACAGCACTTAGATTTACCAAGACCTGGATGACTGAGAACCTTCATGAACAATCTCATCTTCAGTCTGAGGTTGTCAGGTAACCAGTGGAGAGAGGTCTGTATGGACTAAACGAACAGGGAAGCAAGCGGAGAACTCCTGTCACATAAAAAGTGCAGGTGGGGTGGACCAACATGCAGGAGAAAGCATAGAGACTGGATTCAAAGCTTTCATTTATGTTTGTTGGAAAAAGTCAAACATTGACAGAAAAATGAGAGACAGGAACAGGCAACGCGAGCACACAACTGAACAAAGGCTGAACTGAAAACTAAACAATGATACAAAACAAACTGGTGATGTAATGAGGTGCAGGTGCAGAAGCTCAGGTGAGGAGACTGAGGTGAGGAAGCAGGAGAACAGGAAAGGAGCTGATTGGCTGGTGAAAACACTGGGAACAGGGCGGGGCTAACCAGGCTGAAGCAGGACAGGTGTGGAGGGAGAAGCAGGCCGGGGAGGAGCACAGGAACACAGGAGGGAAACAAAGTGCAGACAGACCACAAACATCCAGAAAACACAATAAAAGCAGACAGAAATGTCAGAACCACGACAGCTTTACAGGAGCCGATGGTCACATTTACTTGTCTGTAGGGACATGCAAGCTGTTTCCACATGCTGTCAGTCTCAGCTAAGTTAAAGCTCGATTAATATATCCTTCCTCTTGCACCTTCCTCTCAGTTCATGACTGAGCACAGGGCTCAGACTCTCTCGTTGTATTTAAAGAATGATGATATTTTTCAGATGCATCTTGACCTGAAGAAACAAATGAGATTGAGTGTTTTTCTCACCAGTATTCTGTCCATCAATATGCTATCAGAAGCCACAACTAGTTAACCAGAAGTCTCAACAACAGGATTGAGGGAAATACTGAGTACATTCAAAATAAGTCAATAATCCTGTCAGTTCATAGTGAGGTCAGCAGGGGGTGATATAGACCTGTTATTGAGGACAAAGTCATGTAAAATCATGAAGAAGTGAAGTGCAGGATGTTTAAAATGAGGAGAACAAATGTAAAACAGCTCAAAGTCAAAATGTTCTAGATGGACTTTAAACTGTCACATGATCCTCAAGATGATGAGCTGTCACTCCACCTCACCTCCTCTGTTTCTGTTTCACATCAACAGGTGTGTGTTTGCCTTCTTGAAAGTCTTTTGCATGATTTTAATGCATCGCTGCGCCCAAGAGTTTAAAATCTTATGTCACAGACAGTCTGAACTGTTTTCCTGTACTCACACTGAAAACTGCATCAACATGATGTTGCCAATAACTCTGATTGTCATGTTGGGTTTTCTGACTCAGGGTGAGAGATTCTGAAAATGTTTGGTGCAAATTCAGTCAGTTCTCTCCACATTTACTTTTGTGTAACTTTGTCATTTCTCATTTCAGAGTCTTCTGCCAACAACTTTCTGACTCAGGGTGACAAATCCAAGTCTGTTAGTCTTGGAGGGACTGTGACCATCAGTGCCACAGGGAGTTCAGATATTGGTGCTGATCTCAGTTGGTACCTTCAGAAACCTGGACAGGCTCCACATCTTCTCATATATCTGGAATCAACTCTAAACTCTGGAACGCCATCTCGATTCAGTGGCAGTTCATCTGGTTCTGACTACACTCTGACCATCAGTGGTGTTCAGGCTGAAGATGTTGGAGATTACTACTGTCTGGGCTTTCATAGTGATTACACATTCACACAGTGATTCAGAGCCGTACAAAAACCTCCTTCAGTCTGACTGAAGTGAAAACGGCCTGCTGCAGGTGCAGAGGGTTGGTGAAGAGACTGTGATGAGGAGAACTGGTCCAGTGAACACAAGAGTCATCAAGCAGAACCACAATGAACCTAAATAAAACACAAACTAACTCATAGACATTTTTCCATACACAGTTTTTAACTTCAATGATTTTCAGTGAATTCAGTAATTTTACATGCAAACTGATAAAGACCAGTTATTGTTGGACTTCAACCTCTGAAATGAAAAAAGGTACAACAGTGTCTCTGCAATAGCTGCACAAAAAAAGTCTAAAACTTAAACAGTTCAAAGCAGGAATGACATTTTCAATTTATTACACTTTATTTTATTAACTAAAATGATTTCATGTTCAAAATGTGAGATTCTATGTTCAGATGTCACACAGTAGAACCATCTCCTGTTCTTTCATGTATAATATAACATCAGTTATGATGCTGAGAATATCAAGAAGACATTTTTTATGATGAATATATGATAAAAATAAAAACAAAGACACTGACTCTTTATAATCCACAGTTTTATTAAGTGATGATTTCATGTTCAAAGTCTCTCTTTGAGACAAACTGATGATATTCAGTAAGATTTGTAAAGTAAAGAAGAAGAAGAAGAATATGCAGAAGATCAGTATTAGACAGCAACATGCAGACTGAAACACTGAGCAGAGAGCTGTGAAACCTGCAGAAACATGTGAACAGAGGAGATCTGGAGCTTCATCAGGATCTCTATGAAAGCAGCAGCATCATCTCCAGACAGGAAGTGTTGCTGAAGCTCTACTCTGAGCAGCGCTCAGGCTCCAGGCTTTGAGTGACGGGGCTCTGTCCATTCAGACTGGCCTCACAGCTGACTGAGCCCGCCTTCCTCCACTGGTCTGCAGAGAGGCTCAGGGTGCTGCTCCAGCTGTAACGGCCGTCCATCCCCAGGACCTCCGGGCTGTGTGACGCCCCTGAGGAGCTGCTGCTGCCCCCCACCTTCCAGCCCAGCCTCCAGGTGGAGGGGAAGCCCCCGCTGGACAGACACACCAGTGTGGCATCTCCCTGCTGCAGCTGCTCTCTGGAGGGGGGGAGGACGGTCAGGGTGGGCTGCACCACACCCACTGGAGGAGAGAGAGAGAGGGGGGAGGAGAGGGGGGGAGAGAAGACAAAGTCATGAGAGTGAAGGCTTGGTAATAAAGACACATGACAAACTGCTCGTTTCTTATATTTGATCCAATCTAACAGAATAAGTTGTGCTGCTGCTGCTGCTGCTGCTGCTCTCATAAATCACTCAGTATCAGACCATCAGACACACCATTCAAGTGGAAATGCAACTAAAAAGCTTCACTGATGAAGATTATTGACGACGTCTTCACGTGTGTTTCATAATGTGTGACAGTGAATAACTCGTCCCTGTGATGATTTTCTTCTGTTCAAACTGACGGAGCTGAAACACTCATGTGAACACAGTTCAAACCTTTGTCATCTGTCTCTTTCACTTCCTTTTAACCACATGTGAAATGAATGAAGCATGAACACAAAGATAAGCTGCATTTACTGATAAAATACTTTTTGTGTTTAAAAATCTTTTACATGTAAAAACTGTTTAAATGTTCAGAATATAAATTTTCAATAAAAATTAAACTTCTGAAGTTGTGTGTTTTGAGCATCAGAGGTTTTACTGTGAGGTGAATATTGAATATTTTGAAGAACAACTTAAACTGATAATAAAAAACAGAAAATTAAAAAATAGATGAGTTATTCAGTTCCTCTTAAAATCAAGTTATATGCACCTACAATTTGTGCCAAGTTTCCTCTCAGGTTGTGATCAACTTCATGAAATAATTATAATTATCAATAACATTCAAATATGGAACTTGATCAGAATCTCAATAAATATTTGATAAAAGTCATATTCGCCATTTGTTGTATGAAATAAAAATCTCTGGTACTTACAGTCAACGATGAGTTTGGTTCCTCCACCAAAAGTGTACCACAGTGATACAAACTCATTAAGTGGCCGTACAAAAACCTCCTGCACTGTGAACAAGCATCTTTCCTCTGAAAACACTCTCTGATTTTTATAATAACACACAAATATTTAAATTCATTGAATCTACAAATATTTTTCAATATGTTGGATTGAAAATATTGAATGAATACAAATAATTTCTTTCATTTTCTTGACTTTTCTACTCCTGACAGAGAAATGATCACAGTCTGATTGTAACAAAGTCACTTTTGACAATTTTATAGCAACTCATACATGATAAAATCAAAATCATGCTTTTCTGATAATCATAATTTACTGATAACTCATATTAATCAGGTAATTGATATATTCTGTATCTACTTTAAACCCTGTGAGTGAATGAAAGGCAGAAAAACAGACATATCATACCAACCACAGTGGACACAAACTCATCTTAAATCCTCGACTGCACTTCTAATATAAATATTTTCCTCTGTTCCATTAAGATCATAGATGGTATAAATCCAAGCAGTGTTTCTCCTGATGTTGTGTCCCACGTTGCCTTCAGTGTTCAGCTGAGAGCAGAGAAATCATTTCCATAGAGAGGAGGCTTTGCATGGTCAGCTGATCCTCCAGTGAACTGAGAAGGTTTATAGTCCTGTGAGTTCAACACTGCAGGACTCACATCTGTCAGTCAACACAGCAGAAAGCACAACCACCATGACTCTCATCACCATCCTCATCTGGACGCTGGCCTGCTGCTGTTTTACAGGTTGGTTCACTCAGCAACATTTCACACATGATGTGCTGCCTTTTCTCTCATTGATTTCTGCTGATAAATCAATGATTTGTTTGTGTGTGCAGGATGCAGCGGTCAGGTGACTGTGACTCAGCCTCCAGTAGTGACATCTGCTCCAGGATCCACTGCCACTCTCACCTGTAACACCAACCAAGCTGTTTACAGATACAGTGATGGTGATGATGCTATGTTCTGGTATCAACAGAAATCTGGACAGCCTCCAAAGCTCCTGATAAAATATGCCAAAACACTTGAATCTGGAACACCAGCTCGGTTTAGTGGCAGTGGAAGAAGCTCTGCCTTCACTTTGACCATCAGTGGAGTTCAGACTGAAGATGCAGCAGTTTATTACTGTCAGAGTTACCACAGTGGTGGAGTGTTCACACAGTGATTCAGAGCCGTACAAAAACCTCCTTCAGTTTGACTGAAGTGAAAACGGCCTGCTGCAGGTGCAGAGGGTTGGTGAAGAGACTGTGATGAGGAGAACTGGTCCAGTGAACACAAGAGTCATCAAGCAGAACCACAATGAACCTAAAGAAAACTGAAACAGACTCACAGACATTTTTTCATAAACACGTTTTAAACTTCAGTACATTGCAGTAAATTAAATATTTTTAGGTGTAAAATGATAAACGACCATTTATTATTGGATTTCAACTACTGATATCAAAATAAGTACAATAGTGTCTGTTAATAGCTGCACTAAACAGTCTAAAACTAAAACAGTCCAAAGCAGAAAGGGATATTTCTGTTTATTACAATTTATTTTATTAACTAAAGTGATTTCATTTCAAAATGTAAGATTTTATATTCAGATGTCACACAGTAGAACCATCTCCTGTTCTTTCATGTATAATATAACATCAGTTATGATGCTGAGAATATCAAGAAGATATTTTTCATGATGAATATATATTAAAAGTGAAACAAAGACACTGACTCTTTGTAATCCACAGTTTTATTAAATGATGAGTTAATGGTCAAAGTTTCTCTATGAGATAAACTGATGGTAATCAGCAGAAGTTGAACAGTAAAGAAGATGAAGAAGAAAATGCAGAAGATCAGTATTAGACAGCAACATGCAGACTGAAACACTGAGCAGAGAGCTGTGAAACCTGCAGAAACATGTGAACAGAGGAGATCTGGAGCTTCATCAGGATCTCTATGAAAGCAGCAGCATCATCTCCAGACAGGAAGTGTTGCTGAAGCTCTACTCTGAGCAGCGCTCAGGCTCCAGGCTTTGAGTGACGGGGCTCTGTCCATTCAGACTGGCCTCACAGCTGACTGAGCCCGCCTTCCTCCACTGGTCTGCAGAGAGGCTCAGGGTGCTGCTCCAGCTGTAGCGGCCGTCCGTCCCCAGGACCTCCGGGCTGTGTGACGCCCCTGAGGAGCTGCTGCTGCCCCCCACCTTCCAGCCCAGCCTCCAGGTGGAGGGGAAGCCCCCGCTGGACAGACACACCAGTGTGGCATCTCCCTGCTGCAGCTGCTCTCTGGAGGGGGGGAGGACGGTCAGGGTGGGCTGCACCACACCCACTGGAGGAGAGAGAGAGAGGGGGGAGGAGAGGGGGGAGAGAAGACACAGTCATGAGAGTGAAGGCTTGGTAATAAAGACACATGACAAACTGCTCGTTTCTTATATTTGATCCAATCTAACAGAATAAGTTGTGCTGCTGCTGCTGCTGCTCTCATAAATCACTCAGTATCAGACCATCAGACACACCATTCAAGTGGAAATGCAACTAAAAAGCTTCACTGATGAAGATTATTGACGACATCTTCACGTGTGTTTCATAATGTGTGACAGTGAATAACTCGTCCCTGTGATGATTTTCTTCTGTTCAAACTGACGGAGCTGAAACACTCATGTGAACACAGTTCAAACCTTTGTCATCTGTCTCTTTCACTTCCTTTTAACCACATGTGAAATGAATGAAGCGTGAACACAAAGATAAGCTGCATTTACTGATAAAATACTTTTTGTGTTTAAAAATCAAATTTTACATGTAAAAACTGTTTAAATGTTCAGAATAAAAACATTTCAATAAAATTAAACTTCTGAAGTTGTGTGTTTTGAGCATTAGAGGTTTTAATGTGAGGTTAATATTAAACATTTTAAAGCAAAGAACAATTAAACGTGATCATTAAGAACAGGAAATTAAAATAAATGAGTTACTCTTTGCATCTTGAAATGAAATGATGTACAATTAAAAAAAAATATAGATTTCTACAGAGTTTACGCTTAGATTGTGATCAACTTCATGAAATGATAATTATTATCAACAACATACAGATACTAAACTTGATCAGAATCTCAATAAATACTTGATAAAAGTTACATTTTCCATTTGTTGTATAAAATATAAATCTCTGGTACTTACAGTCAACGATGAGTTTGGTTCCTCCACCAAAAGTGACCCACAGTGATACAAACTCATTAAGTGGCCGTACAAAAACCTCCTGCACTGTGAACAAGCATCTAATCACTGAAAACACTCTCTGCTTCTCATAATAACACACAAATATTTATATTTCTTGAATCTATGAAGAATTTTCAATGTGTTAGATTGGAAATATTGAATGAATATGAAGCATTTCTTTCATTTTTCTTGACTTTTCTACTCCTGACATAGAAATGATCACAGTCTCTTTGAAACAGTCATTTTTTCACATTGTATATAAATTTAAACATGCTTACATCAACATCATTCTTTTCTAGTAATCATAATTTACTGATAACTCATATTAAACAGATAGTTAATATATTGCTTGTCTCCTTTAAACCCTGTGAGTGAATGAATGGCAGACAAACAGACATATCATACCAACCACAGTGGACACAAACTCATCTTAAATCCTCGACTGCACTTCTAATATAAATATGTTCCTCTGTTCCATTAAGATCATAGTTGGTGTAAATCCAAGCAGTGTTTCTCCTGATGTTGTGTCCCACGTTGCCTTCAGTGTTCAGCTGAGAGCAGAGAAATCATTTCCATAGAGAGGAGGCTTTGCATGGTCAGCTGATCCTCCAGTGAACTGAGAAGGTTTATAGTCCTGTGAGTTCAACACTGCAGGACTCACATCTGTCAGTCAACACAGCAGAAAGCACAACCACCATGACTCTCATCACCATCCTCATCTGGACGCTGGCCTGCTGCTGTTTTACAGGTTGGTTCACTCAGCAACATTTCACACATGATGTGCTGCCTTTTCTCTCATTGATTTCTGCTGATAAATCAATGATTTGTTTCTGTGTGCAGGATGCAGCGGTCAGGTGACTGTGACTCAGCCTCCAGCAGTGACATCTGCTCCAGGATCCACTGTCACTCTCACCTGTAACACCAACCAAGCTGTTTACAGATACAGTGATGGTGATGATGCTATGTTCTGGTATCAACAGAAATCTGGACAGCCTCCACAGCTCCTGATAAAATATGCCAAAACACGTCAATCGGGAACACCAGCTCGGTTTAGTGGCAGTGGAAGAAGCTCTGCCTTCACTTTGACCATCAGTGGAGTTCAGACTGAAGATGCAGCAGTTTATTACTGTAAGAGTTACCACAGTGGTGGAGTGTTCACACAGTGATTCAGAGCCGTACAAAAACCTCCTTCAATTTGACTGAAGTGAAAACGGCCTGCTGCAGGTGCAGAGGGTTGGTGAAGAGACTGTGATGAGGAGAACTGGTCCAGTGAACACAAGAGTCATCAAGCAGAACCACAATGAATCTAAAGAAAACTGAAACAGACTCACAGACATTTTTTCATAAACACGTTTTAAACTTCAGTACATTGCAGTAAATTAAATATTTTTAGGTGTAAAATGATAAAGACCATTTATTATTGGATTTCAACTACTGATATCAAAATAAGTACAATAGTGTCTGTTAATAGCTGCACTAAACAGTCTAAAACTAAAACAGTCCAAAGCAGAAAGGGATATTTCTGTTTATTACAATTTATTTTTTTAACTAAAGTGATTTCATTTCAAAATGTAAGATTTTATATTCAGATGTCACACAGTAGAACCATCTCCTGTTCTTTCATGTATAATATAACATCAGTTATGATGCTGAGATGATCAAGAAGATATTTTTCATGATGAATATATATTAAAAGTGAAACAAAGACACTGACTCTTTGTAATCCACAGTTTTATTAAATGATGAGTTAATGGTCAAAGTTTCTCTATGAGATAAACTGATGGTAATCAGCAGAAGTTGAACAGTAAAGAAGATGAAGAAGAAAATGCAGAAGATCAGTATTAGACAGCAACATGCAGACTGAAACACTGAGCAGAGAGCTGTGAAACCTGCAGAAACATGTGAACAGAGGAGATCTGGAGCTTCATCAGGATCTCTATGAAAGCAGCAGCATCATCTCCAGACAGGAAGTGTTGCTGAAGCTCTACTCTGAGCAGCGCTCAGGCTCCAGGCTTTGAGTGACGGGGCTCTGTCCATTCAGACTGGCCTCACAGCTGACTGAGCCCGCCTTCCTCCACTGGTCTGCAGAGAGGCTCAGGGTGCTGCTCCAGCTGTAGCGGCCGTCCGTCCCCAGGACCTCCGGGCTGTGTGACGCCCCTGAGGAGCTGCTGCTGCCCCCCACCTTCCAGCCCAGCCTCCAGGTGGAGGGGAAGCCCCCGCTGGACAGACACACCAGTGTGGCATCTCCCTGCTGCAGCTGCTCTCTGGAGGGGGGGAGGACGGTCAGGGTGGGCTGCACCACACCCACTGGAGGAGAGAGAGAGAGGGGGGAGGAGAGGGGGGGAGAGAAGATAAAGTCATGAGAGTGAAGGCTTGGTAATAAAGACACATGACAAACTGCTCGTTTCTTATATTTGATCCAATCTAACAGAATAAGTTGTGCTGCTGCTGCTGCTGCTGCTGCTCTCATAAATCACTCAGTATCAGACCATCAGACACACCATTCAAGTGGAAATGCAACTAAAAAGCTTCACTGATGAAGATTATTGACGACGTCTTCACGTGTGTTTCACAATGTGTGACAGTTAATAACTCGTCCCTGTGATGATTTTCTTCTGTTCAAACTGACGGAGCTGAAACACTCATGTGAACACAGTTCAAACCTTTGTCAT
Organism: Acanthopagrus latus; assembly: GCF_904848185.1. Classification (NCBI taxonomy): domain Eukaryota; kingdom Metazoa; phylum Chordata; class Actinopteri; order Spariformes; family Sparidae; genus Acanthopagrus; species Acanthopagrus latus. Next base: position 8,546,719 of record NC_051054.1, on the reverse strand, counting down.
CTGTCTCTTTCACTTCCTTTTAACCACATGTGAAATGAATGAAGTGTGAACACAAAGATAAGCTGCATTTACTGATCAAATACTTTTTGTGTTTAAAAATCAACTTTTACATGTAAAAACTGTTTAAATGTTCAGAATATAAATTTTCAATAAAAATTAAACTTCTGAAGTTGTGTGTTTTGATCATCAGAGGTTTTACTGTGAGGTGAATATTAAATATTTTGAAGCATATAACAACTTAAACTGATCATAAAAAAACAGAAAATTAAAAAATAGATGAGTTATTCGGTGCCTCTTAAAATCAAATCATATGCACCTACAATTTGTGCCAAGTTTCCTCTCAGGTTGTGATCAACTTCATGAAATAATTATAATTATCAATAACATTCAAATATGGAACTTGATCAGAATCTCAATAAATATTTGATGAAAGTTACATTTGCCATTTGTTGTATGAAATAAAAATCTCTGGTACTTACAGTCAACGATGAGTTTGGTTCCTCCACCGAAAGTCCACCACAGTGATACAAACTCATTAAGTGGCCGTACAAAAACCTCCTGCACTGTGAACAAGCATCTTTCCTCTGAAAACACTCTCTGATTTTTATAATAACACACAAATATTTATATTCACTTAATATACATAGAATGTTCAATATGTTGGATTGAAAATATTGAATGAATACAAATAATTTCTTTCATTTTCTTGACTTTTCTACTTCTGACAGAGAAATGATCACAGTCTGATTGTAACAAAATCACTTTTGACAATTTTATAGCAATTTATACATGATTAAATCAAAATGATGCTTTTCTGATAATCATGATTTACTGATAACCCATTTTAATCAGACAATTAATATATTATTTATGTACTTTAAACCCTGTGAGTAAATGAAAGGTAGACAAACAGACATATCATACCAACCACAGTGGACACAAACTCATCTTAAATCCTCGACTGCACTTCTAATATAAATATGTTCCTCTGTTCCATTAAGATCATAGATGGTGTAAATCCAAGCAGTGTTTCTCCTGATGTTGTGTCCCACGTTGCCTTCAGTGTTCAGCTGAGAGCAGAGAAATCATTTCCATAGAGAGGAGGCTTTGCATGGTCAGCTGATCCTCCAGTGAACTGAGAAGGTTTATAGTCCTGTGAGTTCAACACTGCAGGACTCACATCTGTCAGTCAACACAGCAGAAAGCACAACCACCATGACTCTCATCACCATCCTCATCTGGACGCTGGCCTGCTGCTGTTTTACAGGTTGGTTCACTCAGCAACATTTCACACATGATGTGCTGCCTTTTCTCTCATTGATTTCTGCTGATAAATCAATGATGTGTTTCTGTGTGCAGGATGCAGCGGTCAGGTGACTGTGACTCAGCCTCCAGCAGTGACATCTGCTCCAGGATCCACTGTCACTCTCACCTGTAACACCAACCAAGCTGTTTACAGAGACAGTGATGGTGATTGGATTTATTGGTATAAACAGAAATCTGGACAGCCTCCACAGAACTTAATTTATTATGTGAGTAGACGTCAATCGGGAACACCAGCTCGGTTTAGTGGCAGTGGAAGAAGCTCTGCCTTCACTTTGACCATCAGCGGAGTTCAGACTGAAGATGCAGCAGTTTATTACTGTCAGAGTTACCATGAAATCAGCAGGGCTCCTGTGTTCACACAGTGATTTGCCGTCGTACAAAAACCTCCCTCAGTCAGACTGCAGAGACTCTGAGCTGTTACAGCAGGAAGCGACTGCAGCTGCTGAAGAGGAAGAGACTCTGACACAGACCACTGAACACAGAGCTGACAGGAGCCTCACCAAGCACACAATACACACACACACACACTAATCAATTAATTAGAAATGGCCTTGAACAATGAATCACATCACATCATGTCTTGATCAAATGTCTGTCAACAATAGGGAAAATGTTTCCTGATCACATATTCACAAAATAGACTGTTTATGTAGTAGATAAAAACACATTCTTTTTTCTCCTATATTACAAATTTAAAACTAAGGTAATGATGAATAAAAAAAGTATTCCCATTTATGTTCACGTTATAAATCCACACTTCGTTGAAGTTAAAGAAAATCATTTAATTTATAAGGACTCTTTATAAAAGACCAAACTCTTCATTAAGTCTTTTTTATCAGTTGAAGCTTTATTGGCAGAAACATGAATCATCATCATGACAGTTATTAAGCACACTGACATCAAGCTGCTGAGCTACACACATCACTCTCTAAGTTGTTGCTGTCCAACACTTTACAGCAGTGTTGTTCTCTGTCACACAAAGCTTTAGTTTCCTCTACAAACATTCAGACTCAGACTGATCAGAGCAGCAGGTGTGTTCCTCCTGCTCCCTCCCACACACAGCTCCTGTCCTGGGCTTCAGTCGGCCCCTCTAGGCCTTACACTGGCTCCTGTGGAGGGACTGGGTCTGGCTGTGGTCATGATGGAGGACCTTGCAGGTGTACAGCTCTCCTTCCATCCAGCGCTCCCTGCTCAGGCTCAGGGTGCTGCTGCTGCTGTAGCGTCCGCTCCTCTCCTCCTCCGAGCTGCTCAGGACCCCCTCTGTCACCTCCGTACCGTCCACCTCCCAGCGCACCGCGGCTCCCTGAGGAGAGTAGCCGGTCAGCAGACAGGCCAGCGTGGCCGAGCCCCCGGAGAGCTGCTCAGAGGAGGGGGGAAGCAGAGAGACGGAGGGCCTGACCATGGGGCCAGCTGGAGGGGAGAGAGGAGACACACAAGGAGCAGATTAACTTCCAGTGCAGGACACACAGCTGGACATGAGACACTGATGGGACATGACAGAGGTGAACACTGCTGTGGATGAGCTGTGTGCATGATACTGTGATCAGACAGAGGAGAGGAGCTGACACATGGAGGAAATGAGGGTTTAACAAATAAAAGAAAATGATAAAAGTTGATGTTAATTTGACATTTAAAACAATTCATCTTCTACTGTGACACTCAACATAAATCACTAAGAATGACACAATAATGCCGCATGACTTTGCTGTGAATCGTTTTGAAATTTTTACTTTTTCATAATTGATTTAAATCTTTATATCTGCCTTCTGTTGTTTGGCAGTAGATAATTCATCCCTTGAATGATATTCTTGTTTAAAACAATGTAACATCTATTTACCCCATGTATAGTACACTGAAGTACAGCTAAATGTTAATCAACATTTAAATGCACTGTTTTTAAGTATACTTAAGTACAGTTAAAAATTCAATTACACTGTCAGGAGGCATACACAATGAGCTTTTGCAGTTTTATTTAGAATATACTTATGACAACGAACACTTACTAAAAGTTAGTTTTTTAATAAATATTACATTAAGCACAACATGATATTATGCTAGTTTTTCTTTTTTTTTTGAGCTGTGACAGTTAAAGACTGTCATCTGTCTGTTTCACTTCCTTTTCTTTACTTTAAGCTAATGAACTGTGAACACAAACTGCAGCTATAAATGTTTATATGAATTCAAATGATTTTTAAACATTGTTTGCAAAATATTGTTATAAATAACAACTGAGTTTAAACATTGAAAATTGAGAATTAGGAAGTTATTTTTTTGAGTTTTGAAGTTGACCTCAGTCAAATTTTATAACCAGAACCGCTGATTAAATTTCAGTTGAACATTGAATATTTATTAAAAAAGTAATAATAAAAAATGAAATTTAGGTTATTTGGCCTAAATTTAACCTTGACATTATCAACAGTGTGTCAATAATAGAATTTTACATTCTGCACAAAGTACATTAACAGACAGCTTAATCAATTTTTTGAAAAATTAGTTGTCTGGAATAATTGCTTGTTTAATCGCATTCTGATGCAAAACTCAGTCTAAAATTGTATATTTCAGAAATTATAGAACCTCTGGTACTTACAGTGAATGATGAGTTTGGTTCCTCCACCAAAAGTCCACCACAGTGATACAAACTCATTAAGTGGCCGTACAAAAACCTCCTGCACTGTGAACAAGCATCTTTCCACTGAAAACACTCTCTGATTTTTATAATAACACACAAATATTCATATTAGTTGAATCTACAATGATTGTTCAATGTTATGGATTGAAAATATTCAATAAATATGAATCATTTATTTCATTTTTCTTGAGTTTTCTACTCCTGATGGAGAAACGATCACAGTCTCCTTGAAATAAAGTCATTTTTACAATTTCACATCAATTTCTACATGCTTAAATTAACATGATGCTTTTTGATAATCATAATGTACTAATAACTCATATTAAACAGAAATTGCCATTCATCTACAGGAAACCCTGTGAGTAAATGAAAGGCAGACAGACAGACATATCATACCAACCACAGTGGACACAAACTCATCTTAAATCCTCGACTGCACTTCTAATATAAATATGTTCCTCTGTTCCATTAAGATCATAGATGGTGTAAATCTAAGCAGTGTTTCTCCTGATGTTGTGTCCCACGTTGCCTTCAGTGTTCAGCTGAGAGCAGAGAAATCATTTCCATAGAGAGGAGGCTTTGCATGGTCAGCTGATCCTCCAGTGAACTGAGAAGGTTTATAGTCCTGTGAGTTCAACACTGCAGGACTCACATCTGTCAGTCAACACAGCAGAAAGCACAACCACCATGACTCTCATCACCATCCTCATCTGGACGCTGGCCTGCTGCTGTTTTACAGGTTGGTTCACTCAGCAACATTTCACACATGATGTGCTGCCTTTTCTCTCATTGATTTCTGCTGATAAATCAATGATTTGTTTCTGTGTGCAGGATGCAGCGGTCAGGTGACTGTGACTCAACCTCCAGTAGTGACATCTGCTCCAGGATCCACTGTCACTCTCACCTGTAACACCAACCAAGCTGTTTACAGTGGTGATCGTCTGTTCTGGTATCAACATAAACCTGGACAGCCTCCAAAGCTCCTAATAACATATGTGAGCACACGTGAATCAGGAACACCAGCTCGGTTTAGTGGCAGTGGAAGAAGCTCTGCCTTCACTTTGACCATCAGCGGAGTTCAGACTGAAGATGCAGCAGTTTATTACTGTCAGAGTGTCCATCAAATCAGCAGTGCTTGGGTGTTCACACAGTGATTTACCGTCGTACAAAAACCTCCCTCAGTCAGACTGCAGAGACTCTGAGCTGTTACAGCAGGAAGCGACTGCAGCTGCTGAAGAGGAAGAGACTCTGAGACAGACCACTGAACACAGAGCTGACAGGAGCCTCACCAAGCATACACTAAGATTCACACTAATATACTTATACTGTTTAATATGCTATCTTTTTATTCCATTTCAAACATTGTTATTATATTCAAAGATCCCCAAATTTTCTTTAACAGTCATTTTATTAACAGCCATGAAAGACTGTAGAACACAAATCGTAAACCTGCACTGAACATTTTCAGAAAGATGCTCACCTGCTTTCTTGCTGAGTGATATCACTCTCATATTTATCGATCAGCATGAAGGCTAGAAGCAGGGGGGAAACTTTCTTACATTGGCTCTGTGCCAGTGTAAGAAAGTAACCCCACCAGCACCTTTAAAGCTAAACATTAGTTCATACAAACAGCAAAGTAGAAAGCAGATTGTTTCAGTGTAACAGGAGTATATGCCAACATTTTTCTTGGCCAGAAACAATATTTTTGTAGAATTTCATTAGAGTTAGAACTGAAGAAGCCTCTCGGATGAGACGTCTTCAAGAAACTGAAACAAGTCCAGCTGCCTTCAATACAGCACTTAGATTTACCAAGACCTGGATGACTGAGAACCTTCATGAACAATCTCATCTTCAGTTTGAGGTTGTCAGGTAACCAGTGGAGAGAGGTCTGTATGGACTAAACGAGCAGGGAAGCAAGCGGAGAACTCCTGTCACATAAAAAGTGCAGGAGGGGTGGACCAACATGCAGGAGAAAGCATAGAGACTGGATTCAAAGCTTTCATTTATGTTTGTTGGAAAAAGTCAAACATTAAGAGAAAAATGAGAGACAGGAACAGGCAACGCGAGCACACAACTGAACAAAGGCTGAACTGAAAACTAAACATTGATACAAAACAAACTGGCAGTGTAATGAGGTGCAGGTGCAGAAGCTCAGGTGAGGAGACTGAGGTGAGGAAGCAGGAGAACAGGAAAGGAGCTGATTGGCTGGTGAAAACACTGGGAACAGGGCGGGGCTAACCAGGCTGAAGCAGGACAGGTGTGGAGGGAGAAGCAGGCCGGGGAGGAGCACAGGAACACAGGAGGGAAACAAAGTGCAGACAGATCACAAACATCCAGAAAACACAATAAAAGCAGACAGAAATGTCAGAACCACGACAGCTTTACAAGAGCCGATGGTCACATTTACTTGTCTGTAGGGACATGCAAGCTGTTTCCACATGCTGTCAGTCTCAGCTAAGTTAAAGCTCGATTAATATATCCTTCCTCTCAGTTCATGACTGAGCACAGGGCTCAGACTCTCTCCTGATCTATTATAAAGGATGATGATATTATTCTGATGCATTTTGACTTGGAGATGCAAATGAAATTCAGCGTTTTTCTCACTATAACCTGTCAGTGAAATACAACGCTATGCTATCACAAGTCTCAACTTGTTCACCAGAAATCTCAACAACAGGGTTTTGGAAAACAGTGAGTAAATTCAAAATCAGTCAAAAATCATGTCAGTTCAGAGTGAGGTCAGTGTTGATGAAGTGTCCCAGCAGGGGGTGATATACACCTGTTATGCAGACAGAGTCATGTGAGATCACAAAGAAGTGAAACGCAGGATGTTTGAAATGAGAAGAAGAAATCAATCAAATGATCCTCAAGATGATGAGCTGTCACTCCACCTCACCTCATTTGTTTCTGTTTCACATGAACAGGTGTGTGTTTGCCTTCTTAAATATATTTTGCATGATTTGAATGCATCGCTGCTCCTAAGAGTTTAAGTTCTTATGTCACAGAGAGTCTGAACTGTTTTCCTGTACTCACACTGAAAACTGCATCAAGATGATGTTGCCAATAACTCTGATTGCCATGTTGGGTTTTCTGACTCAGGGTGAGAGATGTTGAAAATGTTTGGTGCAAATTCAGTCAGTGCTCTCCGCTTTTACTTTTGTTTAACTTTGTCATTTCTCATTTCAGAGTCTTCTGCCAACACTTTCTTGACTCAGCCAGACAAATCCAAGTCTGTTAGTCTTGGAGGGACTGTGACCATCAGCGCCACAGGGAGTTCAGATATTGATGATGATCTCAGTTGGTACCTTCAGAAACCTGGACAGGCTCCCAAACTTCTTATATATGAGGCATCAACTCTAAACTCTGGAACTCCGTCTCGATTCAGTGGCAGCTATTCTGGTTCTGACTACAGTCTGACCATCAGTGGTGTTCAGGCTGAAGATGCTGGAGATTACTACTGTCTCGGTGTTGGGTCAACGTTCACACAGTGATTCAGAGCCGTACAAAAACCTCCTTCAGTCTGACTGAAGAGAAAACGGCCTGCTGCAGGTGCAGAGGGTTGGTGAAGAGACTGTGATGAGGAGAACTGGTCCAGTGAACACAAGAGTCATCAAGCAGAACCACAATGAACCTGAAGAAAACTGAAACTCAGACATTTTTCCATACACAGTTTTTAACTCCAAACCTTTTCAGAAAATTCAATACTTTTAGGTGTAAACTGATAAAGAGCAGTTATTATAGGACTTTATCCACAGATATAAAAAAAGGTTAGCAGTGTCTCTGTGAATAGCTGCACTGAACAGCCTAAAACTAAAACAGTCCAAAGCAAAAACAAAAATGTCAGTTTATTGTACTAACGAGAATTATTTCATGTTTAGAATGTGAGATGCTATATTCAGATGTCACAAAGTAGAAGCACGTCCTGTTCTATCATGCATAATATAACATCAGTTTCAAGGAAGAGATGATCAAGAAGATATTTTCATGATGAATATATAATGAAATAAATACAAGATCTATCATAATCCACAGTTTTATTAAGACATTGTTTAAATCTTTATGCCACATTTCTGTTGAATGAAACATTTATCTTGGACTTAAACTGATAATATTCAGCAGAATTTGAAAAGTAAAGAACATGAAGAAGAATATGCAGAAGATCAATATTAGAAGTGGGACACACACACACAGCTCCTGTCCTGGGCTTCAGTCGGCCCCTCTAGGCCTTACACTGGCTCCTGTGGAGGGACTGGGTCTGGCTGTGGTCATGATGGAGGACCTTGCAGGTGTACAGCTCTCCTTCCATCCAGCGCTCCCGGCTCAGGCTCAGGGTGCTGCTGCTGCTGTAGCGTCCGCTCCTCTCCTCCTCCCAGCTGCTCAGGACCCCCTCTGTCACCTCCGTACCGTCCACCTCCCAGCGCACCGCGGCTCCCTGAGGAGAGTAGCCGGTCAGCAGGCAGGCCAGCGTGGCCGAGCCCCCGGAGAGCTGCTCAGAGGAGGGGGGAAGCAGAGAGACGGAGGGCCTGACCATGGGGCCAGCTGGAGGGGAGAGAGGAGACACACAAGGAGCAGATTAACTTCCAGTGCAGGACACACAGCTGGACATGAGACACTGATGGGACATGACAGAGGTGAACACTGCTGTGGATGAGCTGTGTGCATGATACTGTGATCAGACAGAGGAGAGGAGCTGACACATGGAGGAAATGAGGGTTTAACAAATAAAAGAAAATGATAAAAGTTGACGTTAATTTGACATTTAAAACAATTCATCTTCTACTGTGACACTCAACATAAATCACTAAGAATGACACAATAATGCCGCATGACTTTGCTGTGAATCGTTTTGAAATTTTTACTTTTTCATAATTGATTTAAATCTTTATATCTGCCTTCTGTTGTTTGGCAGTAGATAATTCATCCCTTGAATGATATTCTTGTTTAAAACAATGTAACATCTATTTACCCTATGTATAGTACACTGAAGTACAGCTAAATGTTAATCAACATTTAAATGCACTGTTTTTAAGTATACTTAAGTACAGTTAAAAAATCAATTACACTGTCAGGAGGCATACACAATGAGCTTTTGCAGTTTTATTTAGAATATACTTATGACAAAGAACACTTACTAAAAGTTAGTTTTTTAATAAATATTACATTAAGCACAACATGATATTATGCTAGTTTTTCTTTTTTTTTTGAGCTGTGACAGTTAAAGACTGTCATCTGTCTGTTTCACTTCCTTTTCTTTACTTTAAGCTAATGAACTGTGAACACAAACTGCAGCTATAAATGTTTATATGAATTCAAATGATTTTTAAACATTGTTTGCAAAATATTGTTATAAATAACAACTGAGTTTAAACATTGAAAATTGAGAATTAGGAAGTTATTTTTTTGAGTTTTGAAGTTGACCTCAGTCAAATTTTATAACCAGAACCGCTGATTAAATTTCAGTTGAACATTGAATATTTATTAAAAAAGTAATAATAAAAAATGAAACTTAGGTTATTTGGCCTAAATTTAACCTTGACATTATCAACAGTGTGTCAATAATAGAATTTTACATTCTGCACAAAGTTTTCGTTTAACTACATTAACAGACAGCTTAATCAATTTTTTGAAAAATTAGTTGTCTGGAATAATTGATTGTTTAATCGCATTCTGATGCAAAACTCAGTCTAAAATTGTATATTTCAGAAATTATAGAACCTCTGGTACTTACAGTGAATGATGAGTTTGGTTCCTCCACCAAAAGTCCACCACAGTGATACAAACTCATTAAGTGGCCGTACAAAAACCTCCTGCACTGTGAACAAGCATCTATTCACTGAAAACACCCTCTGCTTTTTATAATAACACACAAATATTCATATTAGTTGAATCTACAATGATTGTTCAATGTTATGGATTGAAAATATTCAATAAATATGAATCATTTATTTCATTTTTCTTGAGTTTTCTACTCCTGATGGAGAAACGATCACAGTCTCCTTGAAATAAAGTCATTTTTACAATTTCACATCAATTTCTACATGCTTAAATTAACATGATGCTTTTTGATAATCATAATGTACTAATAACTCATATTAAACAGAAATTGCCATTCATCTACAGGAAACCCTGTGAGTAAATGAAAGGCAGACAAACAGACATATCATACCAACCACAGTGGACACAAACTCATCTTAAATCCTCGACTGCACTTCTAATATAAATATTTTCCTCTGTTCCATTAAGATCATAGATGGTGTAAATCCAAGCAGTGTTTCTCCTGATGTTGTGTCCCACGTTGCCTTCAGTGTTCAGCTGAGAGCAGAGAAATCATTTCCATAGAGAGGAGGCTTTGCATGGTCAGCTGATCCTCCAGTGAACTGAGAAGGTTTATAGTCCTGTGAGTTCAACACTGCAGGACTCACATCTGTCAGTCAACACAGCAGAAAGCACAACCACCATGACTCTCATCACCATCCTCATCTGGACGCTGGCCTGCTGCTGTTTTACAGGTTGGTTCACTCAGCAACATTTCACACATGATGTGCTGCCTTTTCTCTCATTGATTTCTGCTGATAAATCAATGATTTGTTTGTGTGTGCAGGATGCAGCGGTCAGGTGACTGTGACTCAGCCTCCAGCAGTGACATCTGCTCCAGGATCCACTGTCACTCTCACCTGTAACACCAACCAAGCTGTTTACAGATGGTCTGATGGTGATGAAGGTGTTTTCTGGTATCAACAGAAATCTGGACAGCCTCCAAAGCTCCTGATAAGATATGTGAAAAAGCTTGTATCAGGAACACCAGCTCGGTTTAGTGGCAGTGGAAGCAGCTCTGCCTTCACTTTGACCATCAGTGGAGTTCAGACTGAAGATGCAGCAGTTTATTACTGTCAGAGTTACCACAGTGGCCCAGTGTTCACACAGTGATTCAGAGCCGTACAAAAACCTCCTTCAGTTTGACTGAAGTGAAAACGGCCTGCTGCAGGTGCAGAGGGTTGGTGAAGAGACTGTGATGAGGAGAACTGGTCCAGTGAACACAAGAGTCATCAAGCAGAACCACAATGAACCTAAAGAAAACTGAAACAGACTCACAGACATTTTTTCATAAACACGTTTTAAACTTCAGTACATTGCAGTAAATTAAATATTTTTAGGTGTAAAATGATAAAGACCATTTATTATTGGATTTCAACTACTGATATCAAAATAAGTACAATAGTGTCTGTTAATAGCTGCACTAAACAGTCTAAAACTAAAACAGTCCAAAGCAGAAAGGGATCTTTCTGTTTATTACAATTTATTTTATTAACTAAAGTGATTTCATTTCAAAATGTAAGATTTTATATTCAGATGTCACACAGTAGAACCATCTCCTGTTCTTTCATGTATAATATAACATCAGTTATGATGCTGAGAATATCAAGAAGATATTTTTCATGATGAATATATATTAAAAGTGAAACAAAGACACTGACTCTTTGTAATCCACAGTTTTATTAAATGATGAGTTAATGGTCAAAGTTTCTCTATGAGATAAACTGATGGTAATCAGCAGAAGTTGAACAGTAAAGAAGATGAAGAAGAAAATGCAGAAGATCAGTATTAGACAGCAACATGCAGACTGAAACACTGAGCAGAGAGCTGTGAAACCTGCAGAAACATGTGAACAGAGGAGATCTGGAGCTTCATCAGGATCTCTATGAAAGCAGCAGCATCATCTCCAGACAGGAAGTGTTGCTGAAGCTCTACTCTGAGCAGCGCTCAGGCTCCAGGCTTTGAGTGACGGGGCTCTGTCCATTCAGACTGGCCTCACAGCTGACTGAGCCCGCCTTCCTCCACTGGTCTGCAGAGAGGCTCAGGGTGCTGCTCCAGCTGTAGCGGCCGTCCGTCCCCAGGACCTCCGGGCTGTGTGACGCCCCTGAGGAGCTGCTGCTGCCCCCCACCTTCCAGCCCAGCCTCCAGGTGGAGGGGAAGCCCCCGCTGGACAGACACACCAGTGTGGCATCTCCCTGCTGCAGCTGCTCTCTGGAGGGGGGGAGGACGGTCAGGGTGGGCTGCACCACACCCACTGGAGGAGAGAGAGAGAGAGGGGAGGAGAGGGGGGAGAGAAGACACAGTCATGAGAGTGAAGGCTTGGTAATAAAGACACATGACAAACTGCTCGTTTCTTACATTTGATCCAGTCAAACAGAATAAGTTGTGCTGCTGCTGCTGCTGCTGCTGCTCTCATAAATCACTCAGTATCAGACCATCAGACACACCATTCAAGTGGAAATGCAACTAAAAAGCTTCACTGATGAAGATTATTGACGACATCTTCACGTGTGTTTCATAATGTGTGACAGTGAATAACTCGTCCCTGTGATGATTTTCTTCTGTTCAAACTGACGGAGCTGAAACACTCATGTGAACACAGTTCAAACCTTTGTCATCTGTCTCTTTCACTTCCTTTTAACCACATGTGAAATGAATGAAGCGTGAACACAAAGATAAGCTGCATTTACTGATAAAATAACTTTTTGTGTTTAAAAATCAAATTTTACATGTAAAAACTGTTTAAATGTTCAGAATAAAAACATTTCAATAAAATTAAACTTCTGAAGTTGTGTGTTTTGAGCATTAGAGGTTTTAATGTGAGGTTAATATTAAACATTTTAAAGCAAAGAACAATTAAACGTGATCATTAAGAACAGGAAATTAAAATAAATGAGTTACTCTTTGCATCTTGAAATGAAATGATGTACAATTAAAAAAAAATATAGATTTCTACAGAGTTTACGCTTAGATTGTGATCAACTTCATGAAATGATAATTATTATCAACAACATACAGATACTAAACTTGATCAGAATCTCAATAAATACTTGATAAAAGTTACATTTTCCATTTGTTGTATAAAATATAAATCTCTGGTACTTACAGTCAACGATGAGTTTGGTTCCTCCACCAAAAGTGACCCACAGTGATACAAACTCATTAAGTGGCCGTACAAAAACCTCCTGCACTGTGAACAAGCATCTAATCACTGAAAACACTCTCTGCTTCTCATAATAACACACAAATATTTATATTTCTTGAATCTATGAAGAATTTTCAATGTGTTAGATTGGAAATATTGAATGAATATGAAGCATTTCTTTCATTTTTCTTGACTTTTCTACTCCTGACATAGAAATGATCACAGTCTCTTTGAAACAGTCATTTTTTCACATTGTATATAAATTTAAACATGCTTACATCAACATCATTCTTTTCTAGTAATCATAATTTACTGATAACTCATATTAAACAGATAGTTAATATATTGCTTGTCTCCTTTAAACCCTGTGAGTGAATGAATGGCAGACAAACAGACATATCATACCAACCACAGTGGACACAAACTCATCTTAAATCCTCGACTGCACTTCTAATGTAAATATGTTCCTCTGTTCCATTAAGATCATAGATGGTGTAAATCCAAGCAGTGTTTCTCCTGATGTTTTGTCCCACGTTGCCTTCAGTGTTCAGCTGAGAGCAGAGAAATCATTTCCATAGAGAGGAGGCTTTGCATGGTCAGCTGATCCTCCAGTGAACTGAGAAGGTTTATAGTCCTGTGAGTTCAACACTGCAGGACTCACATCTGTCAGTCAACACAGCAGAAAGCACAACCACCATGACTCTCATCACCATCCTCATCTGGACGCTGGCCTGCTGCTGTTTTACAGGTTGGTTCACTCGGCAACATTTCACACATGATGTGCTGCCTTTTCTCTCATTGATTTCTGCTGATAAATCAATGATGTGTTTCTGTGTGCAGGATGCAGCGGTCAGGTGACTGTGACTCAGCCTCCAGTAGTGACATCTGCTCCAGGATCCACTGCCACTCTCACCTGTAACACCAACCAAGCTGTGGATACATGGTCAGCTGGTGAGAGCATGCACTGGTATCAGCAGAAATCTGGTCAGCCTCCAACACTCCTGATAAAATTTGTGAGCACACGTGAATCAGGAACACCAGCTCGGTTTACTGGAAGTGGAAGCCGGACTGACTTCTCTTTGACCATCAGTGGAGTTCAGACTGAAGATGCAGCAATTTATTTCTGTCAGGGCCAATATATCATAAGTGATGCTTATGTGTTCACACAGTGATTTGCCGTCGTACAAAAACCTCCCTCAGTCAGACTGCAGAGACTCTGAGCTGTTACAGCAGGAAGCGACTGCAGCTGCTGAAGAGGAAGAGACTCTGACACAGACCACTGAACACAGAGCTGACAGGAGCCTCACCAAGCACACACTATAGATTCACACTAATAAATTCATCAGAAATGGCCTTGAAAATTGAATGACATCACATCAAGTTCGGATCAAAAATCTCTAAGAAATTGAGAAAATGTTCCATAATCACATATTCACAAAATAGACTGATTATGTCAGTAGATAAAAAAATTTTTTTTACTTTCCTGCATTACAAATTAACAACTAACGTCATCACAAATAAAAAAAAATATCCATTTATGTTGACATGACAAATCTACAGTTTCAGTTGAAGGTAAAGAAAGATTAAACTCATCATGTAGTTTTTTTCATCAGTTGAAGCTTTATTAGCAGAAACATGAATCATCATCATGACAGTTATTAAGCACACTGACATCAAGCTGCTGAGCTACACACATCACTCTCTAAGTTGTTGCTGTCCAACACTTTACAGCAGTGTTGTTCTCTGTCACACAAAGCTTTAGTTTCCTCTACAAACATTCAGACTCAGACTGATCAGAGCAGCAGGTGTGTTCCTCCTGCTCCCCCCACACACAGCTCCTGTCCTGGGCTTCAGTCGGCCCCTCTAGGCCTCACACTGGCTCCTGTGGAGGGACTGGGTCTGGCTGTGGTCATGATGGAGGACCTTGCAGGTGTACAGCTCTCCTTCCATCCAGCGCTCCCGGCTCAGGCTCAGGGTGCTGCTGCTGCTGTAGCGTCCGCTCCTCTCCTCCTCCGAGCTGCTCAGGACCCCCTCTGTCACCTCCGTACCGTCCACCTCCCAGCGCACCGCGGCTCCCTGAGGAGAGTAGCCGGTCAGCAGGCAGGCCAGCGTGGCCGAGCCCCCGGAGAGCTGCTCAGAGGAGGGGGGAAGCAGAGAGACGGAGGGCCTGACCATGGGGCCAGCTGGAGGGGAGAGAGGAGACACACAAGGAGCAGATTAACTTCCAGTGCAGGACACACAGCTGGACATGAGACACTGATGGGACATGACAGAGGTGAACACTGCTGTGGATGAGCTGTGTGCATGATACTGTGATCAGACAGAGGAGAGGAGCTGACACATGGAGGAAATGAGGGTTTAACAAATACAACTAAATGATAAAAGTTGATGTTTATTTGACATTTAAAACAATTCATCTTCTACTGTGACACTCAACATAAATCACTAAGAATAACACAATAATGCCGCATGACTTTGCTGTGAATCTTTTTGAAATGTTTAATCTTCAATAATTAATTTAAATCTTTATATCTACCTTCTGTTTTTTGGCAGTAGATAATTCATCCCTTGAATGATATTATCATTTAAAACAATGTAACATCTATTTACCCCATGTATAGTACACTGAAGTACAGCTAAATGTTAATCAACAATTAAATGCACTGTTTTTAAGTATACTTAAGCACAGTTAAAAATTCAATTACACTGTCAGGAGGCATACACAATGAGCTTTTGCAGTTTTATTCACTTACTAAAAGTTAGTTTATTAATATATATTATATTAAGCACAACACGATATTATGCTATTTTTTTTTTTAGATGTGACAGTTAAAGACTTTGTCATCTGTCTGTTTCACTTCCTTTTCTTTACTTTAAGCTAATGAACTGTGAACACAAACTACAGCTATAAATGTTTATATGAATTCGAATGATTTTTTAAACAGCATTTGCAAAATATTTGTATACATAACAACTGAGTTTAAACATTGAAAATTGAGAATTAGGATGTTATTTTTTGAGTTTTGAAGTTGACCTCAGTCAAATTTTGTAACCAGAACTGCTGATTAAATTTCAGTTGAAAATTAAATATCATTAAAACAATAAAAAATGAAACTTAGGTTATTTGGCCTAAATTTAACCTTGTTAACATTATCAACAGTGTGTCATTAATAGAATTTTACATTCTGCACAAAGTTTTCGTTTAACTACATTAACAGACAGCTTAATCAATTTTTTGAAACAGTAAGTTGTCTGGAATAATAGCTTGTTTAATCGCATTCTGATGCATTCTGATATCTAAAATTGTATATTTTAGAAATCATAGAATCTCTGGTACTTACAATGAATGATGAGTTTGGTTCCTCCACCAAAAGTCCACCACAGTGATACAAACTCATTAAGTGGCCGTACAAAAACCTCCTGCACAGTGAACAAGCATCTTTCCACTGAAAACACTCTCTGATTTTTATAATAACACACAAATATTCATATTAGTTGAATCTACAATGATTGTTCAATGTTATGGATTGAAAATATTCAATAAATATGAATAATTTCTTTCATTTTTCTTGAGTTTTCTACTCCAGAAAGAGAAACAATCACAGTCTCCTTGAAAAAAAAACATTTATACAATTTCATATCAATTTATACATGCTTAAATCAACATGATGCTTTTTTGATAATCATAATTTACTAATAACTCATATTAAACAGAAATTACCATTCATCTCCAGCAAACCCTGTGAGTAAATGAAAGGCAGAAAAACAGACATATCATACCAACCACAGTGGACACAAACTCATCTTAAATCCTCGACTGCACTTCTAATATAAATATGTTCCTCTGTTCCATTAAGATCATAGATGGTGTAAATCCAAGCAGTGTTTCTCCTGATGTTGTGTCCCACGTTGCCTTCAGTGTTCAGCTGAGAGCAGAGAAATCATTTCCATAGAGAGGAGGCTTTGCATGGTCAGCTGATCCTCCAGTGAACTGAGAAGGTTTATAGTCCTGTGAGTTCAACACTGCAGGACTCACATCTGTCAGTCAACACAGCAGAAAGCACAACCACCATGACTCTCATCACCATCCTCATCTGGACGCTGGCCTGCTGCTGTTTTACAGGTTGGTTCACTCAGCAACATTTCACACATGATGTGCTGCCTTTTCTCTCATTGATTTCTGCTGATAAATCAATGATTTGTTTCTGTGTGCAGGATGCAGCGGTCAGGTGACTGTGACTCAGCCTCCAGTAGTGACATCTGCTCCAGGATCCACTGTCACTCTCATCTGTAACACCAACCCAGCTGTTTACAGAGACAGTGATGGTGATGAATATATCTTCTGGTATCAACAGAAATCTGGACAGCCTCCAAAGCTCCTAATAAGATATGTGAGCGCACGTGAATCAGGAACACCAGCTCGGTTTAGTGGCAGTGGAAGCAGCTCTGCCTTCACTTTGACCATCAGTGGAGTTCAGACTGAAGATGCAGCAGTTTATTACTGTCAGAGTCTCCATGAAATCAGCAGTGCTGCTGTGTTCACACAGTGATTTACCGTCGTACAAAAACCTCCCTCAGTCAGACTGCAGAGACTCTGAGCTGTTACAGCAGGAAGTGACTGCAGCTGCTGAAGAGGAAGAGACTCTGACACAGACCACTGAACACAGAGCTGACAGGAGCCTCAGCAACAGGTGCCTGACAGGAGCCTTTTTATCTCAACATGGTCATTGTCTTCACTAAAGTAATCTAATACTACTAAGTGAATACATTAAGCACACTCACATGTAGCTGCTGAGCTAACGAGGACACATTTTTCTTTAAGATGTTGTTCATCAACACTTTACAGACAGGCTGTTCTCTGACTTCAGAGACATTTGTTCTTTTATTCATTTGTTTTTGTTAGAATATTGATTTGTAAAGAAATATTCAACATTTTCCACAAAAAACATCATTGTATTAGCTCAAGACATCCCCCCAAACTGAAACATGTTCAGTTAGCTGTCACACAGGACACATAAAACCCAATTTTTTTTAAAAAAAGAAATGTGTCACAGTCTCCTTGAAATAAAGTCATTTTTACAATTTCATATCAATTTATACATATTTAAATCAACATGATGCTTTTTTAATAATCATAATTTACTTATAACTCATATCAAACAGAAATTACCATTCATCTCCAGGAAACCCTGTGGGTGGATGAAAGGCAGACTAAGTGAATACATTAAGCACACTCACATGTAGCTGCTGAGCTAACGAGGACACATTTTTCTTTAAGATGTTGTTCATCAACACTTTACAGACGGGCTGTTCTCTGACTTCAGAGACATTTGCTCTTTTATTTATTTGTTTTTGTTAGAATATTGATTTGTAAAGAATCATACAACATAACTGTCAAACAAGACACATAAAACCCCATTTTTTAAAAAAAGAAATGTGTTTGACATTACAGGAAAATACTTCTTTCATGTCAGGTGCATTTTCTGACTGTTCTTTTCACATTTTTGTCCAAGTGACTTTCTCCTTTGAATTAAATCATGACATGTGTCAGCTGTGCAAAATATCAACCCATCAACCACCACAATTTAACAAATAATTTAAAACACAATAAGCTGTGTGTTATGTTCCAGACAGACTCTTTAAAGAACACAGCAGCTCCATGGATATAAGTGAAACTGCTTGAAATGTTTCAACACCATATCGCGGAAACAAAATGAGATTAACCAACATGATGGAGTCTCGTTCTGTTAAAGCTCAATAGTGAAACGAAGCCAAACCTGTCAGTGTGAATGTGCAGTGGACTGACGGTTTTCTTTGGAATTTGAGACAAACATTTTCCGTCCTGAAACAACTACTTGTTTGACTATGAAGGTGGTGTTTTGAATGACGGCTGCGCATCACTGCACCTCCATCAGTTTAAGATGAACCACTGAGAAAGGTGTGTGCAGTCTCTCTGACAGTGAGATTAATCATAATGATGATGTTACTGACTCCTCTGCTGACCACGCTGCTGTTTGGACTTCAAGGTGAAAAGTCCAGAGTTTCTTTTATCGCCGTTATTGTAATACGTTAGACTCTGTGTTTTAATATTTCCATGCTTGTAGAAATACAATAATACCTCAGAGTTTCCTGAAGTATATTTAAACTTTTTTTTCCCTCCAGGCTCAGGCGCCAGTCCGTCTGTGACTCAGTCTCCTTCATCAAAGGCTGTTGCTGTGGGAGAGACGGTCTCTCTGAGCTGTACAGCCAGTACAGGAGTTGATGATGATCTCAGTTGGTACCTGCAGAAACCTGGACAGCCTCCTAAACTGCTGTTTTACAAAATAAGCACTAATTATGGTGCTCCGAGTCATTTCAGCAGCAGCGGATCTGAACCTGAATTCACTCTGACCATCAATGGATTTCAGGCTGCAGATGTTGGAGATTACTACTGTATGGGTGTATACAGGGGTCCAGTGTTCACACAGTGATTCAGAGCTGTACAAAAACCTCCTCCAGTCTGACTGAAGTGAAAACGGCCTGCTGCAGGTGCAGAGGGTTGGTGAAGAGACTGTGATGAGGAGAACTGGTCCAGTGAACACAAGAGTCATCAAGCAGAACCACAATGAACCTAAATAAAACTGAAACTGACTCGTTTGCATTTTCCATACACACAGTTAAGACTTTTCAATGTTATAGATTGAAAATATGGAATGAATATGAACAATTTCTTTCATTTTCCTGACAGAGAAACGATCACAGTCTCCTTGTAACAAAGTAATTTTTCACAATTTCATGTCGATTCATACATGCTTACATCAACATGATACTTTTCTGATAATCATAATTTGCTGATAAGTCATATTAAACAGAAATGAAACACACCATTTATCTACTTTTAACCGTGTGCGTAAATGAACTCATCTTAAATCCTCGACTGCACTTCTAATATAAATATGTTCCTCAGTTCCATTAAGATCATAGATGGTGTAAATCCAAGCAGTGTTTCTCCTGATGTTGTGTCCCACGTTGCCTTCAGTGTTCAGCTGAGAGCAGAGAAATCATTTCCATAGAGAGGAGGCTTTGCATGGTCAGCTGATCCTCCAGTGAACTGAGAAGGTTTATAGTCCTGTGAGTTCAACACTGCAGGACTCACATCTGTCGGTCAGCACAGCAGAAAGCACAACCACCATGACTCTCATCACCATCCTCATCTGGACGCTGGCCTGCTGCTGTTTTACAGGTCAGGATTATTTTGACTGAGCTTAAACCATTTTCATACTGTGTGTAATAGCTCGATATAACATTCATTTGTTTACTTCTTTAAAGTCAATCTAAGTGGTGTGTTTTTTCTCTGTTCCCAGGATGCAGCAGTCAGCTCACTGTGACTCAGCCTCCTGTGGTCATATCTTCTCCTGGATCTACCGTCGCTCTGACCTGTCAAACCAGCCCAAAGGTTAAGACATGGACAGATGGAACCAATAGAGTGCACTGGTATCAGCAGAAATCAGGACAAGTTCCCAAGTCAGTCATGAAAAATGCTAAAAATCCTACAAGCGAGTTTTCCTCTCGATTCTCTGGCCGAGGAGATGGAGACAACTCTCATTTGACCATCAGTGGAATTGAGGCAGGAGATGCAGCCATTTACTACTGTCAGAGATACGATGAATTAAACAGTGAGTGGGTGACCACACAGTGATTTGCCGTCGTACAAAAACCTCCCTCAGAGTGAGAGACTCTGACATGGACCACTGAACACAGAGCTGACAGGATCCTCACCAAGCACACACTATAGATTCACACTAATATACTGGCATAGCATGAAATGCTAACACTGTCTAGGTAACCAGCATCCCACAGGCAGCAGTATCAACTGAAGCTATGAAAAACATTTATAAACTTTGCACACACTGTCTACATTCATGCCAGCATCAATATAAACATGATGGCAACTTCAACATGTTTTAAATTAATCACGTTTCTGTATTGTACACATTGGATAATTCATGAGAATCAGTAGAGGTGACTCCTTGAAGTTTGTGTTTTTAATTAATCTCATGTGATGTGTTTTCACCTACCGTCCTTTACTGCTTGTGTTTGATATTTTCAATCTATTTATTAAAATGTATTATTATCTACTGCTCTTAATCAATTTACCTGTTCTTCATTCCTCTCATGTGATGTTGTGCTCTTATCGTCCTTTCATGCAACACAATTGAAATGAAACATACAAAATACAATGAAAATAAAACAAAACAAATACAATGTAGTTCAAATTCAGTTCAAATAAGAGACATCCTGTTATCGGAAAGTCGCTGGTTTGATTCCCCTGGTCTGCGGGTCAAAGTGTCCTTGGATAAGATGCTGAAATATTTACTACCAAGTCGCTTTGGACAAATGTAAATATACCGGGGAGTCCTCAGCTCCTCTGGCACCACCAGGTTACACAAACAATCATTTCAAGTGGTGTGAGCACAACAGATATGTTTATCACTGTTACAAGACGCAATAAATTGTGAAATCAGAGTAATTCGTTGAAGATTATTGGAACCACAGATGAGTTACAATCATGGATATTGCCCTCAAACAGAGCAGAGGGATGACAGGTGATCAGAGACATCTACTGGCCATGAAACATACTACAATTCAATTATACTAAAAAATACATTTTGATTGGAGTATTTTTGTCATTTCTGTCACATCTGTCACTTCTCCCTCACAAGACATGAGGGTCAAAAGTGACTGTTACAAACACCAAAACCTGATCATACCGTGGATGCACATATTCATTTTCTAACTGGATGTAACCAGCAGAGGGCACTAATCCCCTGTGCAGTGCTACTGAAGACATCCGAGTTGCTGTGTCACAACAGATCTCCCTCAAGATGGCTAAAGTATGTATTCTGGACTTGTTCCTTTTAGAAAGACTTGTGAACCGCGTGCACTGTACTCAACAATGAAGAGGCATGCGCCTTGCAGTCACGTGACATTAGAGGAGGCGTGTCCTCTGTCAGGTAGTCCAGCAGGTGTCGTGCTTCTCTGTTCAGCATGTAGTCATGGCCCCTGGCTTTTGTGAGGACTGCGCCCGACTGCTCAAAGAGTTTTCTGCTTATTTAAGGAAGGTTAGCAGAGAGTTTGGGCAAAAAGTCAGGGATGTTTTCAGAGAGCTCTGTCGGTGCACCTGCTTCAGGATCACACCTGAGAGGAGTTTGCTGACCGAGGACTCCACCTCTCTGCACCTCCCGTGTGGTAGGTGCACCTCCTTTCTTCCTGACAGCGGCACTGTTGTGGAAAGAAGGCACACGTAAACACGCTCTGTGCTGCGATTAAGTTACCCGGTTGACACAGACCCGTCATGTTATGTATTTTAATTTAGAAGATCAAAGTTACATCAACAGTGTTGCTGTTGTTGTTGTTGTTGTTGTTGTTGTTGTTGTTGTTGTTGTTGTTACCATAAAAGTATGGAAGCCCATGTCAGCCATAAAGAAAACATCGAAATTTTAGGATTAAAATAAATGAGTTAAATGTTGACTTTAGATCTCATAATTATAACTTATTATCACATAATTCAACCCTTTTTTCCTTTAATTAATTTTCTGTTCATAACCATGACTTTCTATCTCATAATTTGGCTTTTTATCCATTATTATGACTAGCCATGAAGAATTTTTTCATCAAGCTTAGTTTTCATCTCTCTTTTTCTTTAATTAACTAGAAATGGGCTTCCATGACTGGGCAACAATACAAATATCACAATATTTTTGACCATGTACCTCCATATTTATGTTGTGACAATATTGGCTTGGATGAAAGTTGGTAATTTCACAAAATATTAACACAGTGAGATTTTAAGATAAATAATCAGCAGCAATGTGAATAAATTTACTAATTATGTGAATGGGATGTATATGCTCATTTTAGATTGATTATCATCCCTCACGATGGTCATAATTGTGTATCTTTTTTTTTCTCTGAGATGCTGAAGCTCTACTGAATCAGGAAAGTCTTCAGATACTGAACAGACTCTCAGTGTCAGAAAACACTGATCTACAGATGACTGCGGCCATGTATTATTTACATCTCAGTCATAACTGTGAGTAAACAAGTCAAAACTGATTTATTTATTGCTTTAGTTGCTTCTGGCAATCTGCATGATAGACTGACTTGCAGATCAGTGGCACATGAAATGAAACGACTGTTTGCACTTCAGCTTTCTCATAACAGTCAGTGTAGGGATAACCTCCGCAACGGGTACGACCAGTATGCAAATTTTCAACCGTTTTTGTTCCACCGTTGGCAGATAATACCCTGCATGTGTGGGCCTTGGTTTCATCATGTAGGGAAAAACTAATTGATTTTATTTTGAAATCCAACCATATTATATCCTTTATTACTATATACTGTCAGCTTTAGCAGGAAGTGGGTTCATTTAAAGTGAATTTATCACTTTTATTTCAGTTTCCTCTTTAATCAGAGCACTGTATTGATAAGGTTTTGACCAGTAGTGTGCAAATATGTGACCACATGTTGTATTTTGCATATATGTGGCAGTTAGATTGCTTGGTTTACTTGGTGATAGAACAAAGGTTGGATATATATTTTTTAGGACATGGGTTTAAAACCAACCACAGTTCAAATATTTCATGTTGATAACCAACTTTTACCTTTATTCAACTGAACCAACATCTTAATTAGATTGTGTTCAACTTTTGGATCAATCATAGGTATTCTGAAAGATACTTTAGCCATAAATATTGTTTGTTTTCATTCTATTCTTTCACTCCCTTCCTTTCTGATCTTTTTACAGTGGAGTCTTCCTTACCAGATGCCTTCATGGAGCCGGTCGTGGCTTTACTTCTATCAGCTGACCTGCATGTGCAAAAGACCATCTCTCTCTCCCTGGTCAATCTGTTAGTAAAGAATAATGGTAAGAGAGTCACGTGGCATTTAAATTATCTTCTTTGGTCATTCACTGTATTTAAAGTGCTTTGATAGGTCTAACCAATATTAATCACAGATGCATCAGAAGGTTATTGCCGTCCATAATGAAATCTGGTTTCAGTGTGCAAAGAGTTAGTGATTGAAATGGGGGTGCTGGTGCCCGTGTTGGAGCTGTTCCAGTCTGGTGACGCCGCCGCCCAGTGTCACTCATGCGCCTGTGTCGTCCTGCTGGCCTCCTCAGGTTTGTACAGACAGGGAGGACTTTGTTGTTGTCGTCTTCCCCTGTTTTGTCTTCCTCTCCTCCCTTCTTCTTTAGATTCCCCTTTTCCTCATTCTCCGTGTTCGTCTTTGCCTCCTTCTTCATTCTTCTTCCTTCCTCTTCGGCTTTTTCTCCTTCCATCTTCTTCGTCCTGCTCTATTCTTTATCTACTCATCACCTTCTTCTTCCGCAGCTTCTCTCTGTCTCTTCTTCTGCTTTTTACACATCTTCTCCTCTTCCTTCTCCTTCATCCTACTTCTTTGCCTTTCTTCTTCCTTCTTCTGTGTCTTCTACCTTAACATTTTTATCAGTGTTGGTATTAGTCATGGTATTTTATAGCTCTGAAACATGTCTGTACGATAAATCTTTTTAGAGACAGAAATAGAAACCATAAGAAATATAAGTATATAATATAAGTAATACATAAACACAGCACCCAGTGTGAGCAGTCATTCATCTAGTGTTGTTACATTTATGATTATTTTTCATCAGTTATTCTGAGGTTGCACTGCTAGATAAATGGGACGAATTAGATGATAATCTGTTTTTCTTTCTTGTCGTACAGAATCAAACAGAGAGGCTGTCCTGGTGGATGGAATCATACCGCTGTTGGCTTTAGCAAAATCCTACGACCCACAGGTGCAACAGAACGCAACCTGGGCTCTGTTACATCTCACACAGTCAGGTCGGATCATTTTCTTCTAACCTCAGTGTCCGCGTGTTTTTCATGAAAAACTGGAAGCAGTTCCTGTTCTTTCCGGCGTTATTTTGCTTGAATTTCTCTTCTTTTTCCAGACTGGTCAACAAGGATTTTATGTCAAGCAGGAGCCATTCCTGTCCTGGTCCTACTGCTGCAGTCCTCAGATTCAGAGGTTCAGTTCTACAGCTGCGCTGCTCTGTGCAGCATCGCTGCTGTCCAGGAGCACCACCAGAAGCTGCTCAGCATTGGAGGCCATTTTCTGTTAAAGTCTCTTCTGACCCTCATGTCTTCCTCTGTGCAAAAAGTAAGTGTGAACCATAGAAGCTGACTGAAACATTTTAGATAAGTCAGCTGCAATGCTCAGTAAATGTGTTTATTTTATTCCTTTCTTTTTCAGAATTCATCCCAGGCATGCAAATGCCTCCAAACTCTCTCGAAGAATGGTAATTATAAACAATGAAACCAGAGACTGACACCATATCCAGAGCAGAGGCCGTTAGTGATTATTTTCTGTGTAGCTCTGATCCAGGAGCAGCTGATGGAGCTGGACTGTGTGTCGCCTCTGAAGGCGCTGCTGAAAACGTCTTCACCAGAGTCAGCCTTAACTCTGCTGTCTGCACTGTCGGCACACCCACCAAACAATGTACGGTTTCCCAGGGATGATGTTAACCATCTGCTGTGTGTTACAGCTGTGAAGCAGCGAAATGTATCTGTTGATGCATTGGGTTATTCTTTTTCCTTCTCTTGAGCTCATTATTACCGGCATTTAAAAAGACTGACTGGGAGCAACTATTCAGTTTAAGTCCTGTTATTGGTAATATTTTTATGTTTTTTTTTTTCAGGACATCCTGGTTAGTGAAGGTCTGTTGGATGAGATCGGTCAGCTGCTTCATCACCACAGAGCCTCCTCAGTTGTAATCACACACAGCTGCAAGATAATCGCTGACCTGTGCGGCTCCTGCGCGGGTCAGCAGGTACGTGATTCCGTGTCACATGTCTGTAGTAAATAGGCCGACATATTTTGTTTGTGCATGGCGCCTGATATAGATCAAGTCATGTTGATTCCTATCATCGTTATTCTAGGCCGTGATGGAAAGTCTGTGTTTATCAGGACTCCTCCGGGCGCTTCTGTCTCCCGCCTTGTCAGATGACACCTTGCTGCGTGTGACATCACACTTAGATCACCTGATGACTTGGGGTGAGATATGTGGACATTAATGAGTATTTATCTGCTCTGTTGCGATGTTGCTACCACACTACGGATCCCTTTTTATAAGAATCATGTTCATAATCTGTCTCGATTTGCCCGCTTGTCATTTCAGATCAACTCAGGTCTAAGTTGTCAGTGACGATAACGTCAGAGCAAGTTTCAAGACTGGTGAAGTTGTCAGGACGAATACAAACACCCCAGTTGTCATACAACAGTGCGGCCATCATCAGCAAACTAGAAATGAACGGTAATGCCATAAAGCGCGTCGCTTAGTTTTGTGAATTACACGGCTTTTGTACAACAACAAAAAATAACTATGATTTTCATTGCGAAGGAGAATCTCTCCCTGACACAGATTTGAATTGATTTGTGTTCAAAAATGAAAGAGAGATGATTCTTTTGTGTCCTTAAAAAAAACATTTTTTTACTTTAAATTGAAAGTTACTGGTTCCGTCCCTTTATCTGGATCTATTCGAGTCCAAATTTTGTTGAAATCTGTTCAGTACTTTTTGTGTGTGCCTGCGGACAAACAAAGGCACACGGGTGAAAACATTGCCTCCTTTGGCAGAGGTAGAAATTTGATATAAAACATCAATGTTGTTTAGTTTTGTTATGCAGATTAAATGTAATTTACATTTGTTTCAACACTATTCACCCAGATGATAACCTCCAGCTGCTGAGACCTCACTACAGCACCATGTTGGACTACCTGCTGGTTTACCTCAGACAGAAAGATGTGAAGTTCCAGCATCTTGGCATAGTTACAGTATTCAACTTGAAGAAAGGTTTGTATTTATTGGGCAGCTGATGATACTTCAGCCATATAAATGATTTTATCAAAGCAGAATACCCCGATATCATTGTAATTCAGGAGTTCTTAGCCTGCTTTGTGCCGTCTTCCTCTGCAGATGGAGATTTTTCATCTCTGTTGGCTGACAGTGAGTTGGAGGCTCAGCTCAGGATGGTGCATGCACAGACGGAGGAAACCAGGCGGCTGCTGCAAATGATCCAGCTATCTTCTGTTTACCCTTAAAGGATAAGTTTACCCAAAAAATGAAAATGCAGTCATTAGCCCATCTACCCACCCTCATGCTGATGGAAGGTCAGGTAAAGATTTGCTCTCCACAAAGCATTTCAGAAGCTTCACCAAAAAGTAGCATTCTCATAAACAACTGAAGGAGATGGGGGCTTGTTTTAAAGTGTAAATAAGGTCTGTTGAAGCCCCAAGATCCCAAATTGATTTGATTGATTTGAAAATACTTTATTTACAGTCTTTTCTGAGCAGAAATCTTCACTGTAGCTGTTTAACTACTGTAGAAGCATTAGCACACAACCCATCTGAAGTTGGCGCACAAGCTCGACCATGCATGTGTGAAAAAATGCCTTTTCAAATCAGTTTCAGATCTCGTGGCTTCCAGAGACGTGGGTTACAACAGGCGAGCTGTCAGGCGCCATTTTATGTTTGGGTTTTTTAAGGTTTTAAAACGAGTCCCCATCCGTTACTAGATAATGACAGAATTTTTATTTTTTGGGTGAACTTACCCTTTAACCTTCTCATGACGAGTGCTGAGTGCTGTGCACTGTGGGGACTGGACAAGATGTTTACATTCACACACTGTATAGACAAGCAGCATTTTTTTTTATAATATTGTGTTTTAATGTGTTTATTTTACATCAGTTTGTATGTTTACAGTCAACAAACTAAGTGAAAAACAAGGCAGAGATGCAGCATAGTATCAACTTTAATTAAATATGGCGTATATTTCAATTCTTACCAGGATAACAAATGACAGGTAGAAGCAATACTTAAACTATAAGATCAAATACATTTGTTTTTATATGCTTTTTTTTATCATAATAAACTCGCCTAACCTCTACGCCTCAGTGATTGCTTTGCAATGTGATTAGCGCAATAATCAAACAGAGCAACTGTCAGTGCAATAAACGTTTTGTGCATCGTATTCTCTAAAACAACACTCACAAAACTGAAGCAAAATCTTTGGAAACTAAGTTCCTTAGCAGCTTTGAAATATGTGATTGCTGTACTCGACAAAATCATAGGGCAGGACAGGACTTTTAATGCGGGAGGTGACGCTCTCACCAACGACCCAAAACGCTGGTGTTCTCAGCGCAAAACAGCCACTCGAGCTGTTTCTAAATCCACAGTGACAGAAACTGAGGAAGGGAAAGTGCTTAGATGGCAAGAAATATCAGGAATAAGTAATAAGCATATGGCTAACATATGTTGTGTTTGTTAGAATGGCTATTCCTAGTATTTCACAGAGGCAACACTATCCAGCAAACTATCATCACCACTGTCTACATCTACTGTGTTATATTTCGGGATAGTCGTTATTAGTTGGGAAACCTGCTGTACTGAAGGATAATAAATAGCTTGCCCAATGTTTGTGCCACTGGTTACACACAGAAAAGCCTCAGTGAGAGGCAAGGCTGTATTTTACATGCTCTTTCAAGGTGCCAAAGGGGCAGCGCAATGGCTGTGCCGCAGTAATCGCTGTGGTTCACGGGGAAATCACTGCTCTCCAACGAAGTTTGTGATCATCTTGCCCACATGCAGGAGCTCAGATGACCTCTGAAGAAACAAAGCAAGAAAACAGGAAATCAAATGAAATGTTTCAGAGACAGTAGAAAGGAGAAGGCTGCTGACAAAGTTTAAGTATTTTAAACGTTAATATAACCCCAAACAACTATTTGCTAAATCTATGTCTTGTATTGAGGCAGGAATTGCTCATTAGCACACCACCGTGGTCAGCACTGCGTCACCAGTGCATGGACTCGCACTCGTGCGTCCCCTCACCCAGCGCCTTTGTCTCCACACACCACCTCAGCTCTGACCGAGCTGTGTTAAGCTTCAGAAGCTTGACACAAAGTTATCCCACTGACAATACTTTGAAGATATTAAGCTAGGAGAACATAATAACAGTGGCATGATAGAAAGGAACAAACTAAACAGCTGACCGCAGAAAATAAACTCCACTGCCTCCAGTGTAAACAAGCATCCGTTGTTCACCTAACTGGGCAGGTTCATCAAAAGAAAATAATAAACTGGACATGGAGAGGCAGAGGTAACATTATTGCATTGAGCAGAAACAAACCAACAGCTCCTGACATTCTCTTATTTTGTACATGATGGCATCTTCTATCGGCTCAACCTCACTTCTCTGTCCTTTGGTTTGGTAGCCGGCATGCAAGTCGCTCACTTTCCTCCCCACATACATGACAAATAAACCTAAATGCACTAATCTCGAGTCATATTTGATCCTCACAGCCTTGTGTGACACTTTGACTGTGGTGGGCCAAGTTTTGAAACAAAACTCTCTGGGAAAGTGAAAAAGACTGAGAAATTCAAACAGAATCTTGATTCGTATTTGATCAGCGCTTCCTAGTTTTGACAGTTTGATCCGGGTTTTGTGAGCACCGTCTGTTCAGATGCAGATTTCTTTTTTTTTTTCCAGCTTTACTGAGTGAACAACATGCGCATTTGTTTTGGTCTGACACCCTGAGCTCTAGTGTGATATCACGTTATGCCAAATTTTTTGACCTTCAGCGTCTTCATCAGGCAAAACGAGACAGTATTTAAAGCAGAAAAATGTATTTGTGTGGCTTTTTGTGACAAACACCTGTTTGGTGGTGCTTGATACAATTGGACAACAATCGCTGTCACGTGTCCGGCGGCTCACGTCTCACCTGCTCGTTGGTGGGTCTGGATTTCGTCCAGGCCTGTGAGAGTCCTCAGAGACCTGCGTTCTTTGAAGGCCACAACAGGTACCATGTCCTCCTCATTATTCAGACCCAGCTGGGAGGTTTTAGTCACCGACGGCAGCTTGACTGCATCTTCTATAGTGCCGTTGTGCACAGGATGCGTGTTTTCCTTTGGTTGCGCTTCATTTGGCAAGGGTGGCAAGGTCCTCACTGGTGCAGATTTCTGTTTAAAAAAAGGTATTAACTCAATTAGTCAAGGACAAGCTGTTTGCTTTTTTTGTGAAGCTGGTTAGTTACAAGTGGATGCTGGTCGTGCGTCATATGAGCCCTGGGGCGATGTACTTTTTTTCAAATCCGAAGTGTAAATCTCACCGTATCTGGAGAATCTGTCCTTCTGGTCCTCCGCATGATCTCCTCAAGTCGCTGGAGAAAAGAAAACAGCTTTGTGAAACCATTCAGTTCCTTTAATAAGACGGGACTTTTGATGTTGCTCGTTTGATGAACACAGTGATACACTGATTTAACTTTTTTTCCATCAAACACTTTCAACCTTTTTCCTCGCTTGCCGCGCTGCCTCCTCTCTCTGTGCGATTATTTCCCGTTCCTGTTTGATCTGTTCGGCCTTCTCCCTCTCTTTGGCTTGTTCTTCCTCTCTCTGTATCAGACAAGAAACAAGACAAAAAAAACAAACAGATGAAAACAGTGATTTTCCATGAAAAACAATTTAGTAAGAGAAAATGTGTCCACAAGGACAGTTTGCATTTCCCACCTGTTTCTGCAGGAGGGCGGCCTCCCTCATGGCCTGAGCTCTTTCTTCCTCGGCTTGTCTCTGCTCCTCTTCCTCCCTCCTCATCTTCTCCTCGATGAGACGTTGGGCCTCGGCCTGCTGGCGCGCTCGCTCCTCCGCCCTCTTGCGCTCCAGCTCTTCGCGACACCGCCTGGACACATCATAAATTGCAATGTAACCAGCGTAATGGCCTGCCACTGCAGTGTTTCTGTCTCATAGGGGGAGAGTGCTTGTTACCTTTCCTCCTCCTCTCTTTGCAGCCGCTCCTGCTCCTCTCTCTCCCGTTGGAGCCGGGCCTCTCTCCTCTTTTCAGCCAGGAGACGTGAAGCCTCCTCTCGGTCTGTCGTCCCTCCTGAAGGCTTGGAAGTGACTTGAGGAGTCCCTGGAGTTGAAGGAGGAGGTGTCTGGAGAGGACCTGAAGAGAAAATCAAATTCAGCGTATGCCTGTAACGCTTAAAATACTGGTCTTTGTGCTATGCCTGTTTCTCTATCTTACTTCTATCTTCTGCTGCTCTGGTTCTTGCTTCTGTCTTGTTTTCGGGCAGGCTGGAACACGGAGTCTCAGGTGGATTCTCTTGCCGACCTTCAGCTGATGTCCTGACAGGCCTGGAGTTACCGGGAGAGAGGGCAGCGCTACAAACCGAAACATCCTCCTCAGGGACGGATGGGAGCTCAAGCTGCAGCGGGGTTGGATGTCTGCTGATCGATCTTCGGGGGGTCCTTGAGGAACAAGAGAACAGGAGAACAGATGTCCCACTTTGTTCAGATTACTGTGCACTGTGGGTATTTTTACATCACAAACTGTTCACCTACCTTTCAGGGGAGGGCGGGGGGGAGGGTCTGCTCTTTGTGACGGTGGCCGGTTTGACCCTGGTGTTGGCAGCAGTCGATCTTGTACTTGAGCCACTGTTTGAGCTCTTCTTAGGAGTATCTTGCTTCGTTGGTGATTTGATCTAAAACAAAAAGAAGGGAAAGAAACTCAGAATAACTTTCTTACTGAATGCGTCCCTTTTGTTTCGATACTCTGTGAACAGCGGAGGAAGGAACAGGTGGAATCACCTGTGCCAGATTGATGCTTCTCTGCTGGCTTTTGTTGGGACAGGGGGAGGCATTTCGAGTATTTGAGATACTGTTCGAGTTCTTCTTAGGAGTATCTTGTTGTCTTGGTGATTTGTACTACACCGAAATGAAGAAAAAAAGGCAAGTTAATTTATAGAGCACCATCAGACACAAGGCAATTCAAAAGTGCTTTAAAAAGACATTGAAATGCATTAAAATACCACATTACATTTAAAAAGAAAAACTGCATTCTGGCGGAGCTGCATCTGTCTGTTTTTTTACTGGGACCTGTGAACACACCATAATAATAATCTGGCCGTTGCATTATGCATTAACAAGTTTTTCTGGTTCTTGATGGGACAACAATCCTTTAATTCCTTTCATTTTTAAGGCGGTAAAAGGCTGATTTTGTAAGTGACGCTGTGTGATGGTCGAAATCCAGGTCTGAGTACATAACTATGCCAAGATTTTTGGCTTGATTTGTAGATTTATGTGCCAGGGATTCAAAGTGAGAACTGACTTTTAAATTGTTTGGGGCCAGAAACCATCATTTCTGTTTTCTCTGTCTTCAGCAGTAGAAAATCCTGTAAGGGACTGTAGGAATGTGGTGACACTGTTACGCAGAGTTGTGTGTTTACTCATAAGTGTGGTAGGAGACATTACAATATCCTATCATTTGAGCCAGGGGGAGCATGTAAATAAAATCCTGGAGAAGAGGCCCAAGAATAGGCCCTTGAGGAACCCCAGGTGATTTTGGTTGCTCAGATTAATTATTACCAATTGACACAAAGTAGTCCCTTACTTTTAAGTGTCATTTTAACCAATTCAGTACAGTGCCAGAAAGTCAATCTTAATCTTTCTCCTCGTTCAGTCCAATAAATCTGACTGAATGAAAGGGTAAAGTCTGAAAAAAGAGAAAGTTCACTTACATATTAGCAAAAGATCATAAATGTGAGTCCAAAGGATCCGCTGGACTTACCTGTGCCAGATTGATGCTTCTGTACTGGCTGTGGTTGGGACCGGGTGAGGCAGTTGGCCTGCTGGGGACTGAACCAGAGCACTGGGGTTTTGGAGGAGTGATGGTGATGGTGGTGTTCATGGAGTGGAATGAAACTGCGCGACGACAAATATGAACAACTGATCCAGCGGTTTGTGCCACAATTATGAAGAAAATAGGGACGGATGGTGGAAAGAGTGATGGAAATGTGAAGTGGCACGCAAACAGAGAGGAAAGTGAGCAGCATTAGTATTCAAAGAGCTGGAAAGGTTAATTGAAGTAGTCTCTTGAAACAGTTAGTATTGCACTGCTATTATATCAAAGCAAATGGGTGCATTCTGTTATCATGAGGGAGAGTACCTTCTTCTCCTGACTGACAACCAGCACTCTTGCTCCTGGCCAGATAAGAGCATGTGGGGGTAAGGAGGCGACTGACCAAGTTCTTCTCCCATGGTGTCAGTGGTAAGCGACGTGGAACTAGCGTGTTGATCAGTATAATAAAGTTTTAGTGCAGCAAAAACAAAAGATAAGGCACTCCAAGAATTGCTGTGTTAAGATATGTTACAAAAAGAACAGAGACCGTTAAGTAGGGCTGCAACTTCCGATTGAATTTTATCGTTGATTAATCTGCCGGTTATAATGTCCCCCCCCCCCCCAAAAAAACTGTTAATGACAAATCCTTGATAATTTAAGTAGCTGCAACCAGCAAATATTTCTTAGTCTTCAGTTAATATTCTTTAAATCGACTGATCGATTACTCAACAAATCGTTGCAGCTCTACTGCTGAGTATGGCGTTATGAGTTTAGAAAGATCATGTTAAAAGAGAGGAGATTGAAAAAAGGCGGCAAGTTCATCTATACTCACCGTTCTTGGCGAGCTTCCTTCCTCTGGAGTTCTGACCGGGGCTCTGCAGGGCCTTTTGGCTCTTCTCCTGTGTCCTACGCACTGCTGATTCATGACGCTCCTTAATTCAGGAAAAACAAGTTTCAGTGTTACTCAGTCCAGCTCTGTGAAAGCATCACCCGTACTAAAAATAACTGTTTTTGTGAACCAAACAAAACTCACTTTCTCCTCTTTCAGTCGCTGCTTGCGCTTCTCCTCCACAGCAGCACGCCTCCTCTCCTCTTTCAGCCTGTGCTCCAGGAGTTTCTTCTTGCGCTGCTGCAGCTGCTGTTCAAAGTACCGCCTGGCCCGCTGCTCCCGTTCAATTCTGCTCAGCTCCCGAGAGGCTGAGGAGAAACAGTTAACCAGTATAAATAGATTAATCAGTAATGTAAGGGGATCTGAGGAGAAAATTGGGGAAAATGGGTTAACAGCACCATGAAGGGCCTTACATACCAAGTGCCCTCTGTTGTTCTTCTCGTCTCTCTCGTGCTGCTTTCAGCCTCTCATCAATGTTTTGTCCATTAACCACTAGAAAAACAAAATAGGAGTTTGTCGTCACTGGTTTGATGCCATAAATGAATACTGTTAGTCATAATCATTGATGGAAGTAGGGATGAACATAGGGGACAAAAACTTCAAGAGAAAACGAGCTGCCGTGCATTGTTGTTATCAAGTGCTGCTGTCAGTTGTGGTGGAATTAAAATATTGTTTGTTTTCATATGTTTGCTGCTGTCAATCCAGACGAGAGATCTGTCTTCCTCTGTGTGACGTGCTCCTTCAGTCTGCCCAAATGACGATGCGCTCAGAAAGTCTGGTTAAACTTCACTTGAGTCGATGCAGCAATAACAGTGCAGCGTTTTTTGCATGTGCGGGCAGAAATCAGGGCAAAGTTTCCAAACATCGAGCGTGAGTGCATCACATAAATACAGATGGGGTGCATTCAGGACTGCAGTCAGAAATGGATGGATTCAAGTCATGACACCCTCAGAGATCATTATTTGTATTACACTATGGAGAGTTATCAGGCCATAGTGACAAGTGTGAAATATATATATTTCACTACACTACACTAAAACAGCAGGACACCTTCGACAAACAGTTGTGGACAGAATGATAGCTGTTAGTTTTTGTACCTGCACGCATACAACCAATATACCGCTGCAACACTAGTATCCAATTTCATAATATTTTGACAGCTGCTTGATGAAAGGGTGAATGTGATAGCTGTGTCAAACCTGCAGCGATCCGTGAACAGGCAGAAACGGCGGTTTTCTTTGCCTGTGAATTTGGTTTGCAGTTGTCTAAAAGTGAGGGGGGGAAAAAAGCAGCACGTTATTCGGCGAAAAACACAGCAGTACCTCTGTTTTTGTTCCATTTGGCATTTGGATCTGTAATATACTTGGAATTCCACCCTTAAATTCATCTTTTAGCACAGCAGATGACCCAAAGGGGCTGTTGCATTTAGACCAAAGGACAAATCAGCTTGGGGAATCTCTCCCAAATAGTGGCTGTTTTGGACTGCTATGGCCTGAGGGGTCAGCTGCACATAAAAGAGGCATTATAAAGTGCTTGCGTAGCAAAGGCCAAGAGAACATGGTAGCACCTGACCAGTCCTCATGAAAGATGACTAATACGAGCAGTGGAAAACAGTCAGCATATAACACATTTTATGTTCGTAGGAAAGCAGAAGGGGGAAAAAAAATCACATGGATATATTCCTGTAGGGATAAACAGTATGAGGATGCTGATTATTCTATGTATGTTATGTAATCTGTGTCCACAGATGGCCCCTGATGTCATCATTTTTATGGCAGCTGTACCTCAGTTAAATTTAAAAAAAAAAAAAGATTTCTCTGTATATTCCATTAATGCGTCATCAATGTGACCAGATGATCCTGCATTTATGATCTACAGTCATGCTGGCTTTGCTTCCACAAACAGCTTGTTCTGAGAAGATAACACGCAGATCCTTTTTTTAAGCGAGAGCACAGATAGATCCTACTAACCTCCCGTTCTGTCATATCCATTCCCCTTCCTCTGGTTCTCAATGGTACGTGTAGATAGTGGTCCCTGTGATGGAGGGACGACACTCTGTTTCTTCTGCACAGCCATGCTAGCTAGGTATTGAGCCTGGCATACCACTGCTCTCACTGAAAAATCCCCCTCCTCTCTCTCTCTCTCTATCTCTCTCTCCTCCTCCTCCTTTGAATTTCTATTTCAAGATGCCTTCGGGTCCTCGCTTTCCAAGTGCGTTGCCCTCTGCATCAGCTGCTTGTCCATCTGTGCCTCACCAACCAAGCATGAAAACAAAGCATCCACTTATGCCCCCCTTTCCACTGGGCTACAGATAAATTAAAGCCAGGTTATCCACAGAGGAAAATCACCGCTGTCTCTTTTAAGGTTATGGAGAGATTCTGATCCTCACTGAGTCTCATCTATAAAAAGGATACTCCCCCCCTCCCCATTTAAAGATCTCACCCTTGTGAGCTGCTCTGCTTTACTTTCAACATAATATAGCTGTGTCACTTTAACTCCCCCATCACAGTGCCTGCCTGCTAGATGGAAGCGGCCAAAGGGATGCAGGGTTTCCTGGAGACAGGGGGAAAGATAATGGAAGCAAAGCTGAGAGCCTGTCTTCATGAATTATTACCGTGACAAATGCAGGATCGTATTCATTGACATACATTTGTTTGGACATTAACTCACTCTGATGGAGTCGGTGTCCTCAATACCTGAGACAAAAATACTGAGTGTTTCTTTTTTTCTTTTACTTGTGATTACCCCCTTGATGAATGAAATGGTATGACCACTAGATGGAGGTCTTTCTTTCTAGAGAGCAAGCTCAAGTCAGCCTGGCCTTTTAAAGGGAAACGCCACCAGTTTTACGCATTAAAGTGTGATTTCAGATCTTGGGGAGTACCGCTAGCAGTAGAAAGCCCTCAGTGACAGCAGAGGTAATGTAATGGTAAAGGTAATGTTTGTAATACTCTTTGTTCGTATTGGAAGGACTGCTCATCTCCTTTTACATAAGCAAATGCAGCCCTGTGGAAATACCAGAGTAAAAACCCTGCAGTCAAAATTATTAATTCATCATATCAGCAATATGTAGGTAAAAGTACTAACTATGCAGAAAAAAACAGTCCCTGTCAGTGAATGCAGTGTTTACTGTGTGTTTCACTGCTGTAGATTTTCAAGGTCGGGATCATTTTCTCTTCTTTATAGAGTGAAGTATAAAGAAAATAAATAAATAAGATTACTTTAACTGCCTTCCAGCCACCCTTCACTGAAAAGTATAGCACAACCTTCACAGCAATGACACCTCAGCAGGCCCCAAGGTGGTGCTCCCATTCATTTCTGCGGCAACAACCGGTTGCTTTAGCCCATTTACTCTAAGTAAGGTATGTTATGGACAGACCATTTGTGCAAGAGGCCGGCCCAACCACATTCATCATGACAGCACTGAGTAGATGTAATCTGTTTTGTTTCCTTAATAAGCCCATTTCGAAGCCATTTGAGAAAGTGGATGCACCATGGAGGCACAATTGTGCCATAAATAGGCCGAACCATTTTGTCCATGTAAGTAGGGCAGCATGCAGAGGTTTAGTGATGCAGAAGACATTTAACACATAAAATAAACAAGTTAAACATTCAGATTTTGTCCAATGAATTTTAGGTACGTTTCTGGGGTCATCTGAGGTCAAATCCGCCTGGGCCCTACGTGCTTGCTGTCGAGTGCAGCGCCGCCCCCACCGACGCCAACAATAACAATGCCCTTTGGCTTTGTTTCACTGATGGCGCTTGCCAAACTCCTCCATCCAAAAGTCTGCGGTGTGTCATAAGGATACTCTACACCGTGGTCAGCTGGTGCGCCCACAGAGTCACTGGAGCACAAACGAGATGGTGATAACCCGCCTACAACCAACCGCCCAAAAAGGACTTTGGACACTGGACCTACATGGGATAAGATTGCATGGTTGGTATCAAGTCATTCCGTGGCTCACCCTAGACGGCATTGTCAAAGGTGTCAATTTAAGGGCTTGGTTGCTTGCTCATGCATATTCATCAGTGTAACCTAATTATACACCCAAAATACAAATAAAAACTCACTTCTATTTTGAATAAATGTCAGTGTTCTTAGCTGATGTCTTAGCGGATGTCTTGCACCTAAGAGGACTTGTTTCTTCTCAGAGGTTCTTTGACATAATGCAAGGTTAATAGTAATGTAATAACTATCGTCTTAATTAAGTTTTTTCTCTTTATCAGACCCTAAAAGTCATCCGTGACAGACCGCCGTGGTGGCCGATGTCAACTTCAAAGTGTTTAAAGTTGCATACGATGACAACACCCGTCAGAGAGCGAGGTTAGTATATTAGACCACAGGGGCGAACAGTAACTTTGCACGACCGGTGACATGGTTACCGGCCTTCCTGGAGGATCTGGGACATCTCCTCAACCCCTCGTAGCTGTTATTGAATCAGGTAATTAAGGGCAGAATCCCTCAGCAGTTTGGTCAGGTTGGTGTCACTGGGAGTATCACACACTTCCGGGTGAGCAGAAAGGGAAAAGGATGCATCTGTCACAGTTCTAGGTTAAAACAATAAAAACTAGTTGCATAAAGTTAAGTGTTGTTTTGTTTTAAACACAGTGATTAAATAATGATTTATATATGTGTTCTTGAATGTAGATTACTATAATTTCCTAAAGCAAGTAAAAAGTGACCATGTTTACTCAATCTAATAATGATAATAATGAGAGAATGTGTTTTCCTGTTATTCCCTCAGACGGAAATCTATTTCTTTTGTTGTGAACAGTGATACCTCCTCATAATGAGGATGCCACATGCAACACTGACTGGAGCCCTTAAATAATTCAGGACCTTGTTTCATCGGACACCAGCAACTTTAGACTTTGACGTATGGCTTACAGACTGGCTGTATGTGTAATTGATGAGATGATGAGTTGTACTTTGGCATCCAAAAGAAGCTGCATTGAACAGAAGTTGCTAAATGCATGTGGCATCTTAGCAAAAATAAGCATAATCAGTGCTTTTGATACTGCTCAGTAAAGTTTGCAGAGAAACACGTGCCAATTTTTTTGTTTATTCAAGAAAACCAACAGCACCAGTGTGATTCAAAACTGGCCTCAGTTTTAATACGCTAAGGCTCAAACCTGAATGGATTGGACACGCAGGGCATTGCAAATAAGTATGGACACCTCTGGGTGATTCCATGACAGGAGACAGTGTGTCTGCACCGAGGCCCGATTTGGAGCCGCATCCTGTTAAAGATTAAAAAGGGAGCATTCTTCCAAGTAGGCTGAGCTGACATTTTGTTTACTTCCATGAAATCCTACCACCAGTGACGAGGCAGTAAATTGGTTTCCTCACGCTCACCCATTTTGAAGCTTTCTGAGTGAACCCCTGTTTTTATGTTACTAATGATAGATAAATGCAACGTGACAAAATGTTTTTGAATGTAACCTGCAAAAGGCAACACATTGTACTTTGTGACTAGTCATTACTTTAGTTAGGATCAATTTGATGTATGCAGAAGTCGCTGGTTGGCTTTACAGCGGCCCTCTTAAACAATGATTTAGTATGATTTTAGTAAAAAGTTGTATCTTTTCTTTTGTTTTGCGAGCAGCCTGTGTGGATTGGCAGATTCCGCTCACAGTGACGTCTCT
This sequence comes from Acanthopagrus latus, assembly GCF_904848185.1. Taxonomy (NCBI): domain Eukaryota; kingdom Metazoa; phylum Chordata; class Actinopteri; order Spariformes; family Sparidae; genus Acanthopagrus; species Acanthopagrus latus. Next base: position 8,507,582 of record NC_051054.1, on the reverse strand, counting down.
CAGCAGAGCCTAGTTATAGTTACCAGTCTCGGGTTCAACACTCATGCACTATTCATCGGCGTATCACATCACTCCTGCCCAACTTCAGACCTGGACAAACCCAATTCTTTTCTGTACAACTTTACCTTGCTGCCTTATTCTTACTGCTGTGTAAATGTCTAAAATGTGTATGTAGTATTGCTCCCACCTTAGAGAGAAAAGAAGACGTTGCTGTTTCCCTTGCAGGGAACCTCCTGGAGCTACTCACAGGAGGGAGACGAGAGCATTATTTTCTTGTATGGTACGTATTATAACATCATACTGTTTCCTCTGCTACATCACGTCAAGTAAAGATCAGGTGTAACAAGCAATTTCTTGGAGTTTAGGCCTCAAAGGTTTGCAGAATACCTGAGAGAGAGTTTCTTCAATGAGGGGTTTTCTGAGGACTAATATTTGTGCTTTGTTTGGATACGATAGAAATATTTATATTTGCATTCTAGTTCTTTTGCACTTTTTGACTGAATAATGGTTGTCATACACTTCTTGAGTGTTTGGCTGTGCAACACGCAGGTCATATCGTCTCATCATTGCCATTCTTTGTCTCTGCTGAGCTCCTGGTTTTGGCAAAGTTTCAAATATTATGAGATGGGTTAAAAGATATATACACGGTGCTTGTTTTTACTCATTTACAACTTTTACACAGAACTCTGAAAATGTAAAGAAGATATTCCAAGAGTGAATAAGATTTGGGAAATAAGTGTCAGCCCTTCATGACGGGCTGTAGGTCATTTATCCTTGACAAATGCCGATCTTGAAAACAACTGAGACTTTTCATGATTTTTTTTTAGTTTAAGCTCTGCAAAGGGCACTCTGCTGAATAATTACAGTGGGGTAATTATTTTAGGAGTATTATTTTTCACAGTGCATGTGAAATGTATCCTGTTTATGTATTAAGGTCAGCTGATTTGAATAATTGAAAGCTCCTTTTGAAGGCTAAACCAGGCGCTGGTGGCACGCAGTCATCCCTCTTAAAATGACAACGCCGATGATCTACATGAATTTGGTTCTGGCATTTTTAAATATGCGTCCCAACTCATACGTTTTTGGATTAGAAATAAAAATGCATTCAATGATTTAGATGCTCTTAAATATTTAGGCATTTTCCAGTTGCTCTGCTTGACAGCAACCTGATAGCAATTAGTTATCAACCTCCTTCTATCTCTAAGACATCAGAGGAGAGTGTCGCGGCTTAGTTGTTTGTCTCGGCTTTACTCTCCTGTTCAGGCCGTTAAAGTGGGGTTCTGACAACAAAACATGCATTGGAATTGAGTTAACGTGCATAAAACGCTTGTCAACTTCCCTGGATTTTCAACTAGTTAAAAGCAGGTTATTAAAGAGATGTTCAGCTTGTTGCATCAACAAACAGACAGGACTGTTTCCTTGACCAGAGTGCAAACCTGTTGTCTCTTTCAATTTCTCTGCAGAGCAAATAAAGGATTGTTTTGAGCCATGAAGCGCAGTAAGCACCGTGGACACAAGGAGGACAGAAATGGAGGTATCAGTAGCTAAGATGGATGACAGAAGATAAGGTCAAATAAGCAGGAAGTCCTGGCTAATATTACAAACTCATATTGGCTTACAACTCCTTTCAAAGTGCTTCAGCCAACTTGAGAACAGTTAGTTAAACCAAAATACCAAAGATAGTTTTATTGTGAAAAATGCAATTGACCAATCTTGCAGTAGACTGAAATGTATTCACCAAGTATTATATTTTATCATCATCTTTGTCATCTTCTTTCTAATTTTAAATGTTATGTTTGACCATTTCCACTTGTCATAATTTGTCACCAACTTTTACAAAAAAAGGAAAACCTCAGAGTGGACTTCAAAATAAAACCAAATGTCTGAGCAGGACTGCTGTTGTAAAACTGAAAGCTTTCACTGTCACCATTTTTAGGCATTTAATTTCTCTGCAATTTGACTTTATCATGTCCTTCATATGATCTCCAGATGAGCCAGCTATTCTCGAGACGGAGAACCTGGATCGTCAGGGCATGTTCATGGGAGGAGGCCCAGATCCCGACACCATCTCGCTGGCCTCAGTCACAGCCGTCACCGACAATGTCTCAAATAAGAGGCGAGCTTGTTTCTTCTGTGTGCACGACTGCCTTCTAAACATCATGTGAATCCATCTAAAGGGTCTTACTAATGTCTGACATCATTGGCTTACAGATCAAAACCAGACATAAAGATGGAGCCCAGTTCTGGAAGACCAGTAGATTACCAAGTAAGATCAGTCTTACCAATCATTGTATTGTTCCAGATCTTTAATCATTGTAGCCTGTGTTGATGATTTACTGACCTTTTTTTTTGAGAATATGATAAAATTGCTTTGTTGATTTTAAGTTTAAGTCACGACTGGTACATAATCAGTCTGTCACATTCTTGATCATTTCATTTGCAGGTCAGCGTGACAGTGGTTGAAGCCAGGCAGCTGGTGGGCCTGAACATGGATCCAATGGTCTGCGTGGAGATCGGAGAAGATAAGAAGTACACCTCGATGAAGGAATCAACCAACTGCCCGTACTACAATGAAGTCAGTCATTACAACATAGTGTATCACCAACCCTGAAAAGCTGGGACACTGTGTAAAACATAGATTCAAACAAAATGCAATAATTTGCACACAAACACACATGCTAACAATGTGTCATTAACTATTTCTTTCTCCAGTATTTCGTGTTCGACTTCCACGTCCCTCCAGATGTTATGTTCGACAAAATCCTGAAAGTGTCTGTAAGTTGAGTTGCATTAAACTGATTCATATGATTGCTTGTGTAGATAAGACAACTGTATCTAATGTCGCCATGTTTGTCTCCCTGACCTGAAACCCTTTAGGTAATTCACTCCAAAAATCTTCTGCGCAGTGGAACACTGGTTGGATCTTTTAAGCTGGACGTCGGCACAATCTACTCCCAGCCTGGTAAAGAACCATTGAAATCAGCTTTCTTATCAAAAAAAAAAAAAAATGTTGTACTGACATTTTAGTGAATTTTTGTCTGTCTTGCAGAACATCAGTTCTACCACAAGTGGGCTTTGTTGTCTGACCCCGATGACATCTCAGCGGGCTGTAAAGGCTACGTTAAGTGTGATATTGCAGTTGTGGCCAAAGGAGACACTATAAAGACTCCACACAAGGCCAATGAAACAGATGAAGATGACATAGAGGGGTAACTAAATTCTATCTAAACGTTATTCTTTATTATTGTGGACAAGGAATCCTGGTGAACTTTGCAGAGATGGACCAATAGTGTTGTTTGGGAGTGCAATAACTGCAAATGTTCAAAATGTTCGATTCAAGCAATTGACGTAATGCAGAAAAGCATTTTTAGCTCAGATGTGAAGCTGTTTGTTATGAACTAACTGTGTTCAACTTCTGTTACAGCAACCTTTTATTACCAGAGGGGGTGCCTGCAGAGAGACAGTGGGCTCGTTATTATCTGAAGATCTACAGAGCTGAGGGACTCCCCAGAATGAACACCAGCATCATGGCCAATGTCAAAAAGGCCTTCATAGGAGAGAACAAGGACCTGGTCGATCCTTATGTTCAAGTGCAGTTTGCTGGGCAGAAGGTCAGTAGTATGAAGGATCCTGAAACGTTCATTGCCCTCTGTTTTTGACAGTACAATTTCTGACTTAATTCACGTGTCCTTATGATTGTAATGTGTGATTACAGGGGAAAACGTCAGTTCAGAAGAGCTGCTACGAGCCCATCTGGAACGAGCAGCTTGTTTTCACAGAGATGTTTCCACCGCTGTGCAAGCGCATGAAGATCCAGATCCGCGACTCGGATAAAGTGAACGATGTCGCTATAGGAACACACTTCCTGGACCTACGGACGCTTTCTAATGATGGAGACAAAGGTGACATATAATTTTTTTATTTCCATTTTTTTTCCTCCTCAGTCAATTGTCAACTCTGCTTCTGGGACACTACGGTTCTTCTCACCTTTCATGTTGCAGGCGTCATGTTCATAATAATTGTGTATTCACAAAAAACAACAAGGTTAATCAGCTTGATCACTAAATATCCTCTCATAAGACTGAATTTAATTGGATTTTGGATTTGCAATATCCATAATTAGTAGATTATCAATTACAAATCCTATTTATTCTTTATCCTTCAGGCTTTCTTCCCACGCTGGGACCTGCCTGGGTCAACATGTACGGCTCCACTCGTACCTACACCCTGATGGACGAGTACCAGGAGCTAAACGAGGGGCTCGGAGAGGGCGTGTCCTTCAGGGCCCGGCTGCTCATCAGCCTGGGCATGGAGATCCTGGACCCGTCCTCACCTGACATTACCAGCTCCACAGAGGTGCAGCTGGAGGGAGTACCCAACATCTCAGAGGTGGGTCCCTGCCTGGATGGGCAGCCATGCAGAGGAAGTTAATTGTCAGTCCTGCTGACAGGTCATTGTGCTGTGGTTGTTATGAATTATTCATTGTCTTTATTTAGCCCACCTTGTGCATTATTAATTTGCCTTCAGCATTAATGTAGCTTCTTTTTGTTGGTGGACAATGTAAGTCACACACCAAACTCAGATGAGCACAGTGGGACTGTTATCCCAAGTCCCTAGGGATACCATTGGCACTGTCCAACAGCTTGTATGACAGGGTCGTCCCTACGTTACTTTATGTCATCCAGTCAAAAGTTGTCGAGTAAAGTCTCCTATTACTGTCTAAGTTAGTAAGTTTCTCGCTTAAGACAGTGAGGCCATGTTTACCCACATCAACTCACACTGGTTTGTCTCTCTTTTTTTTTTTTTCTTTTTTTTTTCAGACCGCTACCGGGAAGGTTGAGGAGTTTTTCCTCTTCGGCTCTTTCCTGGAGGCGACAATGATCGACAGAAAGATTGGTGATAAGCCCATCAACTTTGAGCTCACCATAGGTATTTTCCATTATCTTCTCATTATCTAATTTTCCTAATTTTCACTCTAATTTTGAGCATAATGCACTGACAAATGTGCTTTTATTTTAATTTTTTGTAAAAATCTCTACCGCTGAGCTTGATTTACGATTGATCACAAGCCATTACAGGTTAAACTTGGCCCCATTATTCCATATTATTGGGCCTGAATGACTCATATAGGTACCAAAAGGGATCTACTGGACCAATTCCCAAACTTTCTGTATCTGTGAGTTATTGAGACGCCAAATAAAGGAAAGGGAACATGTTTAAACACATCATTTCCATTTAAAGTAATAATGACATTTAAGAGTGTGACCCATGTGACAGGTTATTACGGGAACGAGATTGACGGGGTTGGCAAGCCAAAAACAAAGGGGAAGAAGGGGGGAGGAGACGGTGAAGAGGAGGAGACTGAACTGATCCACAACTCCAGCGAGGAGGAGATGGACGACGACGGGGATCTGACTTCAGTGGCGACTACCCCTCCAATGAAACCTGTCATCACCGATCGGTCAGAGCAAAAATACCACCACCACTGGTGCAAATGATAACAAAATGAATAAACAAATAGTATTTAGTTAACAGTGCATGTGTCTTTTGAAGTTTGCATATCAGAGTTTCTTCCCTCCCCTTTTTGCACCTCATTCAGCATCACAGTTTTTCTTTTTTTATGCATTTTAATGTGTTTCTCATTTGTATTATCAGAAACTACTTCCACCTGCCATATTTTGAGAGGAAGCCGTGTATCTACATCAAGAGCTGGTGGCAGGACCAGAGGAGGAGGCTGTACAACGCCAATATCATCGACAACATTGCAGACAAACTGGCAAGACTCACACTTTATCAATAACTAGATGAGCAAAGTATTAGACAAAGTTAGTACGCACTATTAATTTGCAGTAAAATTGTACTCACTTAGTGTCGACATCTTTCTTTACAGGAGGATGGACTGAATGATGTGCAGGAGATCATTAAGACGGAGAAGACCTATCCTGAGCGCAGACTGAGAGGCGTCCTGGAGGAGCTCAGCCAGGGCTGCAAGTGTGTGATCATGAAACTTAAAACCGTGATCTCAAAAAAAGTTGGAACTCTATGTTAAGCATCTTTTTTTAAGATCTTTCTCGATTTATATTCAATTGAAATCAGGACAAACACAAGATTGTTCACATGCAAACTAGTAAACATTATTGTTTATTTGTAAAAATGTGTAGATGCAACACACAATGTGAGAAGATCCATAGTGTCCAAACTTTTTTTAAACTGGGATTTGTAGTCATTTTGAACAGTCTAATAGGTTAAAAGAGTCTTCATCACTGACTGAGTGCCACTTCTTCCAGTCAGTTTCTTGCGCTGGCGAACAAGGATACGAACCAGTCTGGCAGAACTAAACTTGACAGGGAGAGACTGAAGCTGTGCCTGTCAGAAGTGGTACGTCAACCAAAAAGGAGCTGTTGCTTTTTTTTTCTCTTCTGCTTGTTTGTTATTAATATTTGTCTCGCTAAATGCTCTGCTGTCTCCGGGTGCAGGAGAGCATCGGCCAGCAAGCTAAAGCCATGAGGTCGCAGGTGAAGAAGAGCACGGTGAGAGATAAAATCAAGCTGGCTCAGAACTTCCTCACAAAGCTGCGCTTCCTGGCTGACGAGGTGAGATCTACAGCAATCATGTCTGCCTTTTACAAACAGTATCTGCTGTGCCTGCTCGTTTCACCTTGGTCCTTTCGTGTTGATGTGATGATGATGTGAGCCTTCATTCTCTCTGCAGCCTCAACACAGCGTTCCCGATGTTTTCATATGGATGATAAGCAACGGGAAGCGCATCGCTTATGCACGCGTTCCCTCCAAAGACCTTCTTTATTCCACCGTAGAGGAGGAGAAAGGGAAGGACTGCGGCAAAGTCAAGACAATCTTTCTCAGGGTGAGCTTACACTGAATGTAGTAAATCTTTTTTTTGGAATGCTGCAGCTTCTGTAATGGTGCTGTCTTTCCCCTCACAAACTAAAGATCCCTGGTAAGAAAGGTTTCGGGCCTGCCGGCTGGACAGTGCAGGCCAAGATAGAGATTTATCTGTGGCTGGGTCTGAGTAAACAGCGTAAAGACTACCTGTGCGGCCTGCCCAATGGATTCGAAGAAAATAAATTGTCCAGAGGACCTGGCATGCCGTGCTCGCCTCCCATCAGCCTCACATACATGAGTAAGACCGTTGACCAATTCCATTTTTTTTCCATTATTATTTGTTAATTTTATGTGTGTTATCAGTTGACAAAACAATGATAAATCACCTTCTCCACCATGTTTTTGGGCCATTATGTTAGGGTAATTCTAATATCACCTCTGCAAATCTCTGTACTTTGATGGAACGGATTGAGTATAGGTATATGGTTGATATTGAGAATCTTAATCCATCCACAGTGAAGCAGATCTTCCAGCTGAGGGTCCACATGTACCAGGCTCGCAGCCTGTTTGCTGCTGATAGCACAGGTCTGTCTGATCCCTTCGCGAGAGTCTTCTTCTCGACCCAAAGCCAGGTCACTGAGGTGAGCATTCAGGATGTTTTTCAGGAAGTCAGCCGTCAGCTTGAAAATGTGAGTCGGTGCATCACAGATCTCGAATCTTCATCAGTTCCTTTTTTGCCTACGTCTAGGTGCTGGCTGAGACGCTGTGCCCGACGTGGGACCAGCTGCTCGTCTTCGAGAACGTGGAGCTGTTTGGAGAGGCCACCGAGCTGAGAGACGACCCTCCTATTATTGTCATTGAGATCTATGATCAAGACACAGTGGTAAGAGTGGTTTCGAAAACAGAGACGCCCGTCTCTTTCCATTTGTGTCAAAGTGAGCGAATAGTCTGCCTTCACACAGCTTGAGTTTCCAGATAGCAATCGTCCTTCCTTATCATCCTAATAATTTAAGAGCCTGCCTGTCTTTCAGTTGAGATGTGAGAGTAAACATGTCACCTAATGAGTCTAAAAACAACAGCGTGTGATGTTACTTTATATTGTTATTAATACAAGACCTAAGCCACTTTTGTTAGCCTTAATGACAACCTGATATGATTTGTATTTGAAAGAATGCTTTTGCTGACTGTCAATTCTACATTTGCTCCTGGCAATAACACCATTGCTTTGGATGACCCTGTGGATAAGTAGAGTGTGGATTCTGATGGCTTGGTATACTGTAGCAGCACTGCAATGTGTGCAGAGTAGATTGTATAGAAAAGGCATGCAAGAGGAGTAAGCAACGTCCATAAGGATTGATGGACCCTCCTTGATCAACTTAGACCTGTTGCATCCCTTTAACTTAAATGTTGTGCTCTCTGTATGTGGCCGACAGAGAATTGGGACTCTTTATAACCACTAACTGCAAGAGAGATTTCATATTGTATGTTCTTAAAAGGCACATAAACACACGTCTGTTTTGCAGTTCACTGGTTATTCCAGCGATGTTGTTTTTTGTTTTACTTTTACCTTCCATGCTCTTTTATTTAGCCTCCCTAGAAACATGCGCATCCCAAGCCATGTTTCTTCCTTCTGACAGGACAAATCAAATAGTTAATGATTGCACCATAAGCGACCATGTTATCTGAACTCTGATGGATTGGAAATGGTAGGCTAAAAAGACCATTCTTTCAAATATTCAAACCAGAATTCGTGTTTTGTGGTGCGGATGTCTTCAAGGTTTCTTTTGCTCCTATGCTTCCAGGGTAAAGCCGACTTCATGGGGAGAACATTCGCCAAGCCTGTGGTCAAGATGGCGGACGAGCACTACGGTCCGCCACGCTTCCCTCCGCAACTGGAGTACTATCAGATCTACCGTGGGAACTGCAGCGCCGGAGAGATGCTGGCAGCCTTTGAGCTGCTGCAGGTCAGGCTGTCAGATACACAGGGGGACTGTTTACTAAAGTTAACCGATCGTATTGAAAGTTAAAGATCGCTTGTGTCTTGAGCTAGATTGGCCCCAATGGGAAAGCTGACCTGCCTCCCATAGACGGTCCCACGGATATGGACCGAGGCCCGATCCTGCCTGTACCGCTGGGGATCAGACCAGTGCTCAGCAAATACAGGATTGAGGTGAAGACTTCGTCTCAGCTCTAACGTCTTTCAGTAAGAAAATGAAAGTACCACAACAACAAAATCACTGAACCTCCCGAACTCTCAGGTTTTGTTCTGGGGCTTGAGGGACCTGAAGAGGGTGAACCTGGCCCAGGTGGATCGGCCTCGTGTGGACATCGAATGTGCCGGAAAGGGAGTACAGTCTGCCCTCATTCCCAACTACAAGAAAAACCCCAACTTCAGCACCCTTGTCAAGTGGTTTGAAGTGGTATTTTGTCATTTAAATTTATCCAATAGATCATATTCATGCCAAATGCACTGGAAAACACGCACTGAGTGTGTTGCTGATATTCAAAAAGAAATTCCCACATAAATGACTGTCATCGACCAAATTAATTCTGGATTTTGTGTGTCAGGATTTGCCTGAGAATGAGCTGCTTCACCCGCCGCTGAACATCCGAGTGGTGGACTGCAGGGCTTTTGGCCGCTACACTCTGGTTGGCTCTAACGCTGTCACCAGCCTGCGGAAGTTCATCTACAGGGCAACAGACAAGCAGGCCAACAACTACTCCACAACAGGTATTAAAACCATTAACAACATTGTTGTTAATGAAGAACAACATAAACCAAAGTCCAAACACCAAGAAAGAAGAGCACTACACAACCTTTTTTTTTCTTAATGTCTAATATTAAATGTATTTCTGTGTCCCTGTGTGGCACTTTGCCTTGGCCATGTGTCTAAATTGTGCTTTGTTGATGAACTTCCCTCACCTTGTTATCTTTCCATCTTTCAGAAGAAATTATTGTCATCAGCATGGAAACTGAGCCGTCTTGTAAGAAGATGGACACTGTGGTCAAGCTAGACTCTGTGAGTCCTGTCTTTAAATCTTTATGTAACCTTGATTCAAAGAGTCATTCTCAGAAAGGGCACATTTAGAACAGACAGCCTTACAGACAGGACAAACAGCAGCCTATTTTTTATGAAAACCATTTTGCGCTGAAGGAAGTCGTCACATTATGTAACATTACGCAATTTGTTTTTCTACCCAGTGCTCTGATGCGGTGGTCAAAGTTGAGGTAAGCAGAGTGCTTTTTAAAGATTTGTTGTGCTGTTGCAAAAGCCCTGAAGCTTAACTATGTTTATTGCATCTTGTGTAAAAAACAAACAAACAAATAAAAAGGACGATGATAAGGACGGAAAGGGGAAAAAGAGGAAGAGGAAGAAGGGCGATGAGATCGAAGAGGAGGAACTTGACGAGAGCATGTTGGACTGGTGGTCCAAATATTTTGCCTCCATTGAAACTTTGACAGAGGTGAGTAACAGGAAAACGGCACGGCCAGTTTGAGTCTTTGAGTGAACTCAGTTCTTAAACTTGGATCTCGTTCTTCTTGATGGATCCGGTTGAGATGTTACCTTCTGCTCCCACAGGCTCTCAAGGCTCAGGAAGCTGCTCTGTCAGATTCAGAGGATAAAGATGACATGGACATTGCAGACGGCGGAGGTAAAGCCAGAGAGTTTGTTTCCTGTTGTCATTTAAAGTTTTACATGCATGCTTTCGTGTACCTCTGTGCCAAGTAGTTACCGCAAGTTCTCTTTGCCTTGATACGGCGGATTGCCAAATCTGTGATGTTTTGAAGTCATACGACAGAGATGAGAAACAACAACAAATGCTCTCAGATAATAGTTTCTCTGTTGTTTATGCATGTTCATGTTTGTGTTGTTTTTTTTTTCACGAGCTGACTAACTCTGATTGTCGTTTTCTTCTACAGTGCAGTAGAGAACCTCTTAGATCCTCCTAGCCCGAGAATGCCTCCATGTGTAGATGCTGACATGAATCCAAATTTCCATACGTGCGACCGCCGCCTTTTTCCTCTCCCACACGTGCATATCATCCGTATGCCTACCATGAAAGTTGTCAATGAAAAAATGAAAAAAAAACCCACAGATAATGCAGTTTGACGACAGGCATTTAATTTAGTGATATATCATGCGTGCAAATGTAGTATACTGCACTTCACGACCTCACTGTGAATTGTAATGAAAGGAAACAATCGTGAGCTTCTCTTTACTTTCAAGAACACAGTGGCCTGTCTGGAGGTTCCTGTCGCACCACCAAGTATCCCCACTGAACTATATACTTCAGTAGTATATAATTCACTGGTATGCTTGTCATATGCAATAACAACTGGTTTCTGGCAACTTTCATGTGGAATTCATGTCTTGAGTGCTCTGTTCCTTCATCCCCCCCTTCTTCACGCTGTCCTCACCACTAACCTGTACTCAGATATCAAACCTGATGACTCTCCCGTAAAAGGCACCAAGAGAGGAAAAGGCAAGAAGAAGAAGATGCAGGATCCGTTTGAGAAGAAGAAGCCGAAGCTGGATGAGCTGAAGGTACGGGTCTCTGTGTCTACGCCACAGCCTGAAGCAATTCTCATTCAGTGTGGGTTAGGGTTAGTGTCATCCCGAATAAAAGTGCCACATTCTGAGAAAAACATATTAAAAATGAATGGATGTTTTGATCATTTCTGTGTGTAGGTGTACCCGAAGGAACTGGAGAGTGAATTTGACAGCTTTGAGGACTGGCTCCACAGTTTTAACCTGTTTCGGGGGAAAGGCGGCGATGATGACGACCAAAACGTGACGGATGAGGACAGAATTGTTGGAAAATTCAAAGTAAGAACACAATGTTTGAGTTATTCTCATGAGGAGCTCATCACAGATTGTGTAGCGGTGCTCTATAATGACTCAACTTAAACTTCAGTTCATAGTTATTTAATTGGAAACAGACAAATACATGTTGAACAATTGCTTGATAGATGGTCAAGTATTTTATTGTTTAACTATTTCCCTTTAGGGCTCACTGTGCATGTACAAAGTGTCGGATGACATGCCCAGAGACATGAGCTTCGACTCCAACATGGGAATGTTTCAGAACATTCCTCACAACGACCCCATCAATGTCCTCGTCCGCATCTACGTTATCAGGGTACATGTTCTGACCTTTTTTACAGTATAATGTGAATACTGTCGTCGATGTCTCAGATGATGAGAGCATTCATTTTGTTCTTAATTTGTCCGATTTCTTTGGTAGGCAACTGATCTGCATCCAGCTGACATTAACGGGAAGGCCGATCCATACATCGCAATCAGACTGGGAAAGTCAGAGATCAAGGACAAAGAGAACTACATCTCAAAACAGCTGAACCCTTTGTTCGGCAAGTGAGTGGAAATTCTTTGTTTCTGATCAGAGTATTGGTACTATATGATCCAACTCTTTTAATGTACATGAAAACCAGACAAACGATGTATTTCTCATCTTATCAGATCCTTTGACGTGGAGGCCACGTTCCCGATGGATTCCACACTCACCGTGTCGATTTATGACTGGGACCTGGTGGGAACCGATGATCTGATCGGAGAAACCAAACTTGACCTCGAGAACCGTTTCTACAGCAAACACAGAGCCACATGTGGCATTGCGAGTAACTACGCCATGTAAGAATCAACAGCCAAATATTCTATTTTACTGCCATGTTGGCCAGTTGTAATGGAGATTTATATAATTGTGACTACTTTTGCGCTTTACCGTAGCCATGGCTACAACGTGTGGCGAGACCCACTGAAACCCACACAAATCCTGGCTAAGCTGTGCAAGGACGGCAAGCTCGACGGTCCTCACTACGGCCCCGGAGGAAGAGTGAAGGTGGAGAACCGGGTCTTCATGGCACCAACTGAGATAGAGGATGAAAACGGTAAACGACCATTTCACTCGAACCCTTTTTGTTTCTCCCACTGCATTAAACTAATTATCTGTGATGGCGCAAGAAACAACTATCTCTGTACTTAACTGGTGTTTCTCTGGAGCAGCAGAGAATTGCGTGTGACTAAAAAACGAGTATTGACCAATTGGTTTTCCTCAGGTTTGAAGAAGCAGACGGAGGAACATCTGGCTCTGACCGTGTTGAAGCACTGGAAGGAAATCCCAAAGGTCGGCTGCAAACTCGTCCCAGAACACGTGGAAACCAGGCCGCTGCTCCACCCTGACAAACCGGGAATTGAACAAGTACGTCCTTCGGTGTGCTCGCGCTGGCTCAATTGCTGCCTTTCAGTCAAGGCTCTTACACATACTTTAAGACCAAACATCTCCTCGTGTTCATTCACTTTCAGGGGAGAATTGAGATGTGGGTGGATATGTTCCCTAAGGACATGACTGCGCCTGGTCCTGCTCTTGACATTTCACCGAGGAAACCAAAGAAGTATGTTCTCTGTATACACGCTACACAGTTGTAGCTAATCCAACAGCCAGAGGAGAGCTTTTATGGAAATAAATGCTTAATCAACGCTTGTGTGCAGGTTTGAACTGAGGGTGATCGTCTGGAACACAGATGAGGTCGTTCTGGAGGATGACGACATCTTCACCGGCGAGAAATCCAGTGACATATTTGTTCGAGGGTACTTATAAGCTTTGTGTGATTTGGATGGTGAGGAAAACAACCAATTATTTTAAACACTGCTTTGTTAAATATTGTGAATCTATCCTTCACCTTGTACTGGAACAGCTGGTTGAAGGGGCAGCAGGAGGACAAGCAGGACACAGACGTCCACTACCACTCCATCACCGGGGAGGGCAATTTCAACTGGCGCTTCGTCTACCCCTTTGACTACCTCATGGCTGAGGAGAAGATCGTCATCTCCAAAAAAGAGTCCATGTTTGCCTGGGACGAGACCGAGTACAAGATCCCAGCTCGCCTCAATCTGCAAGTGTGGGACGCTGACCATTTCTCAGCGGACGACTTCTTAGGTGCGGCGAACAGTCATTTATGCTAACATTTGGCTTTCGGTACATCTTACAGTGGAGCTCATTGGACCTTTGTCCATCCACTACTTCTTTATCATTCCCATCGTGTTCAATGATGTCTCTTTTATAGGTGCAATTGAGCTGGACCTGAACCGTTTCCCACGTGGTGCGAAGACCGCCAAGCAGTGCAGCATTGATATGGTGACAAATGAAGGAGAGATGCCCATGGTCTCCATCTTCAAACAGAAGAGGATCAAAGGCTGGTGGCCATTTGTGGCCAGAAATGAAGAGGACGAGTTCGAGCTCACGGTAAGCGACAGTAAAATGTAACCCGTAATGTTTGTCATAGCCGGGATCAAAAGTAAAAAGCTGGATGAATGTATGAAGAGCTGGACAATAGCTTAGAAGCACATGTTTTTGTTGTGCTTTTAGGGAAAAGTGGAAGCAGAGCTGCACCTTCTGACAGGAGAGGAGGCAGAGAGGAGCCCAGCTGGTGAAGGACGAAACGAACCAGATCCACTGGAGAAACCCAAGTATGAAGGATGTTCTGTCATCACCCCGCTACCCACATTTTTATTACTGAGCACTCTTTATCTATTTTTTCTTAAAGAGGACCTATTATGCTTTTTATTTTGTTGCTTTTAGCCTTGCAGTTAGGGGTCCTATTATCTAACTCTCCCCACCTGGGGGCCTGAAAACCATCCAAATCTCCCTTGGTAGAGGTATAAACAATTGTCCCGGCCCGAGCAGAGTCAGCTGTAGCTAAGAGGACCTCTAGCTGCTGCTGCTAACTGAGCTAACTAGCTAAGCAACAAATAAAACTCACCATAAAACATGATAAAAAAAAAAAAAAATCAGTGAATAAAGTTAGGAAGTTGTGTGTTTGTACAGTCAGAATACATGGTCCAATCACAAGAAAGGGGGCTTTTAAGGGACGGGGCCGTGAAGAGACAGAGGCTAAAGCGGTGAGTTCCAGACAGAAGTTAACTGAGAGGCTGCATAATGGACCAGTATAAGATAAATAAGGATTTTTTTAAAACTTTGAAACAGGAAACGCTATTCTAGTGGAGACACAGGATAAAAATATAGAGCTGGAAATGTGCATAATAGGTCCCCTTTAATTCCGTTGTTCAGTTTATTCAATGGCTTGGCTACTTTTCACCCTTGAAAACACATGGACACGCAAAACTAAAACGTGGTCTGATGCGGAAAAGGCCCAGAAATAACAAAATAAATCCTATGATAAATAAATCATCATAAACACATGACTAAATACAAAGATAAATCATTCATAAACCAAAGAACATGGGTTTCCTAACAATCATAAAACAAGCATAAACAAATTCCTAAACATTTATAATGTGACTTATAATAAAGAATAAAAATAAACCTCAATAAGCAATTTCCTGAACTGAGGAAAGACACTTATTTGCATTTACTTCAACCAAGCTCTGGACTTATCGCTACGATCTTCTTTCTTTACATGGTAAGTTGCTTGTCATATCTTTTTGTGAGTCGTCTTTAAGTTCTCAATATACTGTAAATTGTTTCTCTGACTTTTGCTTTGTCCTTGTATCAGTAATCTCAACTATATTTACATTTTTTTTTTTAAATACATCAGAAGAGAGCAACATTAGATCCATAAAGCTAAAAGTGTGTGTTTCTGAACATCTGTGTTTGTTTTTTTGTTTTGTTTTTTTGTTTTTTTAATCTCTCCAGCCGCCCAGACACCAGCCTTCTGTGGTTCCTCACTCCCTTCAAAGCCATTAAGCACTTGATCTGCACCCAGTACAAGTGGCTGGCCATCAAGATTGTCACTGCTCTCCTGCTGCTGGCCTTGCTGGCCATTTTCCTGTACAGCATGCCTGGTTACATGGTCAAGAAAATGCTGGGAGCTTGAGATGTTTCGCTCAGACACATCTGGAGAAGGTTCCAGCAGTTTCACTATCCAGATGGCTTCTAATCCCCCCCCTTCTCTTCTTTCTCTATATCCACAGTTTCTCTTCAGTGATAGCATTTTAGAACAAGTGTTACAATTTAAATAGACAATAAGTCATTGTATGAGCCGAGCGTCAAAGTGGAAGTAAAGACTTGGTGTGGACTCGTTAGTCTGCATTCAGAGGGTCTGACGAGCCAAAGGCAACACACACACCGCTTGATTTTTTCCCCCCAAAACAACTCGTTGCAGTCAAACGAGTCCTTGTCCCCTCTGCATTGATAGATTTATTCTATAAAGAGTGTATTTCACTTGATAAAGAGGTAATGACTGTAAGAACACTGCAAGCAACAACCGAAAGCAGCTACAGCTGAAGCTTGCAACCAAATCTCCATTTAAGCGAGCGATTAATCCATCTCTGTAGTGACGCTGACTCTTGAGTAATTATCAATATTCCAGTCACGTATGCACTGTTTTGGTTTGGTATAAATGAATGTTCGTTTGCACATCAAAATTTGACAGTATTTGTGAATAAAGCTGCAAAACAACCACACTCTCTGTTACCTCTCAGCAGTGTGTGTGTGTGTGTGTAAATGTGAATTTAGAGATCTGAGAAAGATCTAACCGATCTTGGCGGCTACGTTCAGATCTTAATATGCTCACACTCACGTGTCCATATCTATATTAAAAGAGTTACTGTTCTCTGGAATCATTCCTCCTCTCCATCCTGTGGCTGTGAAATGATGCCTCCGTAATGTGACTTCAATGCAAGTGATGTTGGACAAAATCCACAGCCCTTGATCCGTGCAAAAAATAATAGCATGAGAGGTCATTTGAGGAGCCAAAACAAGCCTTGTATCAGATTTAGAGCTGGATTTTGTCCTCCATTTCTTACAGCAGAGTCACAATGTAGTGATTATGCTTGTGTCTATGCTTAGTATAGACAAGGGGACTGATGAGTGGCAATCCACCCTGTAAATATTCAACGTTCAAGTCACATTTCTCTAGCAATATGACTCAAACACGTTCCTCTGTCTATCATAAGTATACACTCTAAAAGGAATATCTTCCCTGGTGTGGAGGTAAGCAGGTACTGCCTCAAATCATATCAGTGCTTAGTAGCAATCCTCCTTCTCTGTTTTGAATCCTGACTGTCTCTGGTGGCATTGCCTAATTCTGTCTCTGTGCTCCACCAGCCGCCCAGACATCGCCCTCCTCTGGTTCCTCATCCCATTCAAAGCTGCAAAGCACCTGATATGTGACCAGTACAGGTGGCTGACCATCAAGATCGTCACTGCCCTCCTGCTGCTGGCCATCTTGGGTCTTTTCCTCTACAACATGCCTGGTTACATGGTGAAGAAAATGTTGGGGGTCTGAGATATCTGCTGGATTTTACTGTTTCACACACCAGTGTGCAGTATTGACTTTCGATTTGTGAATAAAGCAATGACTGCAAACTTTTCCTGATCTTAGCTTCATATGTCTGGTGTTCTGTTCAAAAACCAGCACAAGTTACATTTATCTAAGGGTGTGCATTCAGTGATAATTAGAATTGTTTTGTGTACATTTTTGCAGTTCCAGATATAACTGTTTTTTTTTCTTGTTGCTTGAAATATGGTGTTGTTTGTTCATTTGTTGTCCGTTGCCCACCTGTTAAACGTACAACAGAGAAACTTAAGGTTTTATTGATTAAAAAAGTGAGATTATTAGAGTAGTTGGCTATACAAGCCAACTATGTTAATAATTTCACTTTTTTATTTGCCCTTCACATTGTATTGCTTGTACAATGTTTTTTCATGTTTGTGTCTCTGTATGATAACTAAAATTTGTGCATAAACTGACTTCTGAACTCTCCAAGTTGCGGTAGTCCTGTTATCTATGTATAAATGTCCTTGATTGTGTTGTATGTTTGAGAATGTATTATTATTTTTATTTAAATCCCCATTATTAGCAACATGGACAGAGTGTATCCCCCTTGTTCGCAAAATGACAAAAAGTTATCCCCTTTATTGGATAAAATGGTAAAAATGTTTCCCCCTTATTAGCAAAATGGACAAAATGGATCCCCGTTATTAACATACATGTGTGTAAAAAAACACTCCTTGCAATTTGTAACCCTCAAAGCTTGTTGAAAAAAGGAGATTGTTATATTGGATACTTACATTGAAACACAACCAGTGGATATTTGATCTGCGATAACGTTTCTAACGCACTGTTTGTCTCTGTGCTCCACCAGCCGCCCAGACATCGCCCTCCTCTGGTTCCTCATCCCATTCAAAGCTGCGAAGCACCTGATATGTGACCAGTACAGGTGGCTGACCATCAAGATCGTCACTGCCCTCCTGCTGCTGGCCATCTTGGGTCTTTTCCTCTACAACATGCCTGGTTACATGGTGAAGAAAATGTTGGGGGCCTGAGATATCTGCTGGATTTTGCTGTTTCACACACACAGAGAAATTGTTTCCCTTGTAAGTTTTCCTTGTGTTCTTGAAAGAGTTTTGCCACTTGACAGAAGACACCATCAAGTTGTAGATTATAAGTGATGCTGCAGCACTCAATACGGCAAGCTCATTTTCAAATTGACGTGTTATCGCTAAAATCCATTACTGCAATGTAGTGGGGAGAATTTGTTATTATTTCACAATGATGGTTTATCTTGCTAAAATCATTATTATTTATTTATTTATTATTATTATCATTACAATTATTGTGGTTGTTGCTGTTGCAGGACTGTCACCTTTGTGCTGGTTTATTGTGATCTCATCAGTGTGCAGTATTTGTCTGTCTTTTGAATTTGTGAATAAAGTGGCGACTACAAACGTTTCTAATCTTAACGTCATCTGTTCGACCGTCATGTTTTTATACACACTCTCCAGTGACAGCGGCTTTCACTGGGTCTCAAACATGACATCCCAAATATATTCATTGACAAATTTAAGACATTTCAGTCTTTTATAGAAAAAATATATATATTTTAGGGGGTATTTTTTACAAAAAAAAATTGAAAAATACATTACAAACATACAAATACAATACATTTGGGCTGTTTTGATAGCCTAATTTGAATATATACAGCTTAGATAGGAAAAACTGTGAAGAAGACAACATATGGTGTTGTCAGGTAAAGTTGTACCTGCAGGAGGTCGAAATCAATTTCTGTATCTGTGGAATTATGTCTGAAATTAAAAATATTTGGCATAGATCTATTTTGTCAGTATTATTTGACCTACTATCCTTCGGACACCATGTTTAGGATCGACATAAAGATGAAATGACCAGGTGACATGGTTTTGCTAGGCTAGGCTTGGACATATAGTGGAAGTACAAAAGCTGAGTTGGAGGATGCGGGCATCGATCCCGCTACCTCTCGCATGCTAAGCGAGCGCTCTACCATCTGAGCTAATCCCCCTCTGCACACGTTTTGTCCTTCAAGTCGTCTCGTCGAATTGAACGTTTCTCGGGGTCATCACGTTGTTTTATGTTTGCAGGATGCTTCATAATAGGCCTCTTCGCAACGTTCATAGATAATTATCACGTTCACTGGCCCCCTCAGAGAAGATCCCATCACACGTGGTGCTGTGGTGCCATCTGCTGGTACTAAATGGGACTGTTAGTTAAATATTAAACCAGCTCTGTATCAACACCGAAGCTCTTTAAAAGATTCGTAGGTTAATCTTCTCTGCAAGGAGTTTAACTTTTGACTCGTTATGGATCACAGCGAGACTTGATAATACACTGAATACTGATAGGCATTTATCAACATGGGAATGTAGCGTAATCTTCATATTGTCCATTACACTTTAATAATAGTATTTCTGTACTATACGAATATTATATTTATTTAGCGTTTAAAACAATTCCCAGTGAAGAAAAGGAAAACTGGAGACTGCGGGCATCGATCCTTCTACCTCTTGATTTGCGTTTCCTGCATCCAGTTTTCTCCGCCAAAGTAAGCCCAAAGTAAGCCCAAAGTAAGCCCACATCAGCCAATCACGTTCCTCCTTGTGGGCTTACTTTTGACCAATCACGTTCCTCCCACTGTGACTTACATTTAGACCCGTCGTTCTCACTAAGCGAGCGCTCTACAATTTGAGCTACTCCCCCTCTGCAAACGACCTGTCCTGAAGTCGTCTCGTCGAATTGAACGTTTTTTGGGGTCAGTATGTTGTGTTATGTTTGCAGGATGCTTCATAATAGGCCTCTTCGCAACATTCATAGATATTTATCACGTTCACTGGCCCCCTCAGAGAAGATCCCATCACACATGGTGCTGTGGTGCCATCTGCTGGTACTAAATGGGACTGTTAGTTAAATATTGAGCCAGCTCTGTATCAACACCGAAGCCCCTATAAGAGCTGGTAGGTTAATCTTCTCTGCAAAGAGTTTAACTTTTGACATGTTATGGATCACAGCGAGGCTTAATAATACATTGAATACTGATAGACAGTTATGCTTAACATTTTTGTAGAAACTTAAGTGACGCACTTTAGAAAGGCGATTTTCGTCCAAAGCTCTTCTTAAACATGGTCCGCTAACCTGACGTTAACGACCTTACCATGTCTGCTGGTTATAAACTAATGCAGGGTGTAGTGTTTTTTATTTGCTATTACTGTGAAGCCTATGCGTGCGTACATACGCGCGGTTGTAGCCAGGGTTTTTGTGTGAGATAGAAAGCGAAATTATGACTTTTGTATCACAGTTTCGACTTATTGTCTAATAATTGTCACCTTAATCCATACCTTTAACTGGCAACTCATAATTAAACTCTTTTATCTCACAATTGTGACTTTTTATGTCTTACTTATTTATTTTTCCCCATAGATTTGCTGTTTCTTACATCTCATAACTACAACTATTTCTCTAATAATTATGACTCAGCATGGGAATGAAGCGTAATGTTGATATTGTCCATTGTACTTTAATAATAGTATTACTTATACTATATGCATATTATATTTATTTAGTGTTTAAAACAATTCCCGGTAAAGAAAACGAAAACTGGAGGATGCGGGCATCGATCCCGCTACCTCTCGCATGCTAAGCGAGCGCTCTACCATCTGAGCTAATCCCCCGTTGTATACATAGGTGCACCTAGCCTTGACAAATAGAGTATGAATGGTCATTCATAAAAACTTCAGGAATTGCAAAAATGTTTAGGTCCATGACGCCACAATGTGACGTTTGCATTTTTTGCTAATTTATTCTAGAGTCCTACAGAGAGAGAGAGAGAGAGTGGCGCCACCTTCGTTTATTGCAGTGGTTCAGTTTTTTCACAGTAATGGCGGAGCATGGAGCCCCGCAAATGTTCCCGGAAGTTAGCTTTCATTAACTACCGTTCAGTGTAACTCTTATGGAGCACACGGTCGGAGCAACACTTGACCAAGGTAAAACGTTTAAAGAATGACATTTTCACATCAGTAGTTCATCGGAATTAAATTGACATGAGTAATTAAGTATGTTGGCGGATTGTCCCCGTCTAGATTAGAAAATTCAGAGAATATTAACAGATAAAAGTTTAAGATAGCATACTGTATAACGATAGCAACACATGCAACAGGCTAAATTGTAAATTCTGTTCTCTAAATACAACGCTGTCAATTTATAAATGTGTAGGGAGTGTGATTACCTTGCAATATAATTAAGGAAAAATACTACACATAACCATTGCTATTAGTCATATTGTTTGATACGCATGTGCAACATCATGCAGTGCCATAAATTCTGCTTTTTTAAATCTTATACATGTTCAGTTTTTGTTGACATTATCAGAAAGGTGTTCATTCTACTTTATGTTATTTGTTGAGGTCAGAGCGGGTGATGGTGCTGGGCTGGACTGCATTATCTCAACAGTTGTTGCTTATATATTGCCCTCAAGTATTTTGGAGAGGGCAAAATATCAGGAACACTTGGTAGCACTTGGTAGCTGGGTTCTGGTAGTTGGTGGAACAGTGATGTTTGCCTGATACAGGTAGGTGGAGGGGCAGTGATGCTTTGTCCTGAAACACTGTCAGCTTTTCTGGGGTTGCTTGATGTTGAACTTAAGACACTGTTCTTTTTCACTTTTTTGATTTGGCTCTTGCTTCCAAGGTGGCCATCTCTTAGATGTTGTTTTTTTCCTTTCCTTTTTTTTTTCTTCAATTCGCAACTTCAACTAATAAATCTCCTGATGATCTTTTCTTTTACTCCACAGCATGATGGAAGCCTGCTGGAGAGTGTCAGAGCTTCCTTCTCCAACACACCCACTGCATTTGGAAGCTCTGTGAGGGAGGAACCAGTCTTTGTCCTTCCCTTCCCTTGGTTTTTGCATTGTTTTTCCTGTTCTGTGTTCTCTGTTTTTAATTAAAAAATCTTAAACTTCCCAGTGGTGTGGTATTTAAAAGTGTGTGAAAATGCAAGTGCATAGTTTGAATATGATTAGCCCACATATTTTTTTTGTTGTTGTTTAGATCTTTGAAGGTGGCTAAATTGCTACTTCTGACTTTAGCCACCAATGCTACATTCATTTCTCTGAGCGATTGGAGCATCCCAGTGCAGCACAGCATACCATGGTGAAGAATCTATTCAAGGACAACATATCGAAAATGACACAAACAGATTGACATGCTGATCTGTTTGACTTTAGATACTGTTTTTAAGGAATTCATTGTGGTAAGGGCATTGTGGAAAAAACAAGACTGTGATTTATCATGCATCAATGAGTGTAGTAAGTTTGGGACAAGTAAGAATAGTTAACAAATAGTGATAGAATTCCATTTATTTGCAATGAATTCAAATTCAAATTTAATTCATTTGCCATGGATTTCCAATTAGAACAGTTATCATAATACTGCTGTCAGTCCAGACTTGTCTGTTTGACTGTTACTCTGCCTCACTCAAGTCATAACGTAAATAAAAAACAACAGAAAATATTACGAATTTATTGGTTTACAGGTTTAGTAAACATAATGGAGTTAGAATCAGTTAACACAAGCATGTAAAAGTTGCAAAGCATTTATTGACCATTATTTACTGATTCTTGTGGTTTTCCTAGTGTTTTCTATGGACCGCTAAGCACTTCAGGGAACTTTTGGAGGTTACATGGACCATGTGATCCACCAGCGTTTTGAACTTCCATTGTTGCCACTCTCTCTCTTTAGGACTGTACTTTATTCTACTCCACAAGATTTTGGAAGCAGATACTGTAACTCTTACTCCACTACATGTTTTCAGTGACTTTGGTTACTTTTGTTACTTTGCGGATTACTTTCAGTTTTACCAAAGTAATATATTAGCATAATATCTTTGCTTTTATTCAAGAGCTTTTGGTACTTTTTACAACACTGCAGAGATGGGAGCACACCCATTAAAACGAAAAATCTGCTCTCAGGTTCATCCTACTCATCTTTTGTCCCTCTCAAGAATCTAGTTTTCACAATCTCAGATATAATAAATATAATATACAAACCAAAAAAATGTGTAAGTTGTGGGCTAAATTTCACATGTGGCTCCATGTGAGGGGACTCATTCTTACATCACAAGTCAATTCTCACCCAAATGAACCACAGCCGTTTATTTCACAACGGTTTATTTATTCAAAACTCAAAAGATGAGTGTTCTGTAGATGTTTGCATGGTTGATGAACGCGAGTTCCAGAGCAGATGACAGCCAGTTTGCAAAATAAAAAAAATTGCTGGGGAAGGACTAGGAGACTTCCTTGTGTTTAACTGGATGCGGATCATGACCAGTCGACTGGTCACGGATTCATTCATACCGGCTTTCTTCCAAACTGCAACTCATACACCCGGAACAGCAAATCAAAAGTTTAAAACACAAGATTAGCAAGAAACACATGATAAGAGCTGTCATGTGGAAAATGTGTTTGTGTTAATTCTGTGTCAGGGTCCCTTATATTTTAGAATAAAGCATTAGAACTGCTATAATCTCTAACCATATTGTCAGTCTGCGGGTGGCTTTCCACCTCTAACGTTTAAACTTATAGGCGTCTTCACGTCGGCCTTCAAGACGCGACTGCAGTTTTTTTTTTGTTTTTTACCAGGATCGTGCAACGTCGGACAAAAAAATCTCCACACAAAAGACATACATATACAAAATATCACTCATTCACAGTCAATGTGTAACATTCTCATGCTCAGATATGTTGCTGATCAATAACGAGTAAATCGCGGAGCACTGATCAGACGCCTCGAGTCATTACACCAAGGGATTTCCTTCAGCGTTTCTACATGCCATGAACCCACCGTGACAGAAAACAAAAAGCCTGACGCTGACTCAAGCACAAACCGCAGCTCAAAAATAAAAACAAACATGGCCTCAGCTTTCAACTCATGTACAGTAGGTTTTGCACCAATCGTCTGCTACAGATAGTTAATCTAAAAGGAAATATAAGTTAAATAAATAAGAAAGAATTGCTATTAAAAAGTCACTTCAGTTACAGTTTGAGTCGCTCGGGGGAGTGTCCTGATGGCACATCGGAGCAGCGTTGTTCTGCGCTCTAACAGAAGTCTCACAGCGCACCAAAGGCAAAATAAATAACTCCATAACGAGCAAAAGACATTGTCCTCTCAGAAATCGCAATGTCGGCAATATTTACAGACTTAAAATTCACTGTTTTTCCATAATAACCTCCATGCCAGGCTTGGTTCTGTGTTACTCATGCTGAAATAACTGGGATATGTTGTACGTTACTGTTGTGTAGGCAAAGGGGGGGGGGAGCAGCGGATGATGATGCAGAGTAGTTGTGTGTCTGTGTGTGTTTGTGTGTATAGTTTGATGACAGCCAGAGGGCGGATGGGGGAGAGGTTACAAACAGATATACATGTGAGGAAGAAAGGAAAAAGACAGACAGAGAGCAGGGATAATGGTGGAGTATTTATAGAGCGTGCAGAGTAGAAAACAAATGAGGGCGAAAAAGAAAAAGGAGAGGGAAGATGGAGGTGGAGATGGAGATGTCAGGGCGGGGGGAGACGACGGGTTCAGTATTCATCCTGGTCCAGGTGAGCTTGTTCATCGAGGTCTTCGTCCTCTGGAGGCGCAAAGCCTTCCTAAAAAACACACAAAATGAGGTATTTTTAAGGTTATTTTCGATTCGAAATGCTTTTTTCCGCTGTTCCATTCGCTTCTCTCACCCTTTGCAATCTCTTATCCTGCAAACGTAACATCTAAAAATGTATTTATGCATAAATATCATGAGCTGAAATTGTGCAATAGTCCGACAGAATGGAGTTGAACTTTGCCGTCTTTATGCACACTACGGAGCCTCGGGTCAGTGTTTTTAGTTTTTGGTCACTACTGTTACACAGCCAGCCCACAAAACCACATTCACAAGTTCAATTCACTTCAACTTTGTTACCACTCTTCATTCATGTTCGTACTACAGCTGCAGCTGGATTATACTACTGAGAAATGGCCCCCCCAAAAGAACAGTATTATCCTCATCTAAACATATGGATCGAGCCACGCAACATACTGTTGAGTACAGTTATGAAAACGTCAGTGTTTGAATTAGGTCTATTTAAGAGCCCAGAGGTTGAGATTTCGCTTTGACTCTCTATAGTAATACACCCTTGAATCTTGACTGAAACGGTGCAGCGCAGCCTGTATTTGTTGCTGATCATGGATAGATACCTCTGTTGCGTAGAGAATGTCAATTATCTTGCTGAGGACGGGGTTGTTTTCACTCTCGTGTTCCTGGCAGATCAGCTCAATGTCCCGTAGTTTGCTGAAGTAGAAGTCTCTCTCCTTCTCTAGTCCGTCTACAGTCAACTTCAGCTCCATCAACTTGGACAGGAGAGAGAAAACAGTGAGTGACCGCGCACAAAGACAAAGATGATGTGGTTTCAGAGTATAGTTGTCCCTCATCTCGAGGCAACCCTACCTGTTGATTTAGCTCCATGATCTCAGCGTCGCTGCCGCCGTTTCTAGACAAAGATGGATTCTTCCTCATAGCTGGAACATTGTGTTGGACCCGCTGTGGTGTTGGCATGTTTTTGGGAACTGTTGGAGATGTTCTCTGTGGTCCTGGAGTGGTCAGAGGTGATCAGACATGTTTTGTTTTTTTTATTTGAATTAAAAAGGGATTGGCTGCATTTATACTTGCTGTGTAGCGTTGTGGCGATGGATATAGCACATTATAGAGAGCTGATGATATCAGCTTACAGCATAATGTTGTGCCTTTGGTATGCCATATTTGTGAAAGGATTTCAAATTGTTGTTTTTTTACAACGGAATAAAAGACACAAATTTGGGTTGCCAGATTTTAGAAATCCAAATTATTATTAAGAACTTAACAAATACATTAAGATGCCTCAAAGTGAAACTGATTTAAGTCAAAATCAGACAAAAAAATCTGCGTCCTGCCAAACCTCTATAAGTGCTTCAGCAGAGGTGTTTCAGATCAATTCAAAACATGCCAACAAAATGCTGTTGTTTTAAAATGCAGTCTGCCCATTAACAACCACGCTGCTTAACCAGGCTAATGACACTCTACAAGTCAAATCAGGTTGTCCGCCATGATATTCAAGCAAAAAGCTTTCACAGAGACGTAGCAAGGCTGTTCAAGCTGACATTACCCTTGTTAGTAAAATGAAAAAACTCTCTTCTCTTGTCAGTCCAGCTTTTAGAGAGCGATGGAGCTGTTGCATCAGCTGCTCGATGCAGGACTTCTGGCATCACAGACCATGATCAATTAGAATCGGGACAGCAGATAACAACTGGAGCTGCATGTTTTGGATGTTCAACCCCATGAATGCTGCATCCCAATAGTCACAGTGGCGACTATCCCAGTAGTGACTCAGTCATACCTACACAGTGCCATCATGTTGCTTTGTGAGTGCCGGGCAGTGAGATGGATCTAAGAGGACAGCAGTCATTCTGTGAATCGTGCTGCTCACACCACTCGCTTGCAGGGAGCGCTTTCGAGGCCATCCAAAGCTCAGGAAGACCGTGCAGCAAAGGCAGAACTGTGTGGTTTACCTGGATTTCTCTTTGGTTTGTGGATAAAGTGATCACCTGGGTTGGGGGCAGGGGCCACGTCCTGGCCCTGTCTGGCTAGTAAAGGGTCGTACTCCTTCCCGTCGTAGTTGGCGTCGAAGAACTTCTTGAACCACTGCACGAATTCAAAGTTGTCCTGGAACTTCCCTTTTACGAGCTTTTCTACAGGTATAATCTGGAGGGTGGAAACAGGAAACACTGTGATATAACACGCAAAAAGTAGGGACATCATCAACAAATCACCTTCAATATGATCAAAAATGATAACAAAAGTGTTCTGACTTTGTCGACACTCATCCTTTTGAAGGCTGCCTGAAGGACTTTGAAGTTGTGTATAAATTCGTGCTCCAGCTTGGCTTGAAATTTGACCTTCTTCAGAAGGATACAACCTGGAAACAACATGTCCATGAACTGGCAATACGCCGCTCCTGGAAAACACAAACACACAACAATTAGTTTTCAATGTCTTGTTCTGCTGAGCGGTACTGATCACAGGCATGGATAACCCAAGATCAGAAGCAAACAAGTTCCTCTCATTGCAATAACTTACTGAAACATGCTGTGGCCGTCTGAGGAAATACATTGACTGATGGATGTAAAACACATGGATAGATAGGGGGATGTGCAGTATACTTCTGACTTTATGACAGTCACCTGGACTGTGATGACACTGACGATGGCCGCTACAGATAATCTTGGGCTACGTCTGAGTATTTTTTAATCGCAGCTCCAGCCTTACCTGAACAGAGCTGCTCGATCTTCGTGTAGGTGAGATGCAAAGAATCGTTGACCCATGCCAGCATGTCATGTCGGCTGAGGTTGTCAATGGACACCGATGTGGCGTACACATTCACTGCCATCCCCTACCTGCAAAGAAACAACAGAAGAAGTCAGAAGGGAGTCAGTTTCCTTCAGTTTGTCTTCGAGCTAGAGCTCAAAAACTCTGAATGGACTTTGGTTGACAGTGAGGTCATGGGGCAAAGAACGACCAGAATCAAATCACAATATTTCAAACTGATTACTTCACATGTCTGTCTGTCTGTCGGCCACTGTATGCAAATAGACACACACCGGGTGTTCTAATCCTTTAATCAAGCGCGGCACTTCTCTATCTGTCAGGATCCAACCCTCTACTAAACCAGGCTGCCCGCCATGTAACCTTTAGCCAACCTAACAGACTTCTTGGACTTGAACTGAAATACTTATTTAGAGCTACAAGTAAGGATTTTATCAATACAGAGCAATTTACTGATCTTATATCTGTCTGTAAATGCCACAACATCCTGAAAACATATCTGTTAGTCGAGCTACAGTCTGATGACTCCTTCATAGATATGTGCATATTATGCTATACATATATATATGTATGGTTTGTTTATTATGTCATGTTTGTCAATATTTGAAATTGTTCCAATTGGGAATAGGTTTCATACATGATTTGCAAATAAATATCATATACTGGAATTCCATATATGTACATATATTACATTTGCGTGTGGGTGTGTATGTATCAACCGATACATCACTATCGCAATTATTTTACTCAGTATAATATTAATATCAGCATCAGCCCCAAAGACTGAATATCAGCCGGGCTTTCATTGTTTCAGCTCCTGATCTAATCATGGACCTGCTTTATTTGACTAATTTCACTTAACCCATTTCTTGATCTGATTGTTGATGGGGGATCCACTGTGGTAGCACTAATTTCGACCCTGCCATTATCAGTGCAAACTGTTAAAAAAAATATCATTCAGTGTGTTGGGAGGGTCTCTGTACTTTCTGGACGGTTCTGGAACTGGATTTTTTTTTTTTTTTTTTTTTCTGGCTGGGTCAGAAACAGTTGCAGCTGCGCAGGGCAGGGCCCGTAAAAAACCCACTGACAACAAGTGAAATACCCCCTCGATTTGGGACTGTCAACACAGTCGCCTGAGACTGTATCTTTACAGTTTCAGTTTTTAATCTACACGTGTGGTCAGCATAATCCTCCCGCCTAGATTAAACAGAAATATCCTGATGTTTGTGAGCAGCTTTACACATCTGGCAGCAGCCCCTCGCCACCCCTCTGTGCTCACTTTGCCTGCATTTGCTAATAAATAAATAAATAAATAAATAAAAGAATGAATTAATTTAAAAAAAAAACCTTCCAGCGTCAGAAACGGGCCTGTAACACCCTGACACCCACTTTAACACGAGTCAAACTGTGAAAAGATTATAGTTTAAGGTCACTCTCGACTCTGGGAGGAATTACAGCATGGTCACCACATTTCCTAGTGGCGACCGAATGACGCGTCCCCGCAGCGGGCCAGGCGTCCGCGGTGATTTCTGGTGATGGTGCCACTAATAATATTGTGCATGCACCCTCAGCAGCGTGCGTTACACCAGCAGCAGGCTCCCATGGGGGTGGGGGTGGGGGCTCGGCTAGCCAGCAATTACACGATTACAACTTACAAACCGAACAACAAGCAATACATCTTGTTTGCTGAGGACGGATCCACGCAGGCTCAGCTGCGTCAGGCGCGCATCCTGCAGTGCGTTTTCATTTTCTAATAGATGGTCGTATCGAGAAGGGCGCATGAAAGAGCTGCTCTATTCTCCCCTAAAATAAAAAAAAAACAGAAAAGAAATGTGCCAGGCCTGTGAGAAAAGATCCGGTAATGACTGCAGCAAAATCCAGGGCGCAAAGCCCGGAGTGTAGCGAGGACAAATGGGCGGAGGAGGAGGAGGAGGAGGAGGAGGAGGAGGGGGGCCCTGACATTTCAAGCCCGAGATGAGAACAATAAATGTGGCCGTTTGCTGGGTGCCTTTTGGATACAAAAAAAAAGCCGCAACGCTCACTGCTGCTGCTGCTGCTGCTGCTGCCCCACCAGCGGCCCCCTCTACAGGCCTCCCGGAATACCTCAGGACTGTCAGTGCACGGGAAATAAATATCCTCCCTGCGTGGGAATAAAACAACCCCCCGCAAACGCACGCACAAGAAAAAAGGAGGCACAAACAACGCGGGCTGGTCGGAAGGATTCCTCACGATACTCACTGTGTTCAGGAGAGTCTGTGTTGTTATCACGCTGGCTGTATTCCCTGTGTCGGTGCCCGCTGCTGTCGTCGTTGTCAGACCCTGCGCGGTGCAGTGCTTGCTTGGTAACGGGCCGCCCTGTCTGGGGCTGCAACAATCCAGCCCCCAGCGCGCATGCGCCCGACTCCATGCTGTTAAAGGTTCATTATAAATAGGACTTTGGCCTGTTCCAGCCAAGAGACACATGATGCGTCTGGTTGGATTTTTTTTTTTTTTTTTTTTTTGGCCTGCTGGTGACTGAGGTTTTTGGTGAGGTCAGGCCACACAAGAATGTTTTATTTGCTGCTGGAGCAGGAAAGTCAGCAGCGGTGGTGGAGGAAGCCTTTACTCAAGCTGAAGCGCTCACAGGACAGTGAGGGCTGAGGCTGAATACTTGGTCCTCAGTGACACAAAATAGTGAAAATCCATCCATCAGAATTTCTCAACAACCCACACACCAGAGTAAATGTCTGCACCGTACATTTCTGCAAAAAGCACTGATAAGTTAAAACTTTGACCTTTTTATGCTGTAACTTTATTCAGGTTCAATTTTATTTTTTTTTTTCACGTCACATTGCCGTGCTTTTGCACTGGTTAGGTTAAGGCACAAAAACATTTGGTCAGGGTAAGGAAAACATAATGTTCAGCTAAAAATACCAGTTTCGGTCACCACAAACAAGACCACAGTTGTCTTTTTGTTGTGAAAAACGCCTGGTTTTGTTGCCACTATCAAGCTGCAGACTTCCCCTCAAAAACATCTGCTTTAGAAGCAAGGAGCACAGCCGTAAATTGTACCCAGGTCTCCTCAAAAATATCGAGTGGTTTCATACTGACAAATGCTGAAACGCAGACTCGTCGCCTCTGACTCCACCACGGTCCCCTCAACTTCACAGCATGGAACACAGGCAATAAACATGTCAGTATGGTACCTAGACTATGACATGTACATGTGTGGTTTGCAGATACATTTAGTGTTAATAATTCCCCCTCTGGCATGTTCTTTGCAAGGAATTCTGGCATAAACTACCACTCATTCATTAAATAATTTTGCTGCCCCTGACTTTTAAAGAATCAGTGCACACCACTGCCATGTTTAAGTCTATGAGCAACATGGCACGAGCCCTGCAACAGACTGAAAAATCAACCGGGCAGATTTTACAAATTGCACGACCCTTTCCTTTAAAACTACAGCAGACTACTTACTTTACGGAGCCAGGAACAGGCTACAATAACTAAAAGGGGAAAAAGGTGTGAAAGCATGTCATAAATCAGAAGAAATATAGGAGAATTATGACCCTGGGAGGAAACCAGAGGCCTGGCAAGTATGAGTTAGCACCTCTCCCAAGTCACAAGACAAACCTGAGGAGTTGTGAAATGAGATGAGTGAGTAGGAAACGAGAACACAGGAGGTACTGCTGCACAAATCTTTACTGATTTTGTTTGCATTCAGTTTGTTCACATGTGACTCTGTTGCTTTTTTGTCGAGAAGTCACAAGCCACGGAGGTCGGAAACACTCATGGCTTTTGAGGCGGCAGACGATACGCGGCTGTCAAGTTTATTAAGTAAAAACACGGAGGACTCAGTTGGAGATTTCATTGTGGTTTATTTGCACTCAAATCATGTGATAAAGAGCTGCAAGACAAAATAAGAGATAAAAGGAATTCAATGTGATGACACATTGTTCAGCACCAGTGTACATTTGGGAGGGCAGGGAGGAGGGGTGGACACAGGAAAATTCACTGGAGCTGCTAAAAATCAGAAAATCCATCCAGAAAAAAAAAAAAAAAAAAAAAAAAACATTTAGGACTTTAACTGTAACATGATGATCTCCTGAACATAACCGGGTTTGAGCGTGAGTAAAACCTTGTGTGCACCCCTGCTCACACTGCAGTGTTGACAGAAAATATAACAAAACTACAACAAGAGTTATTCACAAAAGATATTCTGCAACTAAAGACAAACAATAACAAATACAGTAGTAGTAATAGTATCAGTGCTTTGTTATGTTTGCTGAACAAGCATGCCTTCCAGTTACGATGCCGAGCTTCCGGTGATGCACAGTATGAAAGGCATCTGATCCCCTGAAGATCTATCTTCGTGAACGCTAAAGAGGATCCCTCTACCTTTCTCTATATGCTTCACAGTGGTGTGTTACATCGGGAGTGTCGATCAGAGGAGCATTATAAACTCAGCAGTAAAAAAGAAAGCGTGCTTGCTGTAAAAGAAACGACAGCAACACGACCTGCACCGATGTGTTTCCGTGGGTGTCAGTGTTCTCGGGTGAGAAAAAGGCAGTTTGGGTGAGACTTTTTGCTCTCTGTGGAAAAAAATGGAATACGATCACGAGGAATGCCGCGTAACAGAAGCAGCGTCAGTGCTCACAACAGTAGTTCTAACTATGCTACCATGCAGAGTACACACAGGCATAGGTTCATTCACATTTGGTGGGGTGGGGTGGACACAGAAGTCTATTCTGCTATAAGGCTGTAAACATGACCTGAAATGCTAACGAGCTAAGAAACAAAGACCGTCGCCCTAACCACAAATAACAAAATATAGAAAAAAATAAATAAAAACAAACATTTTAAAAAAAAAGGTTAGCTTCCATTATGATATTATTCATCCACTGGTCAATTGCAACTACATCTTCTTTTTTCTTTTTCTTCGTAACTGACATGTTAACGTCATGCCGACACACTTGTAATAATTTATTACATTTCATTTCACCATGGCTCGCAGTAAAAAGACATTTGTGATATTTGTGACATGAAATCATGTAAAAAGGCATCTAAATAGTACATGATACAAGTGCAAAATCGTATTTTACAGTGAGGTAACACAATCGCATCATAAAAACCACGACTCACCTTCATATTCCTAAAACTATTAGTAAGATATTTCCCCCTAACGTAATCCATCAGTAATTGCAACTTGTTGTTTTTTTTGTTTTGTTTTTATGCGCTGCTTATATTTGGTTAACGTTTGACTGAAATTCTTTACCTTAATCTGTATTCCAATATTATTACGGCAATGTCGTACAGTTTAAACATTTTTACGGTCCTATGTAACTGAGTTCAAAACAAAAACATGACTTCGTTACTCCAACACACATTCTACGCTTCCAGAAAGAAAAACAAGTCATCCTGCTTGGCCATACGTTTCCCTCGGGTATCATTCTTCTGCCTCGTGTCGCGGCTCATCTGATTGGTTACCAGATCCCGCTGGATCTCCCCCCAGGGGGAGCGAGGATCCTGGCCGAGGATCTCTTTGGGATGTTGTCATCGATCTGGGCCCCTAGAGGTGCACACAGGGAAACACGATGATTTACTATTTACAGGCAGTGTTTACTATATGCACAGCTTGGTTGGTATTGTAGAGGCTTCTTTAAACAGCTTATGTCTGCTAATTAAAACATAACAAAACCCTAGAAATACCTGCATATATCATGGATTCAGACAGACAGAACAGAATACCTAAAAAACAACCTTAAAAATACTAAGATTTGTTGATTCTTACCGGACAGGCTGAAGCTGGATTCTTGGAGGTCTCTCACGCCCCCGTGTCGGGTGCAGGGGCGCGTCGGAGTGTCCAGATCTGAAGCCCCGAAGTCCCTCTTTCCTGAGTTGGCCACCGCAACAACGTCACCTGCGTAGGGCTCCCGCTCAACAGCTTTCACAGCCTGGCTCTGGTCGTCAACATGACAACACACATGCACACGGGAGATTAGATAAATATGGTCGCAGTGACAGCCAGATAGTAAGATTCAGTATGAAGAATATGAGCTTTAAAGGCTGACGACAGCCACAAAATGCTCTATTCCACTTCATTACACTGACTCCGTGGTGTGACTGTAACATGTCTGACTCCAGATCAGAATGTTTTGTGATTAAATCAAGTTGGGTTCAAATCTCGTGCTTATTTGCAAAGATCATAAAAATAGAAGGAATGATTTAGAGTTCATGCAAACATAAAAACACAAATGAAAACAAGCACCCTGGGCACTTTGTCAAAAAACTTGTAGTGCAAAAGGGCCAACAAGGAAACGAAGGGAAGG
Source organism: Acanthopagrus latus (assembly GCF_904848185.1). Taxonomy (NCBI): domain Eukaryota; kingdom Metazoa; phylum Chordata; class Actinopteri; order Spariformes; family Sparidae; genus Acanthopagrus; species Acanthopagrus latus. Next base: position 8,473,754 of record NC_051054.1, on the reverse strand, counting down.
AAGCAGGGGAAAGAAAAGTCAGAAGGAAACATGTAAGAAAGAAGATGGTAAGAAAAGGGAAGGAAAGTAAGAAGGAAGGAAAGGAAACTTGCAGGAGTCAAGGGATGAAGGAATATGTGAGGGAAACAAGGAAACAAAAGCTGGGAAGCAGGAAGCCAAACAAGGGAATGTCAAAAAAGAAGGAAATGGGTCAAAGGAAACAAATATGGAAGGAAACAAATATGGAAGGAAACAAGGACACAGAAGAAGAAAACAAGGAAGAGAAAGGAGAAAAATACAGGTTGTGTATCTGGCTGATTTTGTTATCACACTAAAATAAGTCACTATATAGTTCATCTGTGGAAAGGTAGTCAAGTTTTGCAAGGGTTACAGTTATTTATTCTTAACCCCTTAGTCACAGCATTAGTAAGTAGCTTAACTTTAGTGGCATCTAGTGGTGAGATTGAAGATTGCAACCAGCTGAACTTCCCCTGACCACCGATATGGCAGCCAGTTATCCCTCCTCTCACCACCGACTCTGTGGCGCAACGGTAGCGCGTCTGACTCCAGATCAGAAGGTTGCGTGTTCAAATCACGTCAGGGTCAGACTTTTAGATTGTTCAGTAAAATCAAGCTAGGAAAGGGAGAACAACCTCCCATATGAAGAAACACACATCCATATTGATTGTCTCATTTTTATGCAGACACACTTACTCTGCAGTGAGGAAAGGAAACAAGGAGAGAAACAGTACAGAAGGATAGACTGGGTACATCCAAATTCCAATGCAATTTCCAAAAATTAAATATAGAGCTCAGGTCAGTTTTAGTGTATAGTCGTCATTAAAAGCAGTCGTGCCAGTACCCATAGTTGTAATAATAGTAGTGGAGGTGGAATTTAGGGTCTATAATGTAATTAAGCAACATGCTGTTTAAGTGAGTGAGTTGCTGTGTGAGTGAAATGAATAAAAGACTAGACTTCAACCTGAACAGCTGTCTCATTTTCCATGTTTTATCATGATAATATTTAATAAATAGCTTCTGTTATCACACCATCAAAGGCTGAATTACTAACTAGCTCCCTATGCGGATGCGTCTGTCAGGTACCTTTTCCCTCTGAACCATCTTCTTGTAAAGGTAATCTGGGAAGGTTCTCAAGGGGCAAAACTTCCCAGAGCCCTCGGCACACGTGAATATGCCGTTTTCATAGACGAGACGGCCACGGCTGATGGTCACCAGGGGCACACCATGACAACGCAGACCCTCATACAGGTTCACATCTCCTCCCTGGACCTGGTTATCCACTGAAATGGTCCTGAGACAGAGATAAGAAAAAAAGAAAAAAAACAACCTAATCAGCTTCGGAGAGCAGAGATAAAAGCTGCAGCGAGACGAGCCCGTCGATCAATAGAATGGATCAGGTTTCATACTTGGATCCCTCGGGGTCCCAGACCACCAGATCAGCATCTGCTCCTGGGATGATCCTCCCTTTCCTGGGGTAGAGGTTGTAGATCTTGGCTGCGTTTGAGCTTGTGACTGCCACAAAGCGATTCTCATCCATCTTCCCTCCGATCTGTGGATCGCAACAAAGACACAATTTAGAGATACGTTTGTAATCTCAAGGACAGAGTCTGCCTGCGGGAAGATGTTTTTTGTGTCTGCTGTATGTGTTTTATTTTTCTTAAAAGTTCAAATCGATAACCAGCGAACCCAAACAGATGTCCTATTCGTGGAAGCTCTCTGGCAGCCAGACAGGAACAAAAGAGCTACACATACCACTCCTTTCTCCCAGATGACGCTCATGCGATCCTGAATTCCTGGAAGCCCGTGGGGGATCTTTGTGAAGTCGTCCTTGCCCATGGCTCTCTGTTTGATGGTGAACGGACGGTGGTCGGACGCCACGACGTTCAGAGTGTCACTGTGGCCAAACAAGAGCGAAGGGAGGGGTTTCATTCATGACATCATGTTACATTTAATGTGCGATTTTATGGGGTTTCTCCTCACTTTCCCAGCAGGCTCATTAGGTAATTGGGAGTACTGGGATCCAGGCGGAGGGGGGGCACGGTAACGTGGGCGGCAGCGTAGGCCCAGTCCTGATGATAGTACTGCATGCCGTTCAGCACAGCGTAGGCTGTGGTTGTTTCCCCGTGGACCACCTTACCTGTGATCAGACAGTACAATATGGATGCACACTGGATCAAATGATAGAAGAAAGGGGCAGAGATTAAAGAATACACTCACCCCCAAAAAACTCACCCCCTTAGCAGATGTAAAGTCAGGTGAAATTTCTCAAATCCCTCACAGAACATTTCTGGAACTTCACAGTAAAACAGCATTGCAGCATTCTCCTGAACAACTGAGGAAAGGCTCCATACAGACCAATCCAAGTCCCACATTTTTAAAGGCATTATTTACACCCTCTACAGCTACTTCAGAACAGAAAGCTGCAACGGTGTTTAGCTGTGAAGATCCAGAAATGTTTTGTTGACGATGAAACTCAATCCGACTTTCCATCTCCAAGGGGGTAAGTGGACAGTGACCGAATTTTTAGTCTTGAGTCCTGTCCTTTAAGCAAGGAAACCATGACTCAGTACCTATTTTTTTTAAAAAAGCTTACTGTTTCAGTGAAAAAAGGCCTTACCTTGCATCTTAGCTGTCGCAACTTCATCCCCTGCAGACATACTGGACACGTTAACGAGATAGATCGGGCAGTGGGCCTAACAGAAAGCACACACAAGGTACAGCACATGGTATATTAAAGAACTGATCTTCTCTTTTCACCTTTATTCATTTGTTTATTTGTGATGGAGAGGTCTTTGCTCACCCTGTTGGCGATGGTAATCGCCCTGTGGGTCGCTTCTGCTTCCAACTGTAAAGAAACAGAAGGAAGTGAGGAATCGCCCTGACAAGAGTATGGATATAATAAAAGTTTGTTTTGGCTTGACGGGCAAAAGCAGGATCCTCCTGATGATCATACCTCTTCAGGCCTGCTGATTTCAATCCCCTCTGGGCCACTGATGCCCAGGTCCAGCGCTTCTTTTGCACCCTGAGAAGAATGCCACAAATTATGCAACAAAAAAATCAGCATGACATGACAAAACAGAATAAATGAAAATCAATAAAGCTACAGATGAAGTTCATCAACACAAGCATTTAACAACAATAGACAGAAATGTGAATCAGAGTGCAGTGAAGTGATTCTCGCTCACCTCTGCCACCAGTTCCCCGTTCTCAGCGTGGACTCTCGCTATGGCCCCGATGTCCTTGCAGTGCTGCAGGGCCTGGAAGAGCTCGCCGTCCCTCAGCATGAACATGTCCTTATAGGCCATGAACATCTGGAAGGAATTCACCCCTTTCTCCCTCACCAGCTTCTCCATCTCAGCTCGTACCTGCAGGGAGGGGAACAGTTGGTCAACAGGACTGACACAAAGAACTACTTTTCAAAGAGACTAGGATGGAGGATGGGTCTCATCCCTGAATAGACCCCATTAACTTTGGCTGCAGATCCGGAGCATGTCAGAAAGGTCTCTAGGAATTGGAAGGCAGAAACAGTTAAATGATTGTGGGTAAAATATAATCCCGTGCAGACGGAGGCTCAGCGTTGGAGTACCTTGGGTCCCCACCAAGTAACTCCCACGTGCAGAGCGTAGTCGCAGCAGGCTTTGGAGTCGGCCGAGCTGCGGCAGCTCTCGTAGGCTTCCAGCAAAGACTCGTTCTTCTCTGGCAGGATGTGTCCGATCACCATGGTCGTACCTCCGGCGAGAGCAGCCTGGAAAGAAAATCCACAGCGTTAGCTCTCAAGTAACTTAAAACATGGGATGTGACTCTGTGATTACACATGCAAAAATATTGTATTTGTTTTTTTCATTAGAATCTTTCGATGGGTTGGCTCTCCTTTTAATTATTTGCCATTAAAGACGAAAATTAACTGAGGTTAAGTGACATGAACATCAAACTGAGGCATCAAACGATGCTGATAAAGGAGCTGACATTGATTTATTGGGCCCCGTGAATACTGAAGTAATCCGCTAATCAACGCAGCCCCAGCTCTCAGCGTATAAGTAAAAGCTTCAATTGTCCTTGATGCTTTATCTTTATGGTTATTAGCAGACAGCTGCCGAGGGACATACTATAAATCCTTTGGTAGTTAAAGCACAGGATTAACTGCCCATCACGGCACAATCAAGAGACATATAAACAATAACTTTGCAATTTCTTCGCAGTGTCAGCACTTCTTCCTTTTTTTTAGCCTCCATTAAAAAAACAAACGTAGATGTTCTAAATCAACACTACAGTAAATCCTTTAAAAAAAACCCATAACGTGAGGACAGAGTGTGTTTTGTGTATAAGTGCATGCTCCACCGAGCATCTGTCAGCTGACCCTAGAGAGTGGAGTAGTGTGTAGTGGGAGGGGAGGATGAGGGGGGCGTGGGTCTGAGAACCATTGTCTCCAAGCACAATGGCGCGACTGAAAAGGCTTTGCAGCAGTCTTTGCAGCAGCCCCCCGGTATCCATGGAAACAGATACTGATCCGTATTCGTCTCTGGGCTCGCTCTGGAGGAGCATGGCGGCGGCAGGGGAGGGGCGAGGGGAGAGTGACGGAGAGAGAGGAATGAGGAGGCGAAGAATGGTGTCTGTCACAGGCGTCTACCGGCTGCAGTCCGCCAGGAGCAAACGCAGCCCGGCGGCCGTCATCATCGCTCAACCTCCATCATCCCAGAGTGCTACAGAGTGATGAGTCATCATGGTGCCCTGAAGCAGAGTGGGGGTATCCCGTCTTATCAGCAGCCATGATGACTCTCGCTGCACAGTGTTCTGGCAGCCTCGTCAGCAGCCAAGTGCCAAATCATCTTTGTGTGATGTTGTGAGACACAGACTGTGCAGCTCTCTGACTCTCCCAGAAAAATAACACATAACACTGCCAAGTAGGGCAGCAACTAGCAACTATTTCATTATCTAGATACAAATATACCCATTAATTTCTGGAATAGGCTATTCATCATTTTGCCTGTAAATTGTCCACGCCCATCCCAGCATCTCAACACCTGCTGTTTTAGCTCTAAGCTTGTTTTGTCTATTTCAAGTATGTACGTGCAGCATATAATTTCTGCCGCTGGGGGGCTCTCAGTCAAAACAGCAGAGACAAAAGACAGCTCAATGACATCGTGAAGTAGCAGGAGATCATGGGAGTCGTCTTCATTATTGAAACCATCATCATTCTTCATAAAAATCTGTCTGCCATGACTCACGTCACCCTCTCTGTTTCTCACTCTCTGACAAATCATGTGATTCTTCCCAAAACCCACTGTTGCCTCGAGTATAAACACAGATTTTCTTGGTTTTTAACATTGTTGGAATCTAGAGTGACCAGACATCCTGAAATACTCCTGTCCCAATCGTCCTGAACATCAGACTAAACCAGAGTTTTGAGTAGTAATGACACTCTGTCACCCTGCAGCCAGCACTGCATTGGCTGCAGCACTTCATATCCTGCATGATTTATGAATTGTTATTGTTTTTCTTGGGTGTGCACAGCAGTGTGGCAAAAATTAAGAAAAGGCTCCTGCGAGGACATTGCTGGGAAAATTAACTACGCATCGCTGACATGACAGCTCCATGTCAGTGACCAAGGACAGACACTTGAGTAAATGAGTGCATTTTTTTCAGTGTTTTTGTTTTTTGGAGTTTTGTTGTCTTTGAAATGACATTATGCATAGAAGCAGTTATAATAGAGTCTTGATCATCTGCTATCCCTTTAATAATTACTAAATCAACTTATCTAGCTCCAAGATTGATGCCTCGGCTGTGAGAACATCCAAAGCACGTAATTACTAAATAACTGAGCGCTCCAACTGGCAACATTTTAATGCTTAAAATATCATAGTTTAATCATTTTACTTTCACAGGGAGAGAGCTCGTGTCTAAAATCAACCGCACATTTGAAGCAAAAATATTCAGAAAGCCACTTCATCTCATCAGAACAGGACTGAAGATACCTCACTGACATCTCGGCTAAAGTTAGCATCAGTGGAAAGCTTTCACTGATCTGATCTTGAGAAAAAACACTTGTGATCATAAGAAATATCAAACTCAGGGCGCCATCCAAGAGAGCTCAGGTAAATTTAGCACACAAACTGCGCCGAAAAAGACTTAAAAAACATGCTGTGACATTAAGTTTTGCTCTCCTCTTCAATTAGGACACCACCAGTCGCCCTACTTCCAGTCTGAACCCCCTCTGTCTGCCTATTTCCAGCCAGGCGCTTACCTTGGTGCCGCTGTAGAAGTCATCCGCCGTGGTAGCGTTCATGAAGCTCTCCTCCAGGTGGACGCTGGTGTCGATGCCGCCTGGGAGGACCAGTTTCCCCGAGGCATCGATCACCTTGGCTCCGCCGGGGATCATCAGCTCCTTCCCCACCTGCTGGATGATGCCGTTCTCGATGTAGACGTCGGCCTCCTGGGTGCAGTCGTCGTTCACCACCTTGCCGCCCTTTATCAGGATCCGCACCATCGCTGAGCTGGAAGACATGGCTATAGCTCTGCGTGGAAGAGACAAACATAAAAGGGTTTAGTGATGGGTTTTGAAACCTTTCCATCAGGTGCAGCTGAACAACAAAAGATGTAGCATCCAGCAGCTTTGTCCTTAAGGAGCTTGACTAAAATAACTTCTTACAGTACCTCATCCTGACACAGTGTAGTTACTCTTAGCAGAGACAAGAATCAGTGGTGCTGCTCTGAGGCCAGTCGGTCAGGCTGTGACTGACATCAGTCCACAGGACTGAGTAGGCCGTGTCAGTCACTGCCTGTGACCTGACGTCCCAGTGAACGGTGACGTAGTGGCAAAAAGAAAAAGAAGCTGAGTCCAGTTGTGGATCACAATGACAGGCGTAAGGTCAATGAGGCCATTCTTTTGGGAGGAATAAAGCAGCGTGAAGCTTACATTGATGCTCGCTCACTATATATAGACAGACTCATAATGGTTGAAAAATATGAATTAAGTACACTTGCCAAACAGCTCTACTGTACTTCTCTGCAACTAACAATTATGTCCATTGTTGATTAATCAGTTGACTGTTTCCTCAAGTAATCTCTTAGTTGTTTAGTTTATAAAATACCAAACAATGGTGACAATGATGCTCAGTGTATCAGAAGATGTCTTGTTTTGTCCACAGCATAAAAAATATTCCGCTGACTGTCACGGAGTAAAGAGTAAAGAAACACAAACACATTCACATGAGGGAAACTGGAAACTGGAGAATTTGGCCTTTTTTTCTTACAAATTACTTGACAAAGCAACAATCAATTATCAAAATATTCGCTGAAATTGAGAAGCGTACCATGTAAAGACAGCATCCCTGGTTCAACTCCAGCTGGGAACCTCTGTGATATAATTTTAGCTTTCTTCATTAAATGTTCCAGTCACATAACTAATGTCCTCCACTGCTCCTCTTCTTACTGTTCTTTATGTGCCTCATAAAAGTACCAGTGAGATATACCAACAGATATATTATGTATATATACACATGATATTTTTGGCCAATAATGGCATATGAAAGATATATCAGTGTTATCCAAAAGATGCCCCAAATGTCCCAATACATAGACTTTTTTTCTTTCGTAGAGAGATTATAATGCAGCAAATGTTTCCTGGCTGTCACTAGACTATCATCTGTGAAATAAAAGCCAAAATGCAAAAAAAAAAAAAAAAAAAAAAAAAATTAAATAAATAAAAAATGCTTGTTCTTCCATGTGTTCAGATTCTTGTGCATGTAAAAGGTCTTGAAAGTTAAAAAGCCCAAAGCCGGCGCCAGCAGGAGCTCCTCTCTCCCGCAGAAAACACTGCCCCTGAAACACCTCATCAGTAGCCCCGCCTTTGATTCTGTGACTTCTTGACATCACATTACATCACTGCATCACACACATGTTCACAGTGGAAGAGACTCTAACTGGAAGCTGAAAACACTGCAGAGGTGACACAACAAAATGAGCATGTGAATGTCGGTTTGTTTGAACTTTGCTCCATCCTTTACTTTTATTTCTTGCAAAAAAAATATTTTTAAGTCAGTAGTTTTACTCTTCAGCATTAAAAATAATCTCACTAAGTAATCTTAAAAAGTTCAAATCCAGTCGGTACTGAGCTGATCACAGCTCACACACATGCATCCTGTGATGACGGGTCAAAGCTGTAACAGAGGGAAGTCCTCGCTATTTTTCTCAGGGAGTTTTAGAATTTTTGCACCAATCATGAACGCAGCACACACTGTGAGTATTCTAAAGACCAGTTCTCTCTAGTTTGTGTCCCAGTAGATCTGAAAATGACTTTTGAACCACAAATTAAACGAATATTGGATTCAACATCCTGAGATTCTTGGCAGCGTGCAGAATTGGATCGTCGCTTACATCTCCCTGCACTGAAATTCAATTTGCCGAACTGCAGGGGGTGAATTTTGGCAGGGGGGTGAGAGGGTGGGGTCTCCTGATGACCTCACTATTTCTGAAAAAAAAAAAAGAAAGAAATATCCTGGATATATCATCCTCTGCTCTCCTCTCTGAGCACAAAAATCACCAGGCAAGATCCCAACATGACTGTGTGACCACCCTCCTCATCATCAGTGATCATCTATTCACCAATAACAAAGAATCTCCCAGATCTGCCTCCTCCCTTTTTATACCACTGTATTAATGATGTGATGTACTGTGTGTGCGTGCTTGCCTGCTTGCGTGCGTGCGTGCAGGATGCGTGCGTATGAGGGTGCGGCAACTTTACTGCATGGCATGGACTCCTTCACACATCCAGATCTGATGGCTGATAGTGGAGGAGGCGCCCACTTCAAAAAAAAAAAAGAAAAAGAAGAAGAAAAAAAACCCGCCATGCATTCACTGTATCAGGCTGGAAGGTAGAGAGGGGAGACACCATGGAGCCTGGAGGCAGCTACAGGCCACAGTAGAGTTATTATTATTATAATATGGGGGCCTTATTGATCAGGAGCCACTGAGGAAGTTGACGCCGTTTAGTCAATATTAACAGGTGAGCTTGTGTTAGCTGTGTTAAGGCTCGCAGGGTAAATAATCACAAATATATTCTGTTATAAATAAAACATAATTCTGTTGCTGTCTCAATTTGTGCCACTACAGTTACGCACATGTTTGGAAAAAAAAAAAACAAACACTTTGGAGTATATTATCTACAGGCCCCTGGTGATGTCAAACGTCTCCAATTCTGTGTGTTTGCCCATTAAAATCAATGCCGCGAATCAAATGCGATCCGAGAATCAGCGTGAAACAGAAATGGATCATGTGATTTCGCTGGCACGGCGTGATCGCGCTGAGACGGTGACACTTCCACTTGCGCGTCTTGACACAAAGAAAACCGGTCCTCCATCCGGCATGATCGGCTGCACGGCCCTTCATTAGCGACCTAGAAAGCCGCCCTCCCCTCCTGTCCTGTCCTCTCCTCTCCTGTCCTGTCCTCCCTCCTCCTCCACAGCGCAGCCAGACGCTTATAATCACGCAGCCGGGTTTAGGTTCAAGAGGAGCGGCTAGTTGTTACTCCAGGGTGTGTGTGTCTGTGTGTGTGTGTGTGTGTGTGTGTGTATGTGTGTGTTAAGAGCCAGGGAGGGTTGGCAGGGCAAGACACGCAGACCGTGTAGCCAAAAGGGGGTGCATGGAAACAAAGTGTCCAGGATTTCCATACCCCCTCCCTTCCCTCCCCTCCACCTCCTCCAGACAGGCAGACTAGTGAGAATAAAGCTGATGGTGTGGAGCACATACCTCCTCTATGGGCCCTCTGCTGCTGCTGCTGCTACTGCTGCTGCTCCTCTCGGCTCTCTGCTTGCTTACTTTCTGACAGGAACTGAATGCAACACAATCCGTGGATGGCACTTCCCGAGGAGATACACACACATGCACCCACTCACACTCTCACACACTCACACACATACACACACATACACATACATACACCAGATGGATGCCTTCCTGGCCGGTCCGGGACCAGCAAGCATCATCATCGTCAAGTCAGCAGCGAGATGTAAGAGAGACTTCCGGTCGTGGATTTCGAAATAAAATCGAAATCGTTTTCCCCCAGTTGTCAATTTAAGTTTAATGGTTTTTGTGAAATACTTTACTTGACAGTTTCCATTTCCCTTTACTTTACACTTCCTCTCCGCAACAAATACTTTACTTTTACTCCTATATTTGTGTTTTAAGGTCATTAGATAATAGTTTCTCTGGAGACTGTAAGCTGGTGTAAAAGAACTTGAATAGATTCTACTCAAGATGCAACCTGAATTACATCAAGAGTCAGTCTCCTACATGAACTTTTGGACACCAAGAGGCTAATTTTTAAAGTCCTGAACAAAAAGTGCCAATGAATCACAACTATTTTGATTATTTTTTACCTTTTCAAAAGCTAAACCAAGTTCTTCTAACAGATTTTACTACCAGCCCAATTCAGATCTTCATATAAACACCTTCTCCTGACATGCACAGGGAGAGAAAATGCCTTACTTGAGTCCACTAGGTTGCCAAAATTGATTAGGAAAATGTTTTTCTATAGTCTCAATTATACTTTCATAGCATAGTAGTAATTTATATTTTCCTTAGTATGAATCAGTCACTAAATATCTCTCAAAATTAAAGAGGATTTGGTAAATTGCACTTTGAGTGACCAGCTGGACTACTCAAAGCAGATCTTGCTGCATTAAACATAATTTTGGAAGTGTTCATACATGATAACACTATGAAGATATGAAATATATAAAAATAGCCTATAAAAATTCACATTAGTATAATTTTGTCAATTTCAATGTATAGTTTCCAGAAACATCCACACATTCCAGGAACAAACCAGGAGCAGGAAGGGGAAAAATTTAAATCACCTGCCCGTTTTATAAGAATAACTCAAGATATAGTAAAAACAGAGAACCATGTCCTGTTTGCATATATAATCCTCTATCCCAGCAATTTGGATGACTTTTACATAATTGAATACAAATACTGATGAGGCCTATCTGTCTTCTTTGCCTTACAATGCCAGCAACAAGATAAAATAATGTCCTCTTAAATCACAAACAGGGAAACACGTCTATGCTTTTATTTTCTAGACAAATCTTTCGGCTTCCTGTTGCGTTCTCGCTTACTTTTATTCACTTTTATCGACTTGACGCAGGTCGCAGCATCCCGGCCGTGCGACGCTGCGACGCTCCAATCAGCGGCGCCGAGTGAAGGCTGGGTCACATATGCAACCAATCACTTTGGCCGTAGGGCGTGTCCACGGCGGGGGGGCTGTACCACTATCAGAGGGAGAGGGTGGCATACAGATAACAACATAATGGATTATTATAATGTTTTATCATCTCTATTATCATGAAAATGACGGCTTACATCACTTTATGAGCTTTAACTGGATGTATTAATAGTCCAGTCTTCTTTCTGTCTCACCTGACATGACCTGGGCTTGATCAGCCGCAACTGTGATGGAAGAAAAAGGAACATTAAAATAGATAAATTATATATTTATGAGCACATGGCATTAGAAGGAAATGTAAGTGCAAGTCCACATACTCAGGGTTTGTAATAGACTGTGGAGCTGCTACATGTTCAAAGAGGATCTGCAGGGCAACACCCATATTTTGGACCCAGGTGTCAACACACTGAGAAACAGATCCCCCCGCTTGGGGGCATGATGGCATAGAAACAGGAGCTGATATCGATGTCCACATCTCCTCCATCAGGACGATTAGCAGCCAAAACAGAGCCGTTTGATCATTAAATATGAGTGAATTTCTACAATATCTCCGCTATAATGAGACAATTGGAAGCCATTTACATGGAGTTTATCATCATCAAGAGGTTTTGTACAATATTGTATCATCATTGGGGGATTGTTTGTTGAAATCACAAGATTCCTAATAATTGCAAGACAATAGATCATAATTTTGATGTAGTTTTCATAAAATATAAAAATGCTGATGGATATTTCATACTTAAATACAACAGACACATCCTTAATGTTACTAGTAACACATGTTTATGGGAAACTGAGTGATATTTATTTTGTAATATTTCTTATCTTGCCAGTATTGTGAGATAAGGAAAAAAGACCCGACAATTGGAGAAAAAAAGGATTTTATAGTCAGACATTGTCATCCATGTGTCCAACAGACCTTCTTCCCTGCAGACATATTGATATATCTTAGCAGGAAAAGCACAGGTGTTATTAATATTGTTAATAATGCCGCTGGTCTATTTAAGTGTCCCAGGAGACCATTACATCAGCGGTACCCGTTTATTTTACATTCACAGCACTTTTTGAGTGGCATTCGAAATAGGTTTTGCACCTGTGCTTTTACTGTGGGAATAAGTAACATTATAACTGACATGTGGCAATGAAACTGATTCAAAGCACCTGTGATTGTGTGCATTTTTTCATTTTTTATTTTTTTTAGGTTTTTTTCTGTACTCCTCACACTTCGTGACGGGTGCAGAACTGGGAAAAGGTAATGTCGTGTATTTCTGTACACCAATCAGAATTCAGCAGATTTGAATCTGATGACATGTTCTGCGTTGTTTGCTAATGCTGCAGGTTAACGCCAATTAAATCCGACCAGAGCACACCCAAACAGTCCTGATGAGGCAGATCAACTGTGGAGGTTATGCTTGTTTCAGCCATGTCTGTTTGTTGGTTGGTTTGTAAGAAGGATTACACAAAAACTACAGACCGGATTTCCATGAAACTTAGTTGTAAGATGGATCTTGGCCCAGAATACACCCCATTAACTTTCGGTATGGATCAAATAACTTTTTCTCATTTTCTTTAACATAGCAATATATGGTGTTGTTAGACATTTTCAAAAGTTTCTCAGGGAATACTGCATGAAGAAAATCAGGCACATTTGATATCGGTTTAGGCTTGATTGGACTGTTGGTCTGTTTTTGTTGTGTCATTCTGCATTCCCAAAAACTAACATTAGAAGGTTTGTTTTGTTGTTTTTGTTTTTTTGCTTGTTGCTTGAGATTCAAAACCACATTTTCAGGGACTTGAGCGTGAATTCAAGTTTAGAATCTGACTTTAAAAAAAGGGGACAGGAAATTTCAGAGTTTTGCACAAAAACAATACATTTATTCAAGTGTTCTCCAGCACAAGTACATACGGAGCCTTTATCTTCTCTCTGGACACTAAACATAAGTATGGGGGGAGGAGGGGGGAAGGGGTGGAGGAGAGGGCGGGCGGGGGGTTTGGGGGTCATAGTGGAGAATGACTGCTACATTTGCTGTACGAACTGGTCTTGAGGAAAAAGCGTATAGGCCATAAAACAGTTATGACAAGAAAGAAAGTCACACAAGAGTGTCAACAGTATCACCGAATATAGAATTATTGACCTGCCTTGAACAGTTAAAAAAAAAAAAAAAAGTTGTTTCTGATAAAAAAAAAAAAAAGAAAAAACAGAAAAAAAGAAAAGGAAAAAACAATCAATTCAAAACAACATTTCATGGAGAATAGTACGGCATGGAATGTAGGATTAAGAAGCAACGCGTATTAAGCATACATTATGCTACAGTAAAAGTTATTACCGTTTTTTTTTTTCTCACACGATTTTCCCACAGATAAGCACCAACTACAGCAATCTCTAGTCTAAAACAATATAGGAAACCTTTCATTATTTGTTATCCTTATTTTTTCAAGTACAAAGTTAAAATGCCTTTGTTAATATATTTATATGAGTGAAATAATAGGTTTGTTTTTTTTTTTCCATTACTACAAGGAACTTAAAAACAGTCATTGTCAAGACGTGTTTATTTCTCTTCCAATCAAATATACTTTTTTTTTTCTGAATTAGATAAAATTTGTAGCACCATCAGAAAACACCTACAATCCCTCTTTTTAAAGTCTTAAAAAAAAAAGGAAAAACAGAAGCATTAAAAACAAAACAAAACAAAAAAACACCACCGTGTAGGGCTGTGCAGTGAAGTAGAGACCGTTCATCTTAAAGCTGTCCATAGGCCACTGTTAAGATCACATGACACTAAATCTGGATTCACTTGACACAAACAAATCAGCACGATAAAAAGTCGACTTGGAGTCTCCCTACGTTCTAAATGCTCAAAGCAAGTTTTGAATCAAATTTTGTCACTTGATTTTTTTAATTTTTTAACCTAAGATTTTTTTTTCTCTCCTAATTTGATGATATATATTAGCAAAGAATTATATTTGTACATCTCATACGTAATTAAAAAAAAAAAAAAAAAAAGATAAAAAACAAATTGAAAAACAGCAACCGGAAAAAACTCTATGTACAAAATGTACAAACGTGAGGGGATGTTAAGTATTATAGGAGGAAGGGGAGGGGGATAACATCTGTATCACAAGAGCTCATATTGAGCCCCGTGTGCATGGGCAAGAACGATGGCAATAAGGTCACTTAAGAAATTAATTACATTAAGAAATTAAATTTCAAATTTTTTTGAATCTTAAATATGATATAGATAAGTGATAACATCTGTTTTTTTTTATTACCCTCTTTAAACTCTTTGAGTGCTGACGTCTTTTGTTAAGCACCGTGTCAGTTTTTCGTTTTGACAAACCGCAGCCTAAATCCTCCATATTTTAGCTTAGAGGTTACAATCAAGAGAATTTAGTTCGTGAATCCAAAAATCTGGATCAGCACTTAAAAATTTGTCAACATGGCGACTACGATTTATCAGGGCCGACTGTCCTTAACAGGGGACAAAATATTATACAAGGCGCGTGACACAGTTCCTTTAACTCTGTCTTACATTTTACAATCTTAATAGAGATAGACATTCTTTGAATCTGGGTAGTAAACATACTGCGCCGCTGCTGTCAAACAGAGACCAGTATGGATGATGGAAGGGAAGGGGAAAGGGGGGTTACAAATGTCAATCCATCTACTGTACACTGAGTCAAATAACATGGGTTTCACATATCAAAATCCATTCTTTCACTTCTATTGGCACAGCCCTACTGTATACAAAAAGTATTACACGAGGGTAGATCAGTTCACATCATAAAACCAAAGAAAAAAACAATTCACGAGAAAAAACAATATCTTTTTTTAAAAAATATCAAGAAAAAAAGAAAGTATACATATAAAAGTGCTTTATAATGTTGATAAAACAGCACAAAATTGCTATAAAAAAGGTAGAAGAACTTTGTGAAGCCGCACCATATTGTTGAGGATTTTGCACCTGACAGTTTTTTGTTTTTTTTTTCAGTTTACAGAGGTGGACGCCGAGGAGCCGAGGTTCAAACACGCCCTCGCCCTCCTTTTCAGCAACCACGCTTGCTAACAGTTGTACAGTAATGTCATTGGTCAGGATGAAACTAGAAAAAAAAAATAGTTTCACAGACGTTGATCTTATATACTTTTTTTTTCTGTTTTTTTTTTTTTTTGTTTTTTGTTTTTTTCCGAATGACGGAAAAACATCATTTCCCATGTGGCTAGCTTCACTTTCTGTTTTGTGCAGATCCAGGTAGTGAGCCTGAGTGTGGCGAGGCTGAGAGATTAAATGAGCACCAGTACAAACTGTATAAAAGCTGTAAAACGCAGAGGAGAGACTTACGCTCTGTTTTTGCAGTCCAACACTCCGGCTTTGAAGTGAACAAAAAAAACGGCACAAAACAGATTTTTTTTCTCTCTCTCCGTTAAGTGTAAAAACATTAAACACATGTTTTTCCAGCAACAGGTTAAAGAGCTCCGTATTGTCTAACGTGCCACATGGGCTATGATGTTTCTCATCATCTTGGAGCACCATGGTATTGTAACCATATTACAGTAGTACCTTTATTACCTTCAGTTGTGTATAGAAACTGTAAACAAAGAGGTATATGTGATCTGGTGTTTTGGATTCTTAGAGACTTAGAGGCTCTCCTGACACTGAAGAAAAATCGCCCTTCTCTTCACATCTCTGTGAGGCTCAGTAGCTGGAAGCATGGCTGCCCGACGCACGGTACGCTCACACAGCAGAAACATTTCACATATCTCAAAAACCGTTCCCCCTATCTTTCTGGGTCTTTCCCGATCGCGTCACCGTCTCTCTCTCTTTTTTTTTTTTTTTAAAACACACACGTTTAGCACTTTTCTGTCTCAGTGTCTTGAGAAGAAAGCATAGTCTCAAGTATAGCTTGCACAAACAAATCAACAATACTTGATAACACTGCTAAAAGGTAAAATGACATATCAAAATTAAATAGAATAAGAATTACAATTCAAATACAAGAAATAATGTGAAATCTACGTCAATGTTTTCGCGCGCAAATTATACAGGAGTATAATTTGAGGATCAAGGCTCTTATTTCTAGTCACAACGTACAGTTGCAGTTCCTAAAATGGTTCCGAGTTTTTTTCCTCGTTGCTCAAACACAGGCAAAGTAATCTTTGAGTGGTGCAAACAGGTGGCGGATAACCGGGACGCTCCATGATCTGCCCAGGAGCCTCTGCCTCCCCAATCGGCTCATGTTGGACACGTCCGTATAGTGGACTGGGAAGCCAAAGATCCTGACCAGCCAAGCAGAAAGACAGATAGGGAGGGAGCAGAACAGGGAGAAGACACAGGAAAAAGATTGAGATTTCGATCCCTGAAGGAGCTGCGGAAGGTAGCTTGACCGACGATATCTACGCTTACGTACCTCTCCATCTCAGTGCACCAGAGTATGTCCTCCTTCTCGTTCATGAAGACAGGGAAGTGCTGGTCCTTGCCCTGCTTGATGGAGTTAGACCTGGTGGTGATGGTCCTCACCTTGTCAAACTGACACAGGACAAAGGACAACAGGGGACACATCAGTGCGAGAGTCTAACCAGCTCTATGTTTCTCACATTGTTTGACACATAAAAGCTGCAGTAAAACCAACAAATCATGAGAATTCTGTCTTTAAACTGGCAATAGACAAGTTTGCTACTTGAACGCATCATTATGAAGTAAATGTTGATTGCACAGTGTAATGGCTATAGAATAATGACCGCATCTACATTTAGATTGGTTCCCCGTGAAACCTCGTGTTCACGGTGCACTATGATCTGCCACCTGGCACGAAATATCCTGCTAAAATAAAGGCTGACTGAAGATCCAGTCAGGCTGGCAGCCTGGCGCCATTTCTGTCTGCTGTCATGTCTCCATTAGAGATTAAATGAATCAATAAACTAATGTTGTGTAGTCGCTCTTTGCAACAGTGTTGCCTACAGTATTACTACTTGGAAACGCTAGGAGGTGAAGAGTTCACATGTTCTCGGTATGGACTGAGGGGCAACGACTGTTACGTCATGCTGCCACTAGGAGCCGCCCATGTGCAAAGTTACTGACTCTTGCACTGAGCAATACATTCAACTTTTATTTTGTTGCTTGTTGTATAAGGCAACACTGTGCAACGTTTTCACTGACTGGTTTCCCTTGTTCTGAAAGCACGAGATAACAGAGAAAACACAATCTGATTTTTAAATGCACTTACAAAAGCCTTCCCTAAATGTAGTGTACTGTATGTATGTACTGGAATGTATGTACAGGAATGTAAAGGACCGAAGGATCCACAGTTGCATACAGAGCATACAAAAGATCTTACATGTTTTTGACATTTCATTTAGTAATGCATGCATTGCTGCAATATAGTTGTTCCATCAAAGTATAACGCAAGTACCTTCGCTGTTCTGCCGTGCTCTAAACAGTCCTGGAGGTCCACCCTGTCACTGCACATAGCACTCAAAGGCCTGCAATGGAGAAAAAGTTCAGGAGCCAGCATTTATGTTTAGACCTACTGCTTAACTTTGGACTTTATTTAAGAAATCTGATGCTTGGCTAAGTACAGTAATTGCAAATGTTTTGCTCTGATGATTGTGGTGTGGACAAAAATCTGGAACGTCTATTTAGCTTCTGGCAACAGTCAATATTTCATGGTGCAGATATTTGGGCTAGGGATTCCTTTTCTGTGCACCAGTCCGCTTAGCAACTTCACAGGCAAGACTGGGCCAATTGGAGAATCATTACGAACAGATAACTGCATATGAATTCAGACAAGTAAAAAAAAAAAACAAAAAAAACAATAGCCAATACATTCCACCTCACACCTACACCTGATTAGATTTACACTCAACTGGGGGTGCATTGGTAGTTAGGATAAGTTTCAAAAAAGGCCAGAACCATGCTTCATTATAGATCTACAACAACTATTTTTAATAGCTGTCAGAGAGGTTCATCAGGCTTTTAGGGAATCAGGTCATGTCGTCCTCTGAAAGTTTGCTGATTATTGTAACTGTGTTTCTGCCTCAAAATGAGCACTGGAGATGCAGTCTGGATGTTATAAATATCAAGAGCCAGTCATATTAACAAAAAACAAAACAGAACACTTCTTAATTTAGCTATTGTGTAACTAGCATTGTCACTATCTCTTAGCACAGAACACAGACTCCGCAACTTTTGATGCAGATGCGGATAAAGGGACGGATCCAAAACCTTTCATTTTTATAATTTGGGCATTTTTAGCATTATCGTGAAGTTTTCCGGGAATAATGCATGGATCTTGATGAAAGAAGTCAGGCTTATTTACATATTTAAGTGTAAAAAGGGACTGTTGGGCCTTGTTGGAGGTATGCGCTCTACTAAGTGCCATTCTAGTCCCCACTGTGTATATCACAGGCTGCTGCTTCCCTCACAATCAGCACACAAACCTGTTCATGCCAGGAAGGTTACCCCAGAAGTAGCGAGCGCGGTGGGCAGCAGACACTTCCTTGGCATCGATCATCACCGGGTTGCACTGAAATCCAAGTAAAGCAGAGGAGAAAAGACTTGAGTCAAAGAGGAAGACGCTATTTCACCAAACGCTGAATTACCTTTTAGTAGCACAGCATTACTTGTACTGAGGCAAATGCATTTCTCGCTGCATCTCAATTAACAACTGATTCAAAAAGCAAATAAGTCTTTACAGGACATATTGCAAAATGAATAGCATAAGATGAGAACGTTAAGCATGTCAAACGCAGCTCATTAAAACAGTTGCATCATGATTAAACGGGTCAGTGTTGCCCTTCTAATGATCTGTATCTCGAGATAATAAAATAGGGCCACAAGGGGGCATTCATAATCCATCAGAGCTTTTGTCAGTGCCGTCACATCATACTGTCTTTACACTACAGTCCCGAGATGAATCTAGCAGGTAAAAGTTACGACCTGTAGGATTAGATAAACTTGTTATTCAACAGCAGGTTGTGCCAACAGAGAGAGGCTGACCTCTAAGAAGCGAGATATGTCCCTCTTATCACTGACACCCATGGCAACCACGTTTTCAAAGAGCCAGAAGAAAGGCCGGTCGTCCCCCTCCTTCGGCCGAGCCTCGTGGAGCAGCCTGTAGAACTCGAAGAACAGGCGGCCGGTGCCTTCTGTGGGACAGGAGCAGTCATCAAACAGAGCTGGAGTACAGTGACAGGCACATACTGATGATATTTGGCCAGAAAAGAAAGTCTTGAGAGCGAGTAGTAAACCTACCATAAAGACCTTTCCTTGCAGGATTGACTATAGACAGGTCATTGCATGGGCTGCCACCAATAACTAGGTCAAAAGGACCCCACTCATGTATCTGTGTACAGATTAGATACAGAGTCAGAAACACAGAGATAAAGATGAACACAGTTTAGATAATGATGTGTTGTAGGATGAAGTGATCAGCATTACAGCATTTTCACATATATTCTGCAATAAAACAACTAATTCAGTTGCATTTGCTGCATCGGCCGCTAAAGTTAGATGCCTTTATTGTGTTCCAGCCTCCAGCTTCAACCTTTAATGACATCATCCACTTTGGCAATGACATTTTTGTTTTTCTCCTGGAATCACTGAATGTCAGTGGTCAGCATTCATGTGAAACGATGTCAGTAAAACGGTTCATCTGGCACGATAAAGAACCGTGATAGTCAGGCAGGCGAGAGACAACAGACTATATGTTTGGATAATTATTATCATTATTAAATATGTGTGAAAGTCAGATGATAATATAGTTCATGGTTAGGTGTTGAGAAATCACGACATCTTAAACAACACACTGTTTCCATTATGATAACTATATTAACCATGTGTCGTATTTCCAACTGGGGCTGTAAAGATTGACAGCACACACAGATACGTATGAAAACAAAACTGGCCAACGACAGCAGTCACACAGGAAACTAGTCTCTGTTGCCTTCTTATTCAAACATGGTGTTTTTTCATCTTTTTCCCCCCCCATTTTCTGCACAGGATGCAGTCTAAATTAGCAGATTTAATTAATGTGCATATCTGTTTTGGCACAGAAACATGCTTGAATTCATGCTCTTGCAGGATTTGCCTAGCAACACATCTGTAAACATGGCCACCAATCAGCACGCTGTCCCTGTGATCACGCAGTTGCTCAACATGTGCTCACTTCCCACATGTAAGACTTGAGAATCTGGTGCAATTTGACCTGTTTTTGTAAGTTTCAGTTGCTCTTCAGGTCTGTTTTTGCTCTTTAGCAGTCAGCACAACAGAACTGCTCCTTGCGTGAATGTAAAGCATGCTGCAGCTGAAAAAGACCATGAACAATTCCCACAGCCACCAACAAAAGCCAAATTAAACTCACATGTTTGCGCGTGACGCTCCTCACGTCGCCGACATACATGATGCGACCCTGATGCCGGACGATACCCACAGTGATGGAGTCTTCGCACACCTCCGAAGCTACGTAGCGATCCACCTCGATCCCTAGTTCTCTAAGCACAAGCAGCCCTGCAGAGTACCGGGACAAAGGTCAGACAGAACATGGAAAACAAAGAAAGGACTGCACCTCCGGAGATGTGATATAGGGAAAGTGGAACTGAAAATGACCACTCATATCCCCCATGCAATCGGACTGTATCTGAAACACGCTCGACCTCAATCACTGTCTCTTCACAGATATAACGTTTCGATATCAGTCACGTCTTGACCAATAATGCCTGACAGTGACTCAGTGTTATTCAATGATTTCTTGATGTGTGAGTAATTATGAAAAAAAAGAAAGGGGGAATATGGGGTGAGTACAGACGGGACATTTCATGCTTTCACAGCTCCAGTCTAACCTGTTGCTATGCCGTCAAACAGAGACAGGACACGAATGGGCTTCCTCTTCTCCACCATGACTGGGGGGTAAATCTTTGGTGTTTCCTGAAATACAACACCGAGAGAGAGAGGGAGGAAGAAAATTAGACACGCGGGAGGCGGGGGGGGGGGGGGCAGTTTAGTGGGTCCAAAAGGTGCATTACTCACAAAATCTTGGTCGTGATTATTTGCGAAGAAGTGCTGGAGACGGCTGGGCCAGTCGGAGCGGCGCCCCAGCAGACCGAACCCACCCTTCTGACTACACATGTAGCAGTTCCACGGGTCCTCTTTGATGGCTGCGTGCGCCGCTCCCTGACCAACGAGGAGGTCGACACACTCCACACAGAAACACCTGAACACAGAGAGTGCTCATTAGTACAAGTGATCATCATAGGCATGGTGGTTGCCTTTCTGTTATAAGCTGTTCAACAACTGACTGAAAGCTCTCTCCTCTTTAAAGCAGAGGTCAGAAGCCTGGGGTCACAGTTAAAGCATCGGCCCCAGTTTCATATGTACAATGCCGAGTTGGTTCAAAAAGGTTTTTGAATGAGGTTTGGGAGTTTTGAGTTATCATCAAAATGTCATGCAATGTTAAACAGCATCACATCAACACACAGAGAACTACTGTCCGCTGATTGAGTCCGGCATCTGACGACAAAGCTCAATCTGTTCTCTATTTCTGGACTTTAAACTGGCCGTCTGGCCGTGGGAGCACATTTTGTGAAACCATTTCTTTATAATTATAATTAACAGTGGTCTATTCAACTGACACACAACCACACTTTTTATAATATTTGTGATCTTCTTCACGGGACCTCCACGATGGCGTCTGACATCACTGCTGTGGGATTCGTGACACCCCTACAAAGCCTCCATTATGCGTTCAATATGTGCAAAGACGGCACAATCCGGCCGTCTGTATTAGAAAAACAACCGCACAATAGCGGTAATACTACTTTATATAAAAACATTGGCTACAGAGATTTAATTGAACAATTTGAACGGAACATTTAAGGGTACGGAACATTTTTGGAAATATTTACAAACACAAAAACTCTCAGACCAGTTAGGTGAGTTGTTAACTGCTCCCAAAACGCTACTGAGCAAATCAAATCTGCGTATTATGTCAGGCAATCTGATTGGAGCAAGACAGATATGTAGACGAGAGACGGGACAGGAAAAGACGAGAGACAACAGTCAAAGACATTGCAAATAATAAATAGTTAATAGCTTCTAATCAATAATGGACTCTAAGCCTGTGTGTTCATTCTTTCCGCTGGCGGGTCAACATCAGTATGACTCAGATTTGACACGATGGTGAATATCAAACAGTACAGTGCATGTTTTGAGCAAACATACCCACTGAAATCTAAACTAAAGGCCCAGGAAATAAGATATTTTATACAGCACTGAATCATAACTCGTGTTAAAAATTATGATGATCCTTTCCCCCCCGTTAAATATTCAAATCACCTACTACCTATAACCCTGAAATTATGTAATACTTGCTGCCATGTGCCACTCATTTCCTTTAAATCAACAAGAGCGCTTGCATCCATTTGACTGCATTCATGTGCTGCTTGGATGTTCCCGTATCGCGAGTTGGGAAGTCATTTCTTTCCATGACCTTACAGCAAATTCATAAAAAATCTGCGCTGCATGTTCTATGCAAACCTGACAATATTGCACTCTGTATAGATACCGCCACACTGCCGACCACAATACACACATATCAAATAGTGCTTCTCTGTACAAAAGGTGCTCCCATAATTTTACATTTACACTGCTGATGCAGATATTGTGTTTATTGTGGTTCCTATCACCACCTGCTTCCCCCATCACAGAGTAGAACCCACTAGAAAGCTCACCGACAACAGTTGTTGTTTCCGCACATGAGCACCTCTCGTCCTCCGCAGCAGATAGTGCAGTATGACTGGTAACCATCGTCGTCGTATTGGTACGCACATTCTAGGAAGCAGTTCTGTAAAGACGGCAAATCAGAAGTGAACAGTCACATCAGGTGCCGCTCAGAATATGTTCGTGTTACTATTAGCTTTGAAAGGAGCTGTGATTTTTTTCTTTCTTTTTTTACCACGCAGTCGTTGGAGACTTTTAATGACCTCTATCGTAGCTTACCTTACAGCTCTGGCACATTCCTCCGGCAAACAGCGGGTGCTCAAGGCTGACATTCAGACTTCCACAGGAGATACAGATGTCTGCAGACACAAGTGCAGTATGTCAGTATTTAACGGGCGGAGGTCAGGGAGGTGTTGCAACTTCACACTTCAATGAAATTATTTGAACAGCTGTGACGCAGGTGTAGATCTAAGGATCTTAGCCGGTATGTTTGTGGAGTACTAACATGGGAGCCAGGAAAGAATATATATATATATATATATATAAATATATATATATATATATATATATATATATATATATATATATATATATATATATATATATATATATATATATATATATATATATATATATATTTTATTTATTTATTTATTTTTTTTAATCAAATTAACACACACATGCATACATATCTGCTGCTGTGCTTCTCAACAACAACAACAAGGGCGAATGTACTTTAAGGTGTCAAAGTGTTCCTCCTCTGAGAGGCCCCCCGGTGCTGCCACAAGCTGGAGCTCACAGAGGACACATCACTTACCCTCTATGCTGCGGCACTTTTGTCTCACTTCATGAACAAGTCGCTCTGAAACACAATGGCATAGCTGATGAGAAAATGTAGGTCAACAGCCCACACATGAAACTTGTCCTCTTTCACCCTTCAAATTTTAGTTCAGTTGTTTCAGTTTATTTATTCAAGGATCTCTGAATTAAAAAATAATGATCATGTTTGTTTTGGTAGATGTGAACAGTACAAATGTGTTAAATGACTAATAAAGTGCAGACATATCTGAAGCCATGCGCCAATGGCAAATGTTCAGTGGACAACTGTAAAATGTTCACAATATCACAGCTTATAAAAAGGATATATTTTCATAAGCCTCTACTATAAAAGAGATATATTTTGGAACAACCAATGTTTATACGAGAAAGAAAGATACTAAAGACACCAGCAAATAAAATATTGCACGTCAGTCTACAAACATTAGGCTGACCACTGGTGAAAATTCAAAACCACAGAGTGCCCAGCGTTGACCCCTGTGGTACACCAAATTCGAAGAAAAGCTATTTGAGTCCAGTTTGGCTTGAAATAGGACAGCTGGATCATTCATAGCAGTGTGAATAAAGGGGTATGTGAAATTCTTCTGGCGTGTATTTACACTCCAAAATGTGTATTTTACTGCCTCATTAAATCATCCTGTTCAGCGTCAGAGTTGTATAAATAATAGGATGCTAATGGATCTGACTTGTCTGAGCAGGAGGAGATAATTGGTTGATATATGAGAGGGGATGTCAATGTTATTACCCAGCAGTAAATTATATGGAAAGCGTCAAGCACTTTGCTTTAACACATTCATTTGAGATATACAAGTCAGTAAGTAAGTAAATGTTATATCTTTAACAGAGGTGCCCACACATTTCCCTTAGGAGGGTTAAAACTCTTCAAGTTTCTCTTTTTTGTCTGTATTTATTCAGTCCTTGTCCTGCTGTAACATCAAAATATTTTCTTCTGGGGGTATAATAAAAGATAAACTTATCTTACAACACAATTATAAGACAATGATAAAATAAAACAAATACAAGACAAGCGCTGTTCTAATAAGCTAAAAAAAAACAAAAAACAGCTTTTCCAACATCAGTCTAAACTGAAACTGTTTAATCAATGAAAACTTCAGCCACTCGTTCATACTCAAGATATCCTATAGTAATATCAGGAAGCTTGTTTGGAAATGAACCCAACAAACATCATTTGGAACAGCCAAAGCCTTTCGGCCTCGTCACGTGACTCACTCTCGTCCTAAAACTGCCCCTCTAATGGACCTCTTGTCTACACCGTACTTCTCAGACCACTTACTCCGATGTGCAACTCTACTAAGTCCTCCCCATGGGAAGGAATATAGAGTTCATGACTCCTATTTAAGTTAATAAATGAGGCACCTTACCTCGTGTCCTCTCATCAATGATGTCCTTGACCTTGGGCTTCTCTGCTGTGCTTTTGCGAGGCTTTTTGGCTGGAGGAGGCGTGTAGGCTGCTGCTTCGGGCTCCACCCACATCTCAGGGTAAACCTCTTTGTATGGGTTACGCTCCTCTGGGGTGCACAACATCAGACAGTCAGACTTCACACAACTAGTAACACAGGCTGCATTTTCAACCATTCAAATACATGCTTAATTCGAGAAATGTGTAATCTCAGAGTTTTTCTCTGAGAAACAAAGGAGTTTTACAAAGTCCAACAACTCGATCTTCATAATACTGACATCTTCTTACCCTCTGGTGGCTCTAAGGCCTTGGGTCCAGTGGGCAGAAATCCTGTCATTGCCCAGTCAATCATCTGCTTGTTCAGCATTTCAACAGATTTGGAGGTTTCTGTTTCATCGCTGGAGGGGCAAGCCATGTAGACTTTGCCTGCCCGGCTGCTAGCCTCCTGTGAACATATAAAGAACATGCATGAGTGAAGTTCATCCTCAGTGCACCTACAGAACTGCACCTCTTGATCCAGTCTCATCACTGTGACTTATGTACTGCCCTAAAAAGGGATCACACACATTAACATTTCTTCTTTTCATATGATGTTCACAGTACATTTTTATAAACTGGCTTTCATAGTTTCAGGGAACAGTGGTAGAATTACAGGTAACAAGGCTGTGAAGCCAGTGACTGCAGTTCAAGACTGTGTTTCAAAATTTCATTCCAAATAACAATGGTTATTTTTAACGAAGCTTCAGGACAATTTCCAGCTGTGTCTGTGATGATAAAGAACAGATACTCATGCCAAAACCTAACTAGTCCATAAGCACAGCAGAAACATAGTTGTCACAGTGTGACACACACATATTGCCATGACATTTAAATGATTTTAAATTCTTAAGTGCAATAAATTTGATCATGAATTAAATAAACAAGATACAATATGTAAGTGAGTGAGATTTAGAGATGCTAGCAGATATTTGTTTTTAAGTTGTACAGATCCAGGCTTTTCCCTGCATCCAATCTTTGTGCTAAGATAAGCTAAGCTTATCATCTGCTGGCTCTAGCATGATTTTTAACTCGCAGATATGAAAGCGGCTCTCAGCAAGAACGTGAATAAGCACATTTACCAAAATGTCCAAGTATTCTATTAAATTCCCAGGTCTGCAGCAATCTGTCAGATTCAGTGTAGGTGCTAACTACAAACAAAACACCATCCACAATATTACAAGACACTGTATAATCAACATGATTTTGAAGCTGTTATTTTAAGGTAAAACATTTGCATAATGTTGCTTTAAACAAGTAAAAAAACAACTGCACAGTGCGATCAATCAAATAGCTTGAATATTTTTAAAACTGCACTATAACAGCAAATGCAACGATAAAAAATTGCAATTATAAAATAACTGAAATAGATCAGTTTAACATGCAGGTTACACTCACCTGTAGCACTTCATAAATGGCTTTCTTGTACGTGGGCTGCTTGTTGTAAGTTGGTTGGTGAAAGGCATTATTGAAGGAACTTAAAGGCAAGAGTTTCTCTACACACACCTGTAAAATACACAGAAAATTCAAATGGCTGTTTCCCACACGTGTCCGAAAAAATTCATGATGCGGAGGCGAAACGTGTCTGGAGAATAACGACTTGTATGTTTACACTGGAAAATAACGATTAGCTGAGCAAATAAAGCCAAAAATCTCATTATACAGTGTATGGTAGTCGCTATAAACGGAAGGCTGTTTTGCTTAATTTCTGGTGAGAAAAAAAATAAATAAATAAAATCACCTGACAGCAATATTAATGTTGGCCTCAAAAAGCACTCACCACTGAGAATTTTCCATCTCCAAACCACATGACCCATCTGGTTCCCTCGGCGGCTCTGCTCCGTCCCGTCATCAACCAGGATACGATGCGGCCTGGCCACCACGAGTACCCTCGCAGCTTCCCCCAAACCAGCTCGCCGATGCCAAAACCACGACCGTCCTGCAGCCAAAATAAAAGACGAATCATCCGCTTGATATTAACTTCTGGGTACGATTGTGAAAACTTTGAACACAGTCTGTCTCGGTTTGGTCAATGATATAACAAACTTAATTTAGCTCTTACTCTCACTTAGGACTAAGAAAATCAGCAATCCTTCAAAGCTCAGATGCTGGAAATGAGGAATTTATGGCATTTTAGCCTGACAATGATTCCTGGTTAATGGTTAACTCCTTGAAAAGCTTCTTCTTTCCTGGTAGGGGGAAGGGACGCTGATTTTCCCATCAGAGTCTGTTTTGCTGGTTTAGGGAGAAGCACGGCACAAAAAGGGGGACATGATCAGAGGTCCAGGGGCATTCTCTCTGCCATCAGATTTTTTGATTTGAATTTGCAAATTAAGCCTTTTGGACCATTTTGAAATCAAAATACAATGAGAAAAACGTCTTGTTTTTATAAACAAATATGTTTACATAGAGGAGGAAGAACACGCATCATGCTTTTCTTTCTCATGCAAGTAGTAACACCACATTTTGGAAATTCTCTGTTTAGTAAAAGTCCTGCACCGAAAAAATTTACTTTAGCTAAAGTACAGAAGCATTAGTACTTAAATAGATGTAAAGATTATGCAGAATGCTCCATATCAGAGTCATATATTTTAGCTGAATTATACCATCATTGCTTTCATATTGCACGCCGCTGGGTAGCTGATATAGTTTCCCACTGAGGACAGAGCCGTAGTGCCCGAACAGTAACGCTTGCCCGGGGCAAGTAAACTGTGTTCAAGCTGGAGAAATCCCTCATGCAGTGTTTAGTCAGGCGAGAGAAAAATAAATGTGAAGTTTAATGTAACGTAATCTGAAGATAAACTGCGGCTGTATCACCGAAGCGGAGCTTTTCCAGCTTAACTGTGTGCATGACTCTGTCTCACCACTGAGCAGTGAACAGGACTGAAGAGAAAGAACTAGTGCACACTAGAAGTAAACTCCAGGATAGACAATGTCATACAGAACACTAATGTTAAATATGTCAGGTCATACCCCTGTCAGAGGCTTTGTAAAAATGAATCCATGATGATAAATCCACCAGTGTATGTCATTTGTGATTATCTATCCACTTTTCTGCATTAAAAAAGTTACTGCTGTCCTCTCTTTTCTGTGTCCACAAAGGCGAAATCAGAGCCTTCAATTGGCACAGTGAATGTTTAGCAAATGATTGTTTGCTCAGGTGTAATTCGCTGTCGCCTGAGCAAACAAAGTGTCGAGTTCAAACATTACAAGAGTAACACTGCGCCTTAATCATCGCTACGAAAATAAAAGCTTATCTGAAGTTTTGATAGGCACGTTTGCCACAGTCGAGTGTACCCATTCACACTGAAGACAAAAGCAAGATCTAAGTGGGTGTCCAGTGAGAAAGGGGGCCACCTAGTAGTTGTAGAATATGGTCATGCATATTATGGCATTGATAAATCCAATATAATGACTAGTAAAGATCAAATATGCGACTACTATGCATCCTGACTGTTAATGGTTGATATGTGTACCCTAATATGGAGTGCAGAATGTCTGATACCGGATCTACACAAGGCTGAACGTTGTGAAACACCCGAAGTGAGTAAATTCCCAAAATATGAGAGGCTGATTACCTTGACATGGATTAACCCCGGCGTTAAGCTAAATCCTTTTTCCAAAAGAGATCTCTGTTGCAAAATCCTGTTAGTCTTACAGTCGGATAGTGATCAGTGTGAATCGAGCTCAAACTGATCTTACCTCATACTCGGGCTCAGTGTCTGCAGACTTGGGGGATGTCTTGTCTCCACCTCCGATGGCGACGGGCTCAGGGGTCGTGGCCACAGTGGGCGAAGCGGGGTCAGTAGGCTGCTGCTGCTGCTGCTGCAGCTGAGGCGGCTGAGGCGGCGGCGGTGGCGGCGGCGGAGGCTGGAGTTGTTGTTGCTGTGGCAGCGACGGCTGTGATTGCTGTTGATACTGAGGCTGTGACTGAGTGTGTAACTGAGGCTGCAGCTGCAGCTGCTGCATCTGGTGCTGCTGTTGCTGCGGCTTTGAAGGCGATGGGTGTTTGATTATTGAGAGCTCTTCTTCTTTCTCTGTCTCTATTTCATTCTCCTCGTGATCCTTCATCGCATTCATCGCTGACATCAGTTTGGCCTTTTTCTCTGCCTGAAACACAGCACGGAGACAGGCAGAGATGAGAACAGGACTTTTCAGATGAGGTGTGCAGTGTTCAAAAGCAGTATCACGTTTATCTACAAATATGCATTTTCAATTAAAAAAAGGGGAAGGGGAAAAAAAGGTTAAAAAAAACCCTTGAATTTGATAAAACATGACAGGAAATTGTTCCAAGAGGAATAAAAAGAATAGGATCACAAAGGGAAGAAGACAAAACACACTCAAAACCAAAACGGCCGTCCTGTCCAGCTTACCATTGCTCCCTGGCTAATGCTAACCTTTGGTAAGAAGAGGATCGTGAACCACTCGTGACCCTGCTAAAAAGTCAGGAGGCGGGTTGCCCTCAAAGCTCAGCTCATTGAGTGGTTGGACCATGTACTGGAGGCTGGGCCCTCAGCAGCAGCCTGGATTGAAATGGGGCCCCGTGGCTGTTTGCTTCACATCTTCCCCCACTCTCTCCCCTGTTTCCTGTCATTCTCTTAGCTGTCTTATCAAATGAAGGCTTAAAAAGACCAAAAATGAAAAGGTAACCACTGCTAGCTTGTTGAGGTTGTACCAACAGTGACCAGGTTAGGGCTAACTTGCCATTGTCATTGTGTTGATTGCCGCCTAGAAGATTGCTGTTGTCGTTTTCTGAGGAGATCAGGGATTATGGAACAACAACAAGCAGATAGTGAAAGGGAGGAGAACGCAGTCTGAAAAAGCAGCCAGTGGCAGGCTCATCCGCAGCCCTCATGATACCTTGTGCAAATTATGGTCGGCAATTCTGACGCTCGTCACATACAGCTTTCATTAATGGAGATCCAGGTCAGTAGTTAGAATACTACTAACACTATTAATATTGCTTCGCCCACTAAGCGATATTCTATAAAGCCTTGAAACTACAACATCAATTATACACACTTTGTTATTTACGCTAATTCTACAGAAACACCTATACAGATTTCTCAAGTGAGTCTACATCTGGTGAGTAAGACTACAGGCCACTTGTTTTTTTGCCTTTTTTTGTGGGGGTTTCTTTTGCTGAAAAGAGCTGCCAACTGGGGTGGAAAAGGTGCTGCTAGTGTGAACCTAAACACTGACATGGCAGGCTATAGAGCCAAAACAATGAGCTGGGAGACAATAAAATGCACCATAAAACTGAAGTTGAACTGGTAATCCTCTGTGAGTTTGTCACTATGAGCTATACTATGCCTTTCATTCATTAATGCAGCTTTAAGTAGATAAAACTGAAAACCTTTAACATATTAATCATTTATTCTGCCTGAATCATGACCAGGCAGACCTCTTGATAACGTTGCCTTACAGCTAAATAACAGTATAAACACAGGCTGATAGCATTCGTAGCCATTCGGCTGCACACCAAGTAGTGCACATTGTGTTCGTGTGCTGTGTTCGTGCAGAATGTAGATTGTGGGAGGGCCTGACAGCCTTTGTAAACACGGCTTTATCTCCGACTGTAAGGCCCATTCATCAGCGGCGCGGTATACAGTAACTCTCTAGTGTCCATAGCTGCAGCGGAGGGTTCACTGGGTTTATGGTACCTGACACTGAACCGCTAGGTCGATCAGAGAGGACGAGACGCAGCCGGGACTTAAGCCTCTCACAGTAAATCCCCAACAGCTGCACTCGTTCTGATGTCTCTCTCTCTCTCTCTCTCTCAAATACACACACACACACACACACACACACACACACACACACACACACACACACACACACACACACACAAACACACACGGTAGAACTCGGCATGCACACACATGTTAACTTTCTTCTCCTCCTCTCGCCCTTTCTCCTCCGAAAAACACGCACACACGCACAGAATATATATCTGCAGTCCCGTATGTAAACACGTGCTGGTCATACTATAGGCTCCACGTGAGAGCGGCCGCTGCACAGCTGTGCTTACTTTTCCTCAAGTCTTTCTCAAGTTCTCAGGTCTCACACACACACACACACACACACACACACACACACAGTAAATGTCCAGAGGTGGACTGGGTGTGTGGGAAGAGGAGAAGAAAGGCCAGAAGGAGAGAGGCTCAGCGAGAGAGAGAGAAAGAGAGAGAGAGTGTATAGCACAATCCTCCGTCCTCTCTCCCAGTGTGACTCGTAAACAATAGCGCCTTTAAGGGGAGGTGGTGCCTAGACGGCATGGGGAGGGGTTTCAGTGCAGAAGAGTAGAAACATGTGCTCTTCAATCAAGAGGCTCTGCTGCGGTTTATAAATATCTGTACTGTAGTGCTGGATAGATGGTTCAAAGCCTTCGGCCATATGTGTTAGACCTCTTGGCTCCAGCACAAGCACGTTGGAGTTAGTGCTCGACAGCCTGCTCGGATGTGCGGTTCCAGATGGTAAACTACAAAAAACAACAAATGTCAATTAAACTGCTAAATGCGTTATGAGTATGGAGGGAAATAATCGCAACGTGAGGAGAGCCGGTGCAGAGCTGTGTGTGTGTGTGTGTGTGTGTGTGTGTGGTGAGCTGCTTCATCAGCTCTGACCAGTAATCACAGGTACACTGGGAACAGAGTATAAATGGCAATAAAGCAGCCGAGCTGCCATTACTGCGCTCATTTTGGTGTGTTTAGGGTCAGTCTGCCTCCAGGGTTCCTTCTCCTCGCAGCCAATGAGAAAGTGACGCTGAAAATGCCAGTGGGGGGAGGAGAGAAAGTACAGTGGCTATAAGAACCAGATATTTGTCTCTGGACTTCTTCCCAGTTGTAAATGCCCCCCTTTTGGGGGCCTCACAGTGTGTGTGCAGCTCCACCAGCAAGACAGGCTCTCCGAGTCTAAAGGGGAAAATAGGAAAGGAGGTAGCAGAGACACAATGCGGTCTTTATCATTTACGCACGCCTGCCTGTCACTGACAGCTCAGAAATACCACCACTTGTATCCGCTGTCACGCCGCCCTGAAGACAAATACCAAAAAATGACAGCAGGCATACTGTAGATGTATAAACACAGCAGAGCAAATGTGTTTAAACAACCTCACAGTGAAAACACTTTTTTTTTTTTTCTTCCCCCTTCGGAAAAATGTCATAGATGAATACAAAGGAAACCTAAGTTACTGTACTCACAGTAACCGTGGATTCTGTTATGGAGAGAGTGAAAACAGAAGCTCCACAGGCCTCTGGCAGGGTGTAGAGACATGTTGGGTGCACAATAAGGGATAATCTGACTTAGAGGTCTGTGCAGCATGATACCCTGAGGGCTCAAGGGGTGACAGAGTGCACTGGGAAGCAGAAAAAAGAGAAGAGATATTGGTCTCTGGGGTGCGCAGATGATACGCTAGTATCTAATCTGGGCTGCGCTTGTTAACAAAAAGGTCACGTTTACTGGCGTTTATTTATAAGACAACAAGTGGCTGTTATGAAGGCTGTTAACTTTACGAGAAAATCTGTCAAAAAGAGTCAAAGGTGCAGCCGCCGAGACGAACCACAATTGCTGCACGAGCTCTTGACGACTCACATGTCGTGCACTGACGAGCGCCAAACAAACACAATGTGAGAAAAAAAAAAGAAAATCGTTAAAGCAGCAGTTCGGGCGCCAATCGGATCAAAACAAACAAGCGCTCTGCACACCCTGATTAAAGGTAAAAGTTAGATGAAATAAACTGTCATTGAACATTACTTCCTCACGCAACGTGACAGCGAGCCTTTGAAGCAACACAAAAGAGTTTGACCTTTGAATGCAGTAGTCTCTCATGCGCAACAGGCAGGAGAGACACAGCGGGGACTGTTCTGTGCAATTGTTTGATGGATAATACAGTGAGATATGTCTTTGGTGCACAGACCCTCGCCTATATACCAAATTATCTAAACTTCCTCCAGTCGAGGCAGGTGTAGCCAACTCGAGATGCGTGCAGAAAAAAAAAAAAAGCAGATCATTTAAAAGAGGAAATACCGTCTGGAAGTGCACAAGTGGCAGGTTCTGCTGTGCAGCAATGTGGCTACTGCATTCATTAGCCAGATTTTTTAGCACAGGTCCCTACAAAGGCTGTGTATTTCATGAGTGGCCTTGGGGGGTCACACCGAAATAGGCCATCTGGTTCTCATTGTACTGCGTCCTTTTAAGAGATAATTAGGAATATTACAGAGTCAGCCATGAATACATAAACAGAATTGCCCATGAATCCACAAGTGGAGTTGTTAAAGAAGCTCCCCCCGAGGAGGCAAGCTCGGCTCACTCCAAGAGCCCCCTTTAAAAAAAAAAAAAAAAAAAAAATCTGTTCAGGTAATCAAACTGCTCTGCTCACAGTAAATCTACATCCAGAGTCAAACAGAACAAAGTGCACAACGATAGGAAAGGAAAAGGATTCCGAGGCCTAGGCAACACACTTCACCTCTTTCCCGGTTGAACGTTATGTAAGGTGAAATCATGGTGCCTCAAAACACACGGCAACGTTTTTAAGGTAAACACATCTGACCTAAAACAGAAAACACGCTCCTCTGACATTTCTAGGCGCAGCTTTGAAACAGGAAATACTTTCAGCACATATTCACCCCACGGGAAAACTTTTTTCATGCAAGCAACTTTTTTTTTTTTTTTCCCAAACACGGCTAAAGCCCGCTCACTCTTCCTCTTTTTTAAAGAGACGGTTTCCCTTTAAGCCGTTGCAGAGCAGATGGTTCACGACAACTCTCGTGGAAATACCTGAAGTCAGCATATTCCCCCTCTCCGCTGTAAGCAGGCTAATCAAACATGCACACTATCCCCCCGTGTTATCAAACAAACAATGCAGTGCACATACCCATACACACCAGCGCGCAACCCTCATAATCCAGTGTGGGGCTTGAGTTTTTTTTCACCCCCACTCTCAGGGTAGAAGAGATCGCTTAAAAAAAGAAAGCATGAACATTTCTTTGTCTGGGAATTCAGGGTCAGGTGATTGCCGACAGGAATTCTGGTTGGCTAGAGAGGACTTGCAAAATGTTGGCAGCGAGCCAAGAGGCTGTCTTGCAAGCAGGGCTGGAAATTTGCTGCAAACCTCATCTTCACCCTCATATCCATAGCACAGAGTTCATTTCCATAGCTGGGGGAGGGGTCAGGAGAAGAATGGGGGAGGGAAACGGAGAGGGAGAGACGGAGAAGTCCACTGTAACACAAGGCACATGAAAAAAAAAGAGAGAGAGAGAGAGAGAGAGAGAGAGAGAGAGAGAGAGAGAGAGAGAGAGAGAGAGATCCTCGAGAAAGTGCAAGACGGCAGTAACCCTTTCAGCCACCGTGTCCTTCCTGCTGCAGAAACATGCAACAGCTAGAGGCTCTGTGTCAAGAGCAGAACCACAAACAGGCTAGCTATGCCTCATATTACTCCTCAGGAAAGGGCTTTGATGCCTGAACAAATCAGTCTTTGTGCAAATTAGATCAAAGCTTGCAATACGCCAGATGAGAAAAGGGGGGAAGATAAAAACACACACACACACACACACACACTCAAAATTTGCATCTTGCAAATCCCCTTAAATCTCTCCCTTGTAGAGCTACTTGCTTAAGAAAATCCACCTCTGTTTGGAGGACGTGAACTGCCTACTTGCCTCGTATTTTACGGCATTTCACGAGTGGGACCCCGGCATGTCCTGCTAATTTGGCAATATTTTCTCCCTGGAGACGTTTTTATGGCTGAGGCTTCTCCGGGGGAGAGCCTTAGGGGGGGTGGGCGGGGAGGCAGAAGAAATGGAAGACCCCATGTTGATACTACGGAGACTCCTCATTATGTAACAGATGAAGTTTCACTACATCACATTACAACCAGGAGTCATACTCAACATGACTAAGTGATGATCAATGTGGGGGGAACTCTGTATTTATGTTGTGCTAGGAGCTTTTATTAGAGACCCAAAAGGGAAATCCGAGCTTGGACGAGTTACCGCAGTGTGATCGCCCTGACTGAAGTAAAAAAATACCAGGTTGTTGGCAAAGCTATTAACGAGGTATACAATTTAATAACGTAGGTTTCTGAATCTCATAATGAGTCCATGGACGATTGCTCAGTTGTAATAGAATAGCAGATGTTCAAATGTCTATTTCGAAACTTTAAGGACTTCACATCATGTCAGCTTAAAAAATGGCGTAACACATAACGACTGTCGCTCTGATGACTTTTCAGAGCGGTGAAGTCTGTCCTCATCAGATTGTGAACCGCTGTGCAGAGTTGTTTTTTTGTTTTTTTTTGCATCTGATAAGCCTTCAAAGTCAGGGATCTCATCAAGTTTTCACTGTCTCATGCCTGTCAACAAAGTCTGTGATCAACAAGGACATTGTTTCTGGAAAAAGGCTAGCTGGGTAATATATTGGTATTATATCATTATCGTGATATTTGACTTAACGCATGCTTTTATTACACCACGCTTAGATTAATGCAATGGCCTTAATGCTGGTCTTAGCTGGAAAGCCATCCCCTACGCCTAAAAAAGACCACATACTCTCATCCTCCATTGATCCTAAGATTGTATTGCTTCCCTTTAAAGCTCTGCAGGGGTTTGGGCCCCAAATGTATTTCTGACCTACTGGATCCCTGTTAGCCTGCATGTAACCTTAGATCCTAAACTGAATCTGTCCTGTCAGTGCCAACACAAGGTGACCAGAGCTTTGCATTTAGGGACCCTCGTTTATGTAGCTCCCCATCTGCAATTGAAGTGTCCCCTTAAAAATGGTAGCGGTGATACAAGAGGTAGAGTGGTCGTCCACCAGTAGTGTCTATGGTTCGATCCCCATCCCCCGACCCCTGCAGTCTACACGTCTACAAGTCTTCAAGTGTCCTCGGGTGAGATACTGAACCCCAGACTGCTCCCGGTGGCTCCTCCATCGGTATGTCAGTGTGCATGTGAGTGGGTGAATGCTGGGTGAGTTCTACAGCACTTTGATTGGTCGGCAAGACTAGAAAAGAAACAAAATAGTCCATTTACCACATGCCCAGCCCTAAAAGAGACCATCTGTATGGCTGGCTACCATTAGGCATAAGAGGAAAAATATGTTTTTTGGTGATTTAGTTGAACTGACCCTTTAATGTAGCCTGACTTCGCCACAGCACAGAGACACCAAAGGCAGTCAGAATGATGCTATTCTAAATTTACAGCAACATTGTCATCCAGGAAGCATGAATCACGTCAAGGCATCAAACAGATGTGATCAACACAGCTGCATGTGATTCGTCCAGCGCTAATGCAATAGACGAGAACAAAGTCAGGAAATGCAGGAGCTGACCGAGCCAGTGGCGCTGAAAAATCCACTGAAATAAATGGTACCTTCATGAGATATCAAATGACCCATCAAATACACTTGGCCGTGAACACACCACAAGCCCTGTCTTTGACCCTGCATGGCGGCTTTGGTCCACACCTGTCACTCACCCTGTCATCTACGGTGGCTGGGGTACTCACCTCCATCTTCCACTTGGCCAGCCACTCCTCTCTGGTCCGCTTGCTAATGTAATAAGGGTCACCAGCCTGGAAGGTTATTCTGGGCACGGGCCTCTGACGAAGGCTGATCTCCCAACCAACTCCCCCTCGCAGCCTGCCTCGACCTCCCTGTTTAAGGTGTCAAAACAAAAAAAAGTTAGCTGCTAGTTCTCGATTCTTACTTTTAGTGTTCCTCTCATAATGAGGCATTCAGATTTGTAGTAAATTCTCATTCAATCTGTCACTAAAACAGACTCTGGTGGGTAATCTGCGGTTGAGGCGATTGTTTTTTTTCTAATTTCTAAAGAGATGACTCACATGTTGGTGTGCCATATGGTACTATCAGTTTGTGACTGGCCAGGCAGCAACCATTGATGCCACAGTGTCTAATCACAACTCCCTGGCAACAGTCTCGCGGTCAACAGCACCGACTGATACGAGCAGCTCCCAAGTGTATTTGATATTTCAAATCTATACACCATCAGGTACCATTTCTTTCACAAGCCCAAAGGCAGGAGAACTACTCAGCTTTTCTGGACCTTGGAGAAGAAAAAGCCTTGAAGAAAGGCAACTATGCAAAGCCTCTAGTCAAGCAATGGTGCAAATAGAGTTTACTTTCAAGAGAGAAGGTGTTAAAAGGTTAAACAATACACAGAAATAAACTTGAAGGAATACTTTGATATCTTTGTCAGGTGACAACATCGATACCACTATCATTTCTGTTTCTTATGAAGCATCAGATAACAGCTGGTTAGCTTAGCTTAGCATAAAGACTGGAAACAGGGGGAACCAGCTAGCCTGGCTCTCCCCAAAGGTAACAAAATCCACCTACCAGTAGAGTGGGAACCGATCCGATCCAATACTCATACTCGGGTGCTGATACTGACTTAATTCACTTATAGGGTTGACATCACAGATCCATGCACCGATCCAGATTTCATAGTTTGATTGACTCATTGTCAATTTGACATTACACTCAACGTATGTATAGTAATCTACTTGCTAGTAGTTGATAATGCATTGTTGTGCACTTTATCCAAACATTAACTGAGTGCTTGTGGTTTACTACAGCCTCATGTAAATTTAAACACACAGTGGTATCACCAACAACAACAGCTATAACGATAATGATGATATAGCCCAGTCACCAGGATAAAACATTGACGATTAAAGTTTCTGTAAACCACTAATATGTTTGCATTTGTATGTGTCATATGTTACGTACAGTCCCACATAACATGTCATATCACATTCATATTACAGGTTCATGATCAGACTTTCATATCAGGAGGTGGATGAGATGTTGGTTGAGTTAACCAGCCAGATGGCTGCCAAGCCAATGACTGCACTGTTTGAACATCTGTAAGCATGAAACCACTGGATATTTTTAAGGAGACCTTGGGACAATTTACAGCCATGTTTTGTGGCGACCAAAACAAGTACTACATGCCAAAATCTAACCTTAACCAAGTGTTTCTGGTGTCTAAATCTTACCAGAGTATAAGCACAATGTTGTCACAACATAAAACAGAAAATTTAACCCAAAGAAAGTTGCAACATATTTGTGGTTTCTAGAAGTGCACACAGCCAACATTTATTTTGATTACTGGGTTGATAATATGAATAATTATACAAGAACACAGAGCTCCAATATTAGTATGGTGTATCAGAATTGGATCGGAACTAGGATCTACCAACCAGCACCTTCAAAGCTCACAAATGGAAACATTAAGGGTGACACCAACAAAATACTGGTCCTGCCCAAGAAATGGTACAGCACATAGTCTATAGAATGGTGGATTTCCATTTTTCCACTTTGTTTTTGTGGCAATTGAAGCAACATAATGTATTCTGTGAAGAGACTATGTAGACTTTTAACTGTTGAGTCTCATTCTCAGTGCGTCAAATACCAATGCTGTGAGCCACCTAAACAAAGTGTTTGCATTTAATGAGACTCAACAGTCAACTTAACTGTCCCTTTAAGGGGGCCTGTGTACCTAAGTATCATTGGACAGAGCCAGGCTTTCCGGCCTAAATGCTAAGCTAAGCTAACAGGCTGCTTGTCTTTAGCTTCATATTTACCTTATAAACTTCCTCATCTCTCAACATGAAAACAAGTGCACTTCTCAAAGGGTTGAGCAATTCCTACCCAGCTACAGTCATGCAAAACAACATGTAAAACACAACCTACGATCAAGAATCCTGTTCAAACTCAGTATATCTGCGACAAAAACTGTCCTTTTCTTTCAAGACAAAAAAAGCACTTCTGCTGCTATTCAAGCTGCACCGCGACCATATATCATGCTGGCGAGCAGAGGATCCACGGCGTGTGTGACAGGAAAGGTAATTCACCCCCAAAAAAAGCTGCTACAGCCCTGGCAAGTGTGAAAGACCTCATAAGAGTTACATCAGCCTGAGAACAAAGACTAGAGAGTGCAGAAATCTTACCTCGGTCTTGACGGCATCACCCCCGTCCTCCTCCTTGTGCTCCACATCTAGAGAGAAGACAGCGACACAATAGCTGGTCTGAATCATTCATGGCACAGTGGAAATTGACCACGTTGGTTATCCTCGCATCTGTGTTAAACTTAACTGGCCTCGCTGGCATCAATAAAGCATATGACACATTTATTAACCCAAATCGTTTCGCTCGCCCTCCACATCGTCCCATTAACTGTGTGTTTGATCAAATTAAAGTCAAATTAATAAGAGCGCTGAGAAGATAGTGGCTCGGGGAAACTCCTAAATCGTCGGGGCTTATGGGAGCTTGTGCGCTCAGGTGCGTTATGAGGGCTTGATACGACCCAGAGGGTTTGGAGTGGCTGCCGAGGTTATGATGAGTGTGGAGACTGGCCAGGTTTACTTTGGCATATGTCACACTTCTGACCTTATATTCCCCCTTTTTTGAGACACACAGCTGGTTGCTATTAGCGTGGCCCCTCCTACACCGCTGACAACAACATACTGCTTCACTTGACTGTGGCTCTGGGGTTGTATATAATCTCCCTGCTAATCTCCAGAAAGCCTCAACAGCATCAGACATGAGGCTCTTCTTAAGGCAGTTGTGTGCTGTGCAACTGGAAGCTGGACAGATGCAGAAGCTGGTATATGTCTTCTGCCTAATGATGGTAAATCAAATGAAAATATATATATACATATATATATGTATGTGTATATTTTTTTTT
The DNA here is from genome assembly GCF_904848185.1 of Acanthopagrus latus. Classification (NCBI taxonomy): domain Eukaryota; kingdom Metazoa; phylum Chordata; class Actinopteri; order Spariformes; family Sparidae; genus Acanthopagrus; species Acanthopagrus latus. The sequence continues at coordinate 8,433,825 of NC_051054.1, read as the reverse complement.
TTGCAAATCCCGTCTTTTACTTGTGACACATATTCTCCAACTTATACTCTAAACTTTTTACTCGATTCACTTTTTTTCATGGCAGATTTTTACCTCCAATGGAGTATTTTTAAGTCGCGGTATTGCTACTTCATCAAAATACCCCCTTTCCAACACTGATATATTGTAGGGATTTAAAACCAAGAAAGACAGATATTTTCCACAGGAAGGAAAATGCCTTTTAAATGCAGAGGAAGTTGCAAAACCAAAAGTGAGAGCTGCTGCTGCTGCAGCAAGGAGGGTAAAGATCATCAAAAATAGCAGCGAAAATATTTGGCGGACGTGCAGTGAAACCGCAGCCTAATAAAAAAAGAGTCTCGAAACACAATAAAAGCTCCAGTTGGGATTTCCCAGTAACTTGGCTGCCATGATTTAAGATGTGGAGGACCACAACAACAAGGGCATGTTATTCATTCTTAAAGAGCATTGTTTTCCTGTGTTCAGCAGAGCAGCAAGGGGTGAGCCAGGGAGCATGGACGCCACCCAACTGAAACACTAGCGCAGCAGTCAGGATTCATGATTCATGAGATGTTTTTTCACCCCCCACCCGCCCACCCCCAGAAAAATAGATCAGGAAGCGCAAAAGCAGCTTCAGGACAGAACCTCGCACTTATCACGTCTGTTGCTGTTGTTTGATTTCAAGATAAGTGAGCATTTCTAAAAGTGCCCCGGCATCTGACACCAGCAGAGTACGTGATTCGAGCAGCTGTGCCCTAAATTAGCATGGTGGCATCGCCCGAGTAAACATGACTATCTGCTGACTCGAAGCCCAAACACTATCATAACACTTGAGCCCTGAGAGGCTACCGACAACTTCTGATGGCGTGTTTTCCGCGCAGCCAACTCTGGCTTGTCAGTGAAGTGCCCTACAGACCTGTCCAAACAATAGTCCGCTCTCTTAGCAGCCTCTTCAAGTTGGTTCCATGTGTAGCTGAGCCCCTGCCCACCCCCCAACCTCCCCCTGCTCTCTCTCTCTCTCTCTTTTTTTTTTTTTCCATCCCTCCCTGCTCTGGTCTGGTCTCCTCGTCCTCATCGCGAATAAGTGACTATATAACAAATCGGCGAGGCGGCGTGGACTGCCAAGGTCATTGGGTTTGCGAGGGGGGCTGGCTAACGTTGCCCACAGAGAGTATACCTTGCCAGTTTGAGTGGGTTCCAGCTCTCGTGTTGCCGGAGCTCAGTTCCACTCCAGCCGGAGCTCCAATCCTTCCTGTGCCCTCCAGATGGATGACAGAAACCCTGTTTAGCTGACTATCGATCCACCACGCTGCCCCACACCAAGCACTCTTCTTTCTCGAATGAATACACCAACCCCTCCCTCTGTTCCAACTTGGGGTTCAATATCTCCCCGCATGTCTGTTTTAGTCATAGATCTGGTGTCCGGTGAGAGATGGTTTTCAAATTTCCACAAAAATCACTCCGCAATTACACTCTAGGCAGCACTGTAGGCACTTTTTGCTGATGTAATCTGGATTCAAAGTGTGTGTGGCCCTTTATTCAAAGACCGCACATGCCCACTCCCGCTGCTTTCCGCTCCCCAGTCGCCTGCTCCCACAATCCTTTGCATCAAGCCGGCTCACTTTACTTGCTATTTTGATGTCCTGATTGAAACGACTCTTATAAACGTTGTTTCAAACATTTCAAATATTACTCACAAACTGGTGCCAAACTGAAATTGTGTGTGTGTGTGTGTGCGGCGTGCAAACAACAAACTATCCATCCTGCCCTACGTTCACACATTACAACGTGACTGCCGATGCCTGCCCGCAGCCTCAAGAGAGAGAAAAAACATGTCACTAACATCTGCTGCTGGTCTTCGGGGGCCTGCAGACCCCACACAGATCTCTGATCTGAATTTCTGCACGTCTTTTCTTTGTCTTGCGGCTTGCGCTGTCTACTGAGTTCCTCTTTCTGGTGATTCAATGCCGTCTGCTGTTTGTTGAAGGTTTTAAAATACGTTTTACTTCCTGTACGTGTTTTGACCGTTTTATTTTCTGTGCAAACTGGCCGAAGTGTTCGGCGGCGTGTCACCGTGTTTAGAGATTTGAGTTCAGTTCAGATAATGATGAAATGAGTGTTCAATGTGGGTGCTGCTATACTGCAATATCCAGAGCCAGCAAACGTGTGGTCAACCTATCAGTCACTCCATTTACCTTACTGTATAACAGTGACTTCCGCTGGAGAGCGTATCTGTGAGAGTGACTGAGAGGGAATGCTTTGCTGTTTTTTTTTTCCTGCTAGTTGTGTGAACGTGAGTGAGTCTGCGTGTGAAAGGAAGAGGCTAAGCCCACAGCTAATGGGTTTTGCGGTTGACAGCGGCCCACTGACGCTCGCTGAGGGCCCCTTCAACATGTGAAAGTCTTCATAAACCTGGTTTCAGTCAAACTTACCTCATCCCATGTTTGACTCTTCGCTCCAAGATGACATGTTTAGAACATATCAGGGCCGCACATCTGTAATTCCTTACATGTTTTGACTACACTAGGCTTATGTGTGTGTATATATATATATATATATATATATATATATATAGATAGATAGATAGATAGATAGATAGATAGATAGATAGATAGACAGATAGAGATATATATTTAAAAAATGGTTAAAAATGGAGGACAATGGAGATGATACAGTGTAATTTTGTAGGATTTCTTCCCGTCATATGGTCAACTTTATATTTATTTATATCAAACGTGATGTAATAACCGTCAATTTTCACTGTATGTATATCGCTTTTACCCTGTTAATTTATAGCTCAGATGTATTATTGATCAGATGAACGTCCAAAACTTGTGGGTTATACTACAAGGGTTACTGCTATAATACACATGAACACATACAGAACCTAATGGCGTGAACATCTTCAAAATGTATTCTAATCATCAAGGTAAATATGTGAAATGTGCCCTCTGTGCTCACCACTGTATCATACTAAATCTGAGCAGCACTGGACCCAAACCCAGATCAGGCAGCAGCACCGAACACCTGGTTCGAAGAGCAAACAGGGTTCTCCCAGATTTCCTGCTTTGAAGTGAAGTAACAGATCCTAGAAGCACCGATCAGGTGAATACAGAGTGCAGACTCAGTTTGTAAAGAGTTCTGGGCACGACGCCATCCACCTGGCAGGGCCCCCGACAGGGAGGCGGCCACAACAGAGACCTGCCAGCTCCCGACAGAGGCTCGTTGCCAGGAGACGAGTCGCTCCTCCCCGAGCTTTATTTACTGCACTCCTCATCAAGGTCAAAGCCGGTGTCTCTGTGGCCGAGAGAGGAGCGAGAGAGACACGTGGCTGACAGAGAGAGAGGGAGACGGGACTAAAAAGCAGAGCGCGGGGGAGCGGCTAAGTGATATTGTTAATCTCCATCTTGGACTAAAAACTACCTGCACCACTCTCTCCCAACAATGCCCCCCGGATTTATATCAACTCCACACTCTGAGGTCAGCCACTGCTGCACTGTGGCCGGAGCAGACTGACCTCTGTAGGACCAGAGATCATTTGAAAATTGACGAATTTTAAATATTTATTATAAAAGGTGTACAGTTTGCATTTAAGAAGATTATCAATTTCACTGTCTTTGTCATGCTTTCACTCCAGTTCAATGTTTCCTTCGTAACTGTTTTGCAGCAGTGGTAGCAGTTTTAATATTTGCTCTGCTTCCATTCCCGTTGGTCTTAGTTTTTGCTCTAGTGCACTAAGTGGTCGCAGCACAATCGTTTAGATTTAGTGATTTTATTATGACCTTATGCTTGCTTGTGTTTTTGGGTTTTTTTTGTCTAGTTATCTAGAATATAATATTCAGTATTCCATTTGTTCCAGCTGTGTTGGTAATGTTCTTACTGTGGCCTAGACTAAATACTGCTGCTGTCTTTTCCGTTTTATGTCCTAATTTATGAATGAAACTTACAAACTAATCACTGTTTTCATTATCTGATTGGTTATCTTATCATGATTGGCCAAAACTAACTACAGTTACTGGTACTGCATCGTCTAGGAACTGCGTCTGTCCTTTCCTGCTACTTAATTTCAAAGGTAATCTATTAATCAATTCTCTTTCTCATTGCACACTGTGTGGCTGGCACATTCAAACGTCAACTGGTTGTGCATATTGAAAGCATTTGGTGAACCACACCGCGATATTCAGAACAAGTGAAACACAGTGTGCATAAGATTCTGTATAATAACAGTATTAACAGTATCGTTGTATCTGATTTACACTGCAGCTCCAGTATCTACTCGTGCCTCTCCTTCACAGCACTGTTCAGCAGTGTGACCGCAGCACTTTCAGCCTCAGTGTTACAAATCCTGGCAGTGTCAGTGCCATGCTCTGTGTGTCTGACATCCATTTACAGTTCAGTGCTCAACATCTTGTACCAGTCACGTGATGTGTTTGGATCAAAACATAGCCCGGCCGGAGGAAGGAGAGGCGGAAAAAAAAAAAACAACAACTCACATTTCGTTGGCCGCTCCAGTTTCCGTCTCCCTCGCTTCTTGCGCGGCGTCAACAGGCTGTCGTCCTTGTCTTTCTCCGAGTCCTGCTCTTCCCGGCTGGGCAGGAATCCGTTCTCCTGGGACCGGCTCCGGCTCTGACCCTGGGAGCTGTCCTCTGCCCGGCAGGAGGAAGGGTCTCTGGGGATCCCGTTCTCCACTTCCCTCTTCTCCTGTTTGGGGAAGCAGGCATCGGACGTCCTGTCTCTGTGCCCGCCCACGTCTCCATTGTGGACCTGTGCCATGGACGGCCTACCCACCCCTGTGTAGCTGTTGCCCACACCCACACTGCCTTTGAGAGAGCCACAGCTCTCGACCTGCGGGCGAGGGAAGAGGGGGAAACATTAACATCCTCTCAATCTGTCAGCTTTAGAGATGATTATTGCTGTAGCCGTTCGAGAGGGTGTTTTGAAGGTGTGTGACATATCACTGGAATATACTGTAGGTGGCTGAGCAATAAACAAAACCTTCCAGGAGTTACAACAAATCATCCAGCATGTTTGAAGAAAAGCAAAGCAGCTGGCATTATCAGGGTGAGGATAAACCCTCCTTAGCCTGAATGGGCTATTTGAGAGAAAATGTTAATCAAAGCATTCATCCATTTCACATTAGATAAGCCTAATTTCATCCCTTAAGCCTTCTCCGGCTAAATCTGGACAGAATCAAACACGTAGCGCAACTTCTGCACTTATTAGTCAGTGAATTATGGCATTTCCCTTTCAGCTCTGTTAAACCAGAGTTGTAAACTTCAAAGCCGTGCCAGTAAATCTGCCGCGCAGCCATTAACATGCAGGCGAGGAAGGGATTACATTAGAGTTCATCAGGTACACTGGTGAGCTTCCTGTAGCCGTGCTTTTATCATTACAGCAGCACGGAAACATGTCAGGAATGTTGGCCGTGAGACAAAACGAAGAAGTTCTCCACTCCGTCCACTTTGGAACGCCCCATCGAGCTATTTCATTCTAAGCAGAAACAGAGGTGACCTATCTAAAGTTACAGCCGCAGACGTTCGGTTGTTACACCTTCCTTTTGCCTAAAAAAAGCTGCGCCCGTCTTGGAAGACCTAGAAAAGATTCTTTTTTTTTTCCCGACTCAACACTTTGAAGAAATGTGATAGCGTCTCCGCTCCCGCCTAAAAATAGCCACAAAAAACACACTTTCTCAGACAATCCCATTACTAGGTCACTGGGAGCAGAAAGTGGAGCATGTCTTGTGAGATCAGACTGTCAACACTGATGAGAGCAGCACCGAAAGCTTTCATCTGCTGCAGACGTAGGTACAGCAGTTTGCATTTAAGGGAGGCGACAGCATCGCCTCGGGAGGCATCTGCCTTTCAGCAGGCAATATTTAGCAAACACAAAAAACCCTGCGCTAGAGGCTAAAAGGTCAGATCTAATCTTGTTCTCACAGATGGATGTGAAAAAGCACAATGTATAACTAGCTTTAATGTGACCCAGAGACTTATAAAATGTCTGAGTAATGAATGCAATGCAAATTATGTGGAACAGATCCGCTAAAATAAACTTCAGGGGGAAGTCGGACTGTATCGTAAAAAGGGAGCTACATCAAGCCAAAGTTGGTTTTTAAGCATTCCTCGCAGGCCGCAGACCTCCGAATGACTTCATCACTGTAGTAACTGAAAACAAATTAACTGTAAATGTTGAACAGTTGCACGCGCACAAAGAGCGGCACTCGAGTAAATCTGTTTGACACGATGAATGAAAACAAACAAATCCACAGCTCAGGCATTATTAATATTCCGACTCAGTTCAGAAGTACAAAAAGCTTTCAGAGTGTGTGTGGGTGTTTTTCGGCAAACAAACACACGAGTGCAAACTGAGGGAATATGCTCACACACACACACACACAACCGTCGCTGGAAGAATTATGCAACAGATTACTGACCCAGTGAACTACATGTGGCCCCTGCCAGAGGTCAGAGGTCACCGTTGGCAAATCAGGCAGCTCAGACAGGCAGACAGAGGTCAAAATGAAACACTGGCTGCCTCATTCAACTTTACTGCTGCAGCGTCAGAACTTACTACTGAAGCTTATTGCCGCCAATGTGAAGGGCAAAAAAAAAAGATCCTTTAAGATATTATCATGAGAAGCCTTCTCAAAATAATGACTGATTGCCTCAAAATTATGAGCTAATAAGTCAAATTAATGAGGAACTTTCTTGAAATAACTTCTCTCAAAAAAAGAACAAGTGAAATGTGACTAATGCTACTTTAAATATAGATTTGATATAAATGCATGTTCTTTGTTACTATAATTACAAATGTGTATGTATATTTATCACCCCTGCGCTGTGTATGGTCAGGTTTTATTGCCTGCCTCGTCTGCCAGGAAGCTCAACCATTGGCATATTCTTAAGGCTATTCTTTGTCTCCTTCCGTCGTACCTACACATCTACATCCTTTAACAAATGGATGTTAAACTCTTTCCATCTGCTGCGCCTTCTGCTTAAAATCACCTGAATCTTCGAGGGCTGGTTTCACTTGATGAATTTAGAGGGACTGTAAATTACATCTGGCTTCAGACGTTCTGAACGTCGGTGCATGTTTCTTGATATCTCGTGATCCTGGAATTGGTTTTCCGTTTTAATCTGTTATTTCTTTGTTTTATGTCTGCAGCTGTAATTGTGCCGTGCCTGTCTTGGCCTGGACATCCATGAAAACATGGTGTTCAATGTCAATGAGAGTTCACCCCCCTGGTCAAATAGAGGTTAAAATAAGTAACCAGGCAAGCATTTTTTAACCTACTCCCGAGTAGCTGAAGGCAGTGAATGTTACAGCGTGGAAACCCTGATAGTAAAAGAGTAGCAAGGTCAGTTAATATGTAAATAGAAACCCTGTGAACTCAGGTGAACGAACAAATACTTTACTACGGTTGGCATCTTTTTGAGTAGTCATTCAACAGTCTCTATGTCCATGATGTCTGTGCACTTCATGGGAAAAGGTTTTAGGCATTACCCTTCTGCTTAACATGACACAGTAACATCGGGATTAAACTAAAAGTCCAGTAATGCCTTACAGACAGCGCATTAAGTCGTCCAGCAGTGACTCTCAACAACACCAACAATGAAACACCTATCTGACTGAAGCGTGGTGCATGTGGTCAATCCCCCACAGCTGTGAAAACACTCGCTCAGGCGCCCTGACTCTGACTATATCTCATCTTAATCTGCGATTGGTCGGGACCGCTCAGCTGCTATTTAAAACACACGCCGACACAAGCCCCCTGGCATATCCCCCTACTCGCCATACGTATCTGTAAACATTTTTGTAATCCCCCTTTTTTTGGGGGGGGGGGTCTGTTGAATCACACTGCGAGATTTAATTAACATGATTCTGAGCAGAGGCTTATGCAAATGATAACATCTCAGGGAGAAAAAAAAAAAAAAAAACATACGCAGATACACATTGGCCCAAGAGTCATTGTTAAGTCAGGCCTTTTAACTACAAAAGACATCACAAACAGATTACAAATGGTGCTGGTGTAGTGGTGTAGTGTGTAGCCGAGGAACATGGCGGAGGCTGTGTGATGATTATGCATGAGTACAAAAGAAGCATACGCTGAAACAACACCTTCATTTTGATGCAAAGGCCACAGATGGGTGTCATCTTTGTTCGGATATTCATTATCTCGAAATTCTTTCAGTTTCAAATGTGCAATGGCTCACCAAGACGCAAAGTTTGAATTGGCAATTCGGACCATCATGAGACACTTCAGGCCGAGATGTACTGGCAACAAACTGGTTCATATGATGTGTCATGTGGCAAAAAAGTTACAAAAAGTGATTGTAGCTGTTCCAAAGGGTCACACTCGATGATGGGGGGGGGGTGATGTCACAGAGAGCAGGAAGACAGATTTTCCTTGAAGGCATTTGTGGTATTGCATTCGTTTCAAGGAGTAATGAATAGAGAGCTTGAGAGAGAAGATCAGGCCCCCGCACATATGACCTATCGCTGCGTGAAGGGGCCGTGAATGTCACACTGTCTGATTTGAAACGCTGCAAGAATTGTTTGACGGTGACCCCCCGCAAGTCTCGTCAGAAGTGGTGTGGGTGGTGGTGGCCTGGGTCCAGACCTTCAAATCTCCACCAGCATCAATGTATTCAGTGACTCATTTAGTTTAGATAAACAATGATCAATTCCTCAAAGGGTATTTGCAGGTCTTGGGCAGTAGGAATGCATATAAAAATGAATAAAGCCTTTCATGAAGAAGCTGCGTGTAATCTGATCATTGCCTCCGGTGATTGCATTGTGGGTAATGTAGGCACCTGGTTTTGAAAAGTATGAAGAATGCGAGGAATAAAAAGGTGGTATCTCGGGTTCTGTTTTTTCAAAACCTGGCGCTTACATTACCCACAGTGCCACTTAGTGACATCACTGGAGGCAATTTATCAAATCAGATGCAGCGTCCTCTGGAGTCATAAAAAGCATTATACTACTTGGTGGAGTTACCCTTTAATGAGGTGAAACTAAACTGTGAATTCGGTCTGATTGTGAGGCTAGAGGTGGGAGGTGGTTTTAACTCTGCTATATGATCAGACAGGCACTTTGTTTGAGGGTTACTGAGGGCTCAGCTACTCTCCCACCAAAATGCTTATCGTATGGTCAAACAGTGTCTGAACCCCATTACTGCAATCCGACCTCTCCACTTTTGTTATTCTTCACACAGCTATTTCTGTGCAACACCATGCTTGCCTTCCAGGAAAGATTATCTAAAAACCTGCGCATTTATCCCCATATTCATATGATTAATCACGTCTCGCCCTTCTTAGTGACAGCAGGATTTTCACCCTGCGAGTGAGGACGGCTGGAGCAGCTGCCTTGAGATGTAAACTGGACGACATGTTTTTTGCCTTTTATTTGACATTGAAGACGCAAATAGAGGCAAACAAAGGGAACAAAGGACTCGGGCTGGAATAGAACTGCGGATATTGTGGCTATGTGGCGCACGCTGTAAACATTTGGCTACCATACCGCTCAGTATGGCATAGTTCTTAATGAGCACACCGCAGTCTGGACTCAAGTTTCTGTCAAGACAATATTACATGTCCTTTAAGATTTGGGATGAACCAACCCCAAGTGTCAACATTTCACAACCTGGGAATGCAATAATCAATTATCTTTGTCCAGAATCACTTACTCCTCCTTTAACACAATTATGCTTAGAGAGATTTGTATCATCAGACATTATGACCAAAGAGATTTAAATATGAAATACAAAATGAATCAAAAGGTGCACTATGTAAATTTTAGTAACAATTTTGATCATGAAGTCATATATTTTCAAACTTTGAGACTTCTAGACGGGCGATCTCAAAATACAAGCCTGTCTTCTCTAATGTTTAAAATACAGATATAAACACATGGCTCTGAACATCTGAAACTCATATTAGCTCGTTGGCTATCAGCTTTCAAGAACTCTGTCTCTGTTTGAGACTAGGGATGGAAAAATAACATATTTTGTCACACTCTCGCCAAAAACACTCAGGGTAAGTTGATCATGGTGAATTTCCATTATCAGGATAATCATGAATATTTTCTCGAGTAGCTTGGCATCCTTTTCACTCACAGATGATGTGCGGCCTATCTGTGATGCAACACAAACTGTTCAAATAAAGTGGTGGGTAAGGCGATTTCAGTATGTTTAAGTGCCATTTTAAGTTTTAAGCTCATTCTGATTATTATCAGGATAACATCGTTAATGGCGATCATTCTGCTCATGATAATCATGACAAGAAATGTTCATATCGTTCCATTTATAACAGACTAATAGAAAAAAATTGCATTGTGCACCGTTAGTATTTGTTTTTTATTACTAGTAGTAATTAGCGGGTAAAGGAATACCTCTGCTGAACAAACAATACATGTTCTTTATTTCTTTGATGTTACTGTGCTCGAGGGACTATCTGATATCCAATCTTGACAATGAGCAGTATTTAGTCATTATATTGGAAAACTGACAATAAAATCACTTTAAAACAGGTGTGCATGGATGGATGGATGTAGATTGTAAACTGTCTGACATGTCAAATCAACACTTACTGAAAACTGCTTGCGCTTCCTTCCAGACTTGCCAACTTTACAGGAGGTGCTACTTTTAGCCGACTTCTCCTCTGTCATCAGGTCCATGTCCAGTATTGTGCTTTCACCCTGTCGAGACAAATAAACACATCATGTACAACTTGGACTTCTAATAACTGGAGTAACATTGTCAAATTTTCCTTTTTCAAGCCTGGATGTACATAAGACATTGCGTCTTTCCAGGTTATGACAGACGGTGTTTGTGCATACGGTAAGCTAAGTGTTTGCTTTCCCTCAGCTAAAGATGCTTTAGTTGTGACACACTTGAACATTTCTGGGGGGGGGGGGGGCCCTGCAGTGGGTTCCTGAGTGTCGTTGGCCTGGGTGGACAATGAGACAGATAGAAAACTGAGTGGCACGTTCCTTTGAACTCGGCTGAAGTGAAAGCTCCACGGACGCAGCGCTGACCTTCTGCAGACAATCCCCTCTTGACACCGTTACAAAGACGTCGACCGGCCCCCACCTCCCCCTTGCTGCAATTTCCCTTTGATTAATAAAACTGTCTACCCCCATGAACAAAGCCCCATGTCCGCCACCACCGAGTACCCCTGGGGTGGATGGGAGAAAAGATGATCCTAATGTAGATGCTTTGAGTTTCAATATTGACTGAATAGGACCACCAGCACCAGGTCTGAATGCAAATGAGATTGCAAGGCCATTCCTGACAGCTGCGGTGAGGGGGGGCGGAGGGCTGGGTCCTTATTAAATTCCTTCAGTGGTGAATGTGAGATTCCCTTTCGAGATAAATGAGCTCTCAGCACCGTAGGGCATCCTGGTGACCGGGTCCCTCCGCTGACTTGTTGTTAAGTGCTTTTATTTTAATCTCGGCCACTGTGGCGAGGATGACATGACGGAAGATTACTGTAAGGAACCGCGTGACTTTGTCGTCTATAATGGATCATGTTTAATACAGTAAGACAAGTAGGGGAGGCCAGGGACACGTGCAACACCTTAAATTTCGCCAATACAAAGCAAAGTAGAGTGATAAAAACTGCACGTGCGGCTACATCACCATCCTGCTTCACAATATTGCTGCAAAATTATCTGGAAGCAGCAGTGTGTAGGATACAGTGGACAACAATGTGACAGGCCGTATCTAGACTCGTTTGGTTTGTCTGCTCTGGGCTACTGTAGGCGGTGTAACATGCCGGACTCTGTGGAAGGGGATCCACTCAATCTGTTGATATAAACGTCATTCTAAAGCATCAAAAAGTAATTGATAACATAATTATGAATATCATACACAGTTTATGCCAACAGATCCTCCCTAAATGCTAAACACTGGACCTCTTACATTGCAACAACCACAAATGTTGGTTAAAAACAAGTTCAGGGGATCATATTTTGGCGTTGGAATTATTTCTAGTCAATGTAAATAGACACTGTTTCAAAATTCTCTTGTATAACAGAACCATCTTTGTATTATGGATTTCATTTACAGTCTATGATGCTTGTGTGGTTGAAAACTATGGGTTCCCTTTGGCAGACTCAGGGACATCCATGAACGCAATACTACGTAGCTGTGAGATACAGCGACTTAAATACTCGGTCAACAATCCAAACAATACCGACTAAATGCTGTTTGGAGTCATGTATTACAATGCTGTCAAAATGTGTGTTTCAGCGCTGCGATGGTCTCTCGTGAGTCCATGTGTGGCTTCACACCTGCGAATCCATGAGACTGAGCAACACAACTAACTTCAGTTTTGATTGGGACAAAATCCCTCATAGTATAAACTGACCGTATCACTTTTGTGTGTAAGCTGCTGTTGTAATGCAGCAGTTTTGTACAAAGATATTATTGTGGTTGGTTCTGTACATTCCTAACCAGGTCACACAGTCTGACGAGTCACGGTACATGTTGTAACACCTGCCAGGGACCTTTGCGTCATCTCATCAGTCATCACCTTCTCTCTCTGCTCTGTTTTCCAGTAAAAGCCTTCCCAAAACAGGGCTGCACATTATGGTAAACACAATCGTACTGCAATTATTTTGTTAGATACTGTGATTGCAATATGATTCAAGATTAGTTTAAACGATTATTTTCAATGGGATGGGACATTTCTTGAGGTCTGAACCAAACGAAAATGTTTTCTCCAGAACTGCACGTCAGGGCATCTCTGGCAGCAGCACAGCACGTCATGATCACACTGTCTTGTCACACATTTGACCTTTCATCCAAACATTTTCAGCTTCCTTTGATTTGTACATTGCGCTCTGGCCACGTTTCGATTTGGATTCAGATTAATTGCGCAGCCCTTCTTAAAAGCTACTCTCAAGAAACTGGACTCCTGCACACACTGAGTCCAGCAGACTCCACTTGTTCAATAATTTAAGAGATTGGTGGATGTTAATAAACACCGGCAGGAATTTCAAAAGGTCAGGCCATGTTACACCCTGAGAGTGCTGGCTACTAAAATGGAATAAATCCATCAACCATTAGGGTCCCGGGGTGATAAACTGATTTGCATAAAGAGATGGATGTAAGTGAGTAACTGTTGCTGTGATTAATGGGTAAACAGGGTTGTAATTGACAAATATCGCTCTAAAATCATCGAAATTCCTCTGTGGATTTCTGGGTGAAAATACAGAGCTGATTATTTTAAATGTAGATTTCAATGCTTTTGATAGAGAACGTGTTTTGCAGATGGTCCCCGTTCATTGTGTGATTACTAATAGAGAGCCTGGTGCTTCAGTTTTTCCTTACAGGGCGACAGAATTTGCATAGATAATAGCACATTTTGAGTGCAGCCTGGTGTGCAGGCTCATTTGGGAACCACTTACATGGATGACACAATTCAGTGGTGCCTGCAGGAACAGCCTACACTGCACCGCTCATTCAATTCCCAACCCGAGCGAATGCTCAGACACACACCGAATGGAAAATAACACGCCATTTTCACACACAGCTTCACTCTGATGTGTTCTGCACAATGGAAAAAAATAAACAGAATAAACCTGAAATATGGTTAGTTGTTGCCTGGAGTGAACCCAACTGCATTGTCAATATCTCTTACCCTATTTCCGTCTGGGTAGCCGGTTATTTAAGGCAATGTCTGTTGCCAGGCAACAGGACTAAGGGCAGTTCTGTGTAATGGGAACATGGAAGGAAGAGGACAGATCCCCCCAGTAAAAAAAAAAAAACCCAGAGCTAGAGAGCCGTTCCAGCTCCAGCTCAACCTACACCAGCCAACGCCCACGTCACCAACCACCATTACAGCAGCAACTGTCACAGAATACGGCTGCATCTCGCAGCAGCCGGCTGCGCGGGGATGCTGCCGCTGCCGCTGTGAAGCATCAGTGATGCTGCAGACGGAGATAATGAGTCCGTCTGCATCATGACATGGCACTCCGTATGCAGATGGACACTGACTATTTCTCCACTGAACAGAAGGAAATTATGCTGCAGTCTCTCCGGATCAATAAGGCATTAGGTTGACATTCATAACATTGGGAAAGGTTTTTAATTGGCTTTGACCCGAACTTGCACCAATATCTGAGTGCCCTCATCAATATACTATCAGCATAATGACACTCACACACCGCACTCATTCATGCACACATGCGCGCTCTTTACAGATATTTTTAGGAAAATAGTAAAAGCCACACTGTGCTACATCATCACTGGAGTGAGTAATCTCCTCCTAAATCAGATCTGGAGAGCGCAACGCCTTTCAGATAAATTGCATTTTTCACTGATGGAGAGTAAAATCCCAAATTAATCAGCAGCTTATCCCTAACTCGTTCCAAAAAAAAAAAAAAAAAAAAAAAGCCACAACACCACTGAATGAACCTTTTGAACCTTCTGGCAATAAAGCCGAGAAATCCCGAGTCATTCACCAACATGCCGGGCTCTCAGAGGAGCCTCATAAATACCTCGAGCGAGATTCCTGAGGCGTGCTTTCATATTTCACACGTGTTTTTTTTTTTTTTGTTTTTTCTGTCCACCTTACCATTCTGCTTCCAGGTGAGTCAGCGTAGTCTGAGGATTTGAATGCAGTGGTGTTGGTGTTGGTGACAGTGTTGGACGGCATCGCGGTGAAGGCGGGGGGCTCTTCTGGGTGGTGGTGAGGTGGGGGGGTGGGGGCTTAATGTTCTCGATGTGGAGGATGAGAGGTGGATACAAACTCAAAGAAACAACAAAACAAAACAAAAGGAATGAGAGATGATCCCTCTTCTCTCTCTCTCTCTCTCTCTTTCTCTCTCTCTCTCTCGGCTCTCCTGAGAAGAAGGGAGAAAAGAAAAAGGGACAGTCACTGCTTGTTCCTGATCGCTCGAGAATGGTTACATTTCACTTTTTCCTGTCATACTGAGGCTGTTTCTGAGCATCAGCTTTCCCTTTTGTTGAGTGCACGTCATGCATAGGACCCTCACAGGCTTCTATAGGATACTGTATGGCTACTATTGCCTATAGGGCCTGGACCACTTTTCTTTTTTTCTTTTTTTCTTTTTACACCACAGGGTTGTATGGGTGTACAGTAGTAGTCGACTTAAATGGCTTCTGACATGCACCCAGAATTAACCCAGGATGATTACATATTATTACATCATTAATATTTCATGTTTAACCTTAAGCGTCTGGGTTAAAGTGCCTCCAGCAGGCAGCCATGCGCACACAGAGAGGAGCACACACACTGTTGCACTCTGGAAATGTGCAAAAAAATTTAAAAATCAAAAAAGACAGATCATCAGCCTGCACATCTACATTCACATGGGATGTCTTCACTTTCCTCTAAGGGGTTAAAAAAGAAATCGAGATTGATGACAGCCGCCTCTCACTTATCCACCATGCCCTGCAAATGAAGTCCTTCCCTCCCGCAAAATAAACAACATTAATTGCAGGCAACAACCAGAACGTGTTATCTTGAGAAAATAATTTATTGTTAAAAAAAAAAAAAAAAAAAAAGAGGGGAGGGGGGGGCAACACAGGCGTTCAGTGTCACCGCATGTCCACGCACATCACGCTTTTGCAACCGAGGCCACACGTTTTCTCCACTCACTGCCATCGACCCACTCTGCGTGGATTATTCAACTGGCGAAGCGTTTTTTAGAAAATTTACAAAGTTTGAGACGTGTTTTTTTTTTTTTTTTTTTTCTGCAGGAGGGGAAGTCTTGCAATATGACCCAGGGGGTTGTGGCTCGCTCTCTCTCTCTCTCTCTTTTTTTTTTTTTTTTTTTTTTTACAGGCCACGGCCACTCAACTATAAATCGCCGTTATATATTTTTCTTTTAATGAGGCCAGTGGCTTCTTCCAGGAGCCCGCGGTCCTGGTACCGTGCTCTAAAATTCGGTCAAGTTCAAGTGCACGTCGCGATGTCCAATCAGCACATCTGCAAAAGAGGAGAGGAGAGAAAAAAAGAAAAAAAAAAAAAGAAGCAAACCCCTCTAAAATCGCTATTTCCCCGTCTCCATCGAGCGCCTTCCGCTCTCGGGGCTTTCACGTTATTGTTCGCATAAAGGTTACCCTTCCTGCGCGGCTACTAGTGCCGGGTTAAACGGATTTAAAAATGCGTGAATCGCTGTGTGTTCGTTACCCGATTTTCCCAAGTCCCAGGCCTGACCCTTTTTGTCTCGCTTGCCTCCCGGAGCCTCCTTCCTCTTCTCTCCCCGTCCTCCACCTCCCCAGCCGGCCAGCTCTCTTCCAGATGCACCGCTCTCACTGCAGGGGCCTGCAGACTGTCTGCCGGCTGCCGCGGGTCCTAAAGACTGCCCGGTTCAGCACAGACACCGCGGCGTGCAGACAGTGTGGCAGGGGCAAAGGGGGTGAAAGTGGACTGAAGCAGAGGCGGAAGCAGTTCTCAGGTCTTGCACTTGAGTAAAAGTAACACAATCACAGTTCAGATATACTCTATTAGAAGTAAAGGTTTTATTAAAGGATAAGTTCACCCAAAAAAGAAAACGCACTCTTTATCTGCTCACCTGCTTGCTGATGGAGAGTCCTGTGATGTTTTTTCTGTCCACAAAATATTTCTGGTGTCTCAGAGTGCCACAGTGTTGCAGCAAAAACAGCTGAAGTAGATGGGGACTGGTTTTTAAAACAAGACAGAAAAACAGAAAAACAAGAAAAACAAAACCATAAAATGTCTCCGCGCAGCTTGTCCAGGGTTATCAAAGTAACTTGTAAGTACTGTTGTCAAATATATGTAGTGGAGGAGAAAGAACAATATATGTCGGAAACTGATTTAAGTTATTAAACCAACATTAACATGCAAGACGCTCTCTATGATATTCTGTAGGCATGAAACGCTGCAGATGTGCCCTTTGTTTTATTCTTATCTTTTCATTTCACATCAGTGTAGCAGTAGAGATATAGACAGTAAACATGGGGGTAATGCAGTAATGCTTCAGAATGTGTATTCAAAGGTTTAAACATTAGTTTCGGACTGCACTTCCATGCCATATATTCTAACTAATGTTACACCTTAGATACACTCGAGTGGCCCGGGAGCCCCATAAGAAGCTCTCCTGTCCCTCTTGGGAGCAAAAATAAACGCTAGAAAATAAACATTAGAAATGCCTTATTCCTGAAAGCAACCAATCAAGCAGACATAGGAGGGGCACAAACTAAAGCATGCAACAACTTTCATGGTTCACAATGATATCTACACGGTCCTTATGCACACATGTTAACTCATTAACTCATTACAAATTAGATTTACTCAAATGAAACAAAAAAAAAACAAAAAAAAAAAAACGTTAATGAGCCCGGTTAGTCTGCACAGCTTCAATCTCACACAACAAAGTAATGTTATCAAAATGTTGACAAAGTGAACAGGAACCTGAGGAGACTTCCTCGTTTTTAATTTGCTGCATTTATGGGCCCCCTGGTGGCTGTGGGGCCCTAAGCAGCCATGTAATTAGCTGATGCCTCAGGCCAGCTTTGAGGCCTGCTCAAATGAAACATGTGCTTCCTCTTGTTCTGACAATACTACACAGAATATTTACTGCTTGATTACAGTGTGAACTCTTAATTTACCGTCTCATTTTCAACGAATATACAAGTCTACTGGGTACATACTCAGTTTACATACTTTTGTGCAGGCGTATATTGTATATTGTTATATTGTTATGTGTGCTCTTTAAGTGCAGTGACGCTCAAATTTTCCGGGAAAGAAATTCAGACTTGTCAAACACAGGTGTAGCTAATAATACATGTATCACTGTTAACTGCGTTAACATTAATTGCTGGAACTGAATCACCATTGATGTTATTAGTTCTACCTGCGCTTGTCCTGCTATGACGAGTCAAAATGTCTGCTTTTAGTTTTATTTATCTGTTCCATTTGGGGATGATGAAGAAACAAGATTGCTCTGATGTTATCTAAAATGAGCAGGAGCACAGTGGAAAGACTTGGGAGCGACATGTTCGTAAAATCCACAAAAATACAAGTTTCTGTCTGTAAAGCAAGAAATTCTTGCATCCCTTGTGTGCATGGATTTTGGCAGTTTGGGCTAGAGTTCAACTTGGACCTTATATTTGCATAACAGAAACTAAAAAGCAGCATGCATGAAGAGATGTACTGTACAGTCCATGTTCATCATGTCATTTGAGCACTCAAATAATGTATATAAATAAATTCTTGTGTTTTTTGTTCTTGAACTTTCCATGTTCTGATACTTTATACTCTTACTCGACTATATATATGGAGGTAAATATTGTACTTTTACTAGGCTGCATTTACTGGATAGCTTTAGCAGTGTTGTATAAAGTACCCAGAGGTCATACTTCACATAAAATTAAAGATATAGTTTGGAAATATTACTATGTTTTTAAAAGTGAGCCACCTCCTTCCAAAGAGTTGTATTTGTAACAACAGGATATTGACACTGTTTTGATAAAAATATTGTTGAATATGCACAAACAAGCAGTACTGGATGTGTAATTTGAAACAGATAATCAGACTTTTCAGGTGCCCTGCACTGAAAAGTCATGCAGCCTTGACTCTGTACATCAAAGCAGCTGTAGGAGTATGTAGCTCCTCTGGTGCACTATCATTCATTTGATCGTCCGAGCAGAAACTTCATCTAGCTCCACATCTTCACCTCATTTCCTAGAAGAGTGCAGCCAGAGCAAGTTATCAAATCTCTTATCACTTTCAGCCCAT
Organism: Acanthopagrus latus; assembly: GCF_904848185.1. Classification (NCBI taxonomy): domain Eukaryota; kingdom Metazoa; phylum Chordata; class Actinopteri; order Spariformes; family Sparidae; genus Acanthopagrus; species Acanthopagrus latus. Next base: position 8,415,097 of record NC_051054.1, on the reverse strand, counting down.
TAACCCTGCAGCGGCCCGCCACGCTCATCCCATTCACGCCCACTAGACGGAGACAGCAGTGAGGTTGCCCAGATGCGGCTGGAGGCTCTCAGGGCAACTCCCTGTGTGAGGCAGATTGAGTGCTTTTGAGGGGCAACGAAGGAGACAGAGGAAATGTGTGTGCAGCGGGCGGATGTGGTTCACTGATCTGGAAGCAGCGGCGTCTCCTCTTTCTCATTGAGTCAGTGGCACTGAGTGGTTCACATGAGGACAGCAGGAGCGGCGAGATGCCACATGACCTACAGACGGGAGCAGCGCGCTGCCGGCTGTTTGCTCCCCGAAACCCACAGAGGAGGATGCTGATAAGGTCAAAGTGTCTCAACCTCATCTCACCTGGGTAGTATTCTTTCGTCACTGTCTGAGCCTGAAGCTGCAGGGAAAAGGCCAGAGATTGTAAATGAAGCAGGAGGGGGCATTTTCATGTGGTGGATATGTTAGAAGGAAGGGTTTGACAACACATGAACAGGGGACAGGTCAGCCACAAAAGACACAGTTTGATTTAAGTGTTTTATTTACCTCAGTGTCCATGTGGAACCAAGGACTGCAACTCAAAAGCAAGCACAACAAAGAAATACAAACGTAGATAGGGGATAGGAGATAGGGGGAAATTTTACCTCAGTGTTACTTTAACATACCAAAAGGAACTTAGTGAAACTCATCAGTCTCAATTTAAAGATATAATTCTGCATAAAAATCCAACAGTGTTCAAACCCAAAGAGACCCCCAAGATGACCCAAGATAACAGTGTGTTTCATTTGCTTGCCTGTTGCTACTTCCAAGACTGGGGAAAGAATTGTAGACAAGCCCAGACTTAACACGAATAAAGTGTTATCACAATATTTCTTCCTTAAACAAGTGTGCCCGAGTCGTATCAGATAGACTGTAATCAGTATGAGGGCTGTACAAAGGTGCATTCAACCCCAGCGAGCCGAGGCTTGGCCCCGGGATCATTTGTTTTTATTCCTGTTACTCACGCAGTGTTTATCCGCCCCAAAAGAAGCCAGATTACATTACAAGGTCCCATGAATGTAATACAAGTTTTAACAGATTCTTCTCTGATAAAACCGGTGACATGAACTGGGAAAGGATCTCGTCTATCACTTTCCAACCCCAATAAATGATGTTATGTGTTTGACTGAGGGACCTTTTGGTGAAGATGAATCCACAAAATACACACTCACAATCACGACACGACCCGCCGGAGCCATATTTTAAATCTTTTTAATATATCTCACATTTGATTTATTTACAAAAGACAGTGGCTTTGTGACATAAAACTATGTTTCTGTAAAATCAACATGAGAAACAAATGTGTACCAGAAGCGTAACCGTACAGAACACATACATAGATAAATAACATCAGGGGAGCGTCGTCGTCGAGGTCGTCCTCTCTGTCTCTCTGCAAACAATAAAAGGGTCACAATGTATGTACGCACCTCCGTGTGACCGGCTGCGTTTTATTTGTGTTTACCCCGAGTTTGTTCCGACAGGGTATACAGTATTGCCTCCATGTTGGCTAAAATGACATCAGTGACTGTCTATCAGTAAGATTTGGAATGTGTCTTTATAATATACTTAATGCAAGTTTTTTTTTCCAGCAGCAGAAAAAAACAAACAAAAAAAACATTGACTGTGAAACATCTCCAGGCATTCTGTGAATAAACTATGGGCAACAACAACATACTAATGCAGATATACTTTGATATATACCTGTAATTTTGTGTGACACACAATGTCTGCAAACAGTTTGGCACAAATGTAAAGGCTGAGCATCAGTTTCACATTTATAATAAATAAATAAAAAAAAAAAAACTCTACAAAGTCACAGACATTAAAGGCTGATAGATCATCTTATCTGCAGAATGGTTACATTATACAGCACTTTACAGAACCGCTACAGGCACAAACTGAAAGAACGAAAACAAAGCTAACTTCTGACGTCAAATGCATGGCGAGATTGAAGGGGAAGACGATTTTTTTTTTTTTTTTCCTTTCTTTGCCTTTTAGCAATTTCTGGACCTTTTCCGCTAAAGCCAGCGCTTAAAATGAATTTGTATGTTTGGGTGCAATTGTGAGTATGCACATGAATCTGCATTTTGACAAACTCATTACATTAACTATACTCCACTTATATTGTAAACCAGAATAATAAACAATGATGGTAACACAGAGCGGAACAGAGAACTGAATGAAAACATCACATTTAGAACGTTGATAACAGAGGAGCCTCTTTTTGTTATTTTTCTCGACACAGTGTCACAGGTTGTTGAAACTTTATACTTAGCTTTTAGGCTAGGCTTACTGTACAAATGTCAGAGAAAAAAAAAAGAAAAAAAAAGTTTTCAGTCCCGTTCAGCCCGATTTTACCACACAACTCGTTTTGAAAGCATCACGTACCGTTCTGCAACTCTTCCCGCTAAAAAGCAAACATTGCTCATTTTTCATTTGAGATGTACGGCTACCCTGAAGGACAAAGAAAGACATAGAACCAGAAGACAAAAAATGTAAAGGTAACTTTGACCTGATCGCAGTCTGACTCAAGACAAAGAGCTACCTCTGTGACAGCTTTGCTTTTCCCGTGAAAGACACTAATTTCACACACAGACAAACTATATCCAACAACATGCTTCACCAAATAGCACTTCAGAAAAAACTTCTCTCCCTCTGATGATCCACATTCTTTGCTCAGCGTTGTATCACTTGCTGTTGTTTTCCTCTGTATATCGAAGGAGTTTCATTCCAAAATCAGAAAAAGGTGACCGATGGAATTAGAGTTTCAACTCAGGCAAGTCAAATGACTTATTTGTGAATAACAGTGGATGTATATTTCAGAATGAAACCCTCCATCTTTAACCACTATTGAAGGTGCAATGTATAAGATGTGGCCAGTATAACTAATATCATTAATGAAATGTGAGATAATAACAGTTTTGACGTTGTGCCGAAGACGAGACTATGTATTGTGCCTGCAGAAATATCTACTGAGGTTAGCATGCTAACCAGTTAGCACCAGCTCGTTCTGTCTTGTGCCAATAGTCTGATAGTGGAGCCCACTGTAACTTAAACTTAATTTTCTGTTTGTGTGACTTTGCATTTTTACAACCATCACCAACACTGGTTTAGTAAAAATAAATCCTAAATTCACGGCTCAAGGCGCTGCTTGTTATGCTCTTCGCACCTCTCTTGTCCACTGCTTGCCTTGTCCCTAGGCCGTCCTCAGCAAAGGACGCAAAGGAGGAAGTCTGGCAGAGATATGCAAACAGAGACGAGTCTGCTTTCGAGGGCGATCATGGTTATGTGAAAGTCAACAGTGAGTTACTTTAAATTACCAACAAAGATAAGTTCCGTAACGTACATCATGTAGAGTTTCGCACATCACGTAGGTACAATAGGAACTGAAGTTGCGTAAGTTACGTACTTAATTTAACCCAAACCGTGACGTTTCCTTCAACCCAACCAAGTAGTTTTCTTGGTCACCCAATGAAACTGTGAGTGTACGACGAATGTAGGTGCTTCGCTAGTACATTGCAAAGGTCATCTTGTTTTGGGAATGGTGATATATGTCATTTTTGGAGTCAGTGGCAATCAAAGTACTCCTTGTAAAGTATGAGGATGGCGGAGTCCTGGTCAGAGCCACTGTAGATCACCTTAGCACATGTTGACTTAAGCCCTGTTGGGTCCTGATCTGGCCGTGCTCACTGGGGGGGAGGGCTGCTGAACCCGGTTCCGCTGCCCACAGTGTAATTGCCTACAGTCCCTCCCTTACTGAGCTGAATACCTAACAGCAGCCACAGAAAGCTGAAGCGCTTACCCATTTGTTTGGAGTGATCCTCGACAGGTGGCCCATTCTTACACATTGCACCTTTAACATGTGGCCAGTGTTGTCCAGCAGTGAAAAGACGTGACTACCATACAATCAAGAGTAGCTCTGCAGTCCCTGAGCACCTACCTTCATTGCGCATAAACATGATCAATATTCTTTAATCTTAACTAAATAAAGCTATCGAAGCATTTTCCTACTTGCTTACTACGACCGTACGTCCTTACATACTGTATAAGTGTTCATTTTGTAACACACAACTAAAACTCAGTGCCTAGTTCAGTACTACATCCTGAGGTGCTTCCCTACACTTGAAACAATAAATACTGAGGCTACCAGCTAGTCAGGTGTGTTCAGCTAAGTTCTCACAGGGAAGAGACAATTTCAGTTTTAAGTAGCCCCTTGGTTTCCCTTAATTGCGCAGCCCTCTTATTTGCAAGGGTGGCTCACTGAGAGCACAGTAGCAGCAGTATAGTGTGTGACTCGCTGAGTGTGTTTACGTGCACACAATATTCTGGTTGCCGGTGATTATTCCTGGTTCCTTCTTCATGCTACGTTAACAGACACCCCTGCACACATTTTGCGTCCTGAAATTGAACTAAAAACAAAAACAAAACAAAAAACGCTCATCGGTTTGGGACAGCCAGGAGAATGTTAGCTTAGCTTAGCATTAAGGCTGGAAATGGGTGGCATGCTACAGCTAGCATGGCTCCGTCCAACAGTAAAAAAAAAAAAATTAACCTACTTGCAACTGTTGCGAAATATATCTTCTCTGTTTGATCAAATTGTGTTTTTATAGGAGGGATTGTGTGCTTAGCTATTTCCATTTCTCTTTCATGACTTCCTGTAGTCCCCTGCTGACCCTCCATCCTCACGGTGACACGGCAAGTCAGCTTCAACAAACTTCAGAATATGGATGTGCACGTAAACACACTCAGCGTGAATTATGAGGCAGGACACTTTTGACACCCCCAGCCGTCGTCATAAACCCCACAAAGAGCTGGCATAGCATGGTACAGTACCTAAAATCCAGACATGAGTGCAACTTCATGCAAAATTGATACCAAAAAAAAAAGAAAAAAAAAAGAGGAAATTATAATACTAGCGCTAATCATACAAAAGCAATGACGGGGCGCATGTTGTGACAGGAGGTCACGTTCATGTCGGGGCGTTTTGCCACGTTCGTGTGTGTTTTACAGTATTTTATATACAGAATGATCTGCTGCGATGGAACGGTCGGGGGAGAAAGCACAGCAAGCCATTCCTTAGCAGTCATGAGGGAAATCATCGGGTAATTACAGCAGTTTTTTTTTTTGTTTACAGGACAACATACACACTCGCTAATTAGACACATCTTGCTACCTGCAGATGTGAAGAAACGTTTTTTTGTTTTTTTTTTCACATAGTGAAATCCTGTTTGATTACAGCATGCATTACTCTACGTGCTAATGCCAGGGGTCGTTGTTGTTGTTGTTGTTGTGACTGATTCTTCCCAGTTGATGACTGTATGTCCTTACAGGGTGGGATGGTGTCTGGTCCTCAGTGCTTCGGTACTCTCACTGTGCCTGGAGACACACACAGAAGATCAAATTTAGTCTGAATTAATTTGTAAAATAAAATTTAAAAAGTGACTCTCTGGCTGCGTGCTCTGAAGCCTTCCTACTTTGGATGGAGGGTTGAAGCAGGAGCTCATTATAACGAGCCAAACAGGAACTTAAAAAGCTGATAAAGGAGTCATGCAAATGTTTAGCTGCGGTTCCCAATCCAACAAATGAAGAAACAACTGTGTCTTTATTAGCACATTTTATTGAGATCATTTTATTTGGATGTTTTGTAAGATGACATAATTTACCTGTTATCATGATCTCCTCAAAATCTCAAAATAACAGGATGAGTTACTTGATGCTGAGGTCATAGAATGAAATACATTAGCAAAACCACAGCTGTTCTTGGCTTTGCATACTGAGTAAACCATTTGCATCCTGTTTTCGAACTCTATATGTTATGACTGGCTCTGAAAGATTAAAGCCGGAAACTAGTAAGACCTACCTCTGTCCCCGCCGTTCCTCATGTTGGTCTCCTCTTCGTCTGCCCCGTCATCCACTTCAAAATTAAAACCAGCAACAATGTTTTTGGTGAGTATGTGTTGGCTCAAATACAGAGAGGGCAACATCAGAATCAGGTGTGAGAATGACAAAAGTGCGAGAAAGACGTCTGATGTAGAGAACACAATGACACGCAGAATACCTTAAAGGGGAATTATGGTATTTTTAAACCTTGGTCCTGTATTTACACATCTGACTCAAGGAGAAGTCTCGTCCTGAGAGTGGACTCACATTGTCACTGTTGTCTCCCTGCAAAAACTCGCCTCTCGCAAGACTTCAGGTTGCGACTTGAGCAATCTTATTACCTCACAAGAAGGTCTATTTCCGTAGGAATTGTTTCTGTAATACTGTCAGACACTTAGAATAAGAACCTCAACCTGTCAGTGGCAAAAACAACTTTGACAGTCATAGTTGCCTCAAAGGATTTCACTGTCACTGCTGCCTCGCTGATGCGATCTGCTGGAGCGATCCAAAAACTTTTGGCACGTGTAAATCAAAGGGCCCTGTTTTAAAGAAATACCAGAATTCCCCTTTAATAAATAACCCAGGAAGCAAAACGGTCAAAAAAATGGAACATAATCCAGATGATAAAACAGACTGAAACATGTGGTTTCAACTAACCTGAGTGGAGCTCTTTCACCAGCGATGACATTGTGTTTGTTATTGAGTCAGCAGCAACTAATAGATCATTCCGTAGATTTCTAGGTACACCTATAAAACAAGAGACACAATTTCTAGTCTTGCAGCTGCAATCATGTCAAAGTATATGAAGAAAAAGGCAGCCTAGAATCACTTTATTATCACAGGAAGTGATCACTAAAATATCTTCAGGTGTCGGCGCACTCTCACCCTGAGCAAAAGCCTCAAGCACGTCCCCTCCCACCCCGGCCAGGCAGTCCTGCGGCGTGTGGGTCGGGGTGGACCCAGCCGAGGTGGAGCGTATGGGCATGGGCATGGAGCAGCCTGCACCGTGACTGGGGGAAGAATGAGGGGAGCCTCCAGACTGGGACTGCAACACAAAACCACCCATTATAGTTACAGTAGAGAGAGTTTAACATACAAATGGAAAATAATATTGTTTCTCAGCTTAGCCGAGGCTGATAACGGCTAGCCAGGCTCTGTTTAGAGGAGCCACAACAGATAGAGATATAACATGAACATTTGTGAGCTCAGGAGGTGCCCGTCTGTCGATTTTGTCACCTTCGGACAGAGCCGGGCTAGCTGTTACCACTTGCTAATGCAAATCTAGACAAACTGACTGCAGGGGTGCAGCTTCGTATTTGCTGTGCAGACGTGAGAGTAGTATTGATCTTCTCATCTAACTCTAGGAAAGAATGCATATTTCCCAAAATGTCTCACTTTCTCTTCAAACTCAGGTCTAGTTATTCCACAAAACACATGGCAATGTGTCTAATTTTAGTCCTTTTTTAAAAAATTGGGGAAAGTTAGTCTTGGAACATGTTTATGTCTTCTGCACAGTGTTAACACAAAAGGACTAGTTGACCAATTACCAGGCAACTTTTTGGTGTTAGTAAATAACGCGCCATATTTGGTTATTTTCATGACATACTGGCTAATCTTCCATGTGCACACCTTTTTGTGAATCTGGGCTTCTGATAGAGAGAGTGAGAGAGAGTCTAATTAATCTTCACATCAACAAAGCCAGTTCTGGAACATTTCAGTGGAGGATGCACAGACTGCAGCTTTGGGGACACGACTTGGCCTTTTTTTTTTTTTGCCTCTAAAGATGACTTTTATTAAAACAAACACAGACACAGATGTGACCAAAAGAACTTAATCCTTACAGGGGACAACAAACAATAAACAGGGCAGGAAAAAAAAAAAAACTCCTGGAAATCCCAAACTGGCTCGCTGGCTGTACTCCGCAGTCTCTGTAGTGCACCTTTACTGCATCGAGCGGGTAATGAGAACCATGTGAGGGGTGAGCGACTGGGGCCTGCGCTGATACGAGAGATATATCTCGCAGAGAAATGATCGCTGTGTGTCTCTGGGACTGGTGCAGGCCCAGGTCGATGGCTCGAAGCCAGGCAGCAGATGGCCAGACAGGCTGCAGTCACATTAGACGGGAGGTTGTTAGCGCCGATGAAAGGAACAGGTCCTTGACATTTGGGCTAAGAAAAACACAGTTCCCTCAACTCGTTTGGGCCGAGGACCTGAGAAAACTTTCAAAGTTTGTGTCGCAGTCTGTAGATTTAGCTCTCTTTTGGCGCGAGCAAGGAAGCGGTGGAGTGGGACTAGATTAGGGTAACCCAGTTAAACAGCCTAATCCTGTTATCGTCCTAACATCCTTCTTAAATCTGTTATAAAAACTTCCTTCGATCACATCTGTGATTGGAGTAGCATTAAACTAAGTGCTGTGACTAGAGCCTTTACAAACTGAATTAAGGGGCAACTTACAGCCTGCTTCTGCTCCTCATCCTATCAGCCAGCAAAGGGGAAGCAGTGAGAGAGAGCAAGAAGAGTGAGAGCAACAGAATTAAAGTGGCGAAGGAGGAAGTAGAAGAAGGAGAAGGAGAAGAAAGGGATTCCTGCATGCACCATATGGCACATTAACATGACTTAAGAACACTGCAGGAATGTCTCGGAGCTAAAGAGTCAAACATGCCGACATCTCGCTTCATCAAACATGCAAACAAGAATCATGTCAATGCTAAAGAAGAATTTAGGACAAAGGACAATTCATTAATAGGCTTTTTTTTATCACACTTATAATCTTCTAGAAACGGGCGGTCGGTCTACCTTCAGCAGCCTCATGAGTCCTTCCAGCTGCACCATCAGCTCCCGTCTGCTCTCCTGCAGCGCCGACATGCGCCTCTCCAGCTCGTCCTTCCTGTGTCTGCAGCAGAAACAAAAAAATCAAGTTCTTTGTACGCAAGTCTCACAACACACACTTGGTGCATTATGTACAAGAAATATTGTTCTCCACAGACACAACATTCAGCATACAGGACCCATAAAAAGAAAGTCACTGATGCAGAAGTAAACAAACTTCTGTAATTTAACAAAGCAGTTACAGTTTAGGGAATCATGATTTTATTTAATGCAGATTTTCTCCCTGATGCCTGTGCAGATATAAGCTTTTGTAAGCAGTTTGCAAGAGGTAACATGAGTTGAATCAAATGCTACATTCATTTATTAAACAATTATTTGTTGAAAAGTTGCAACTGATGTTGCATGCTTGCAAAATGCTTTGTTTAATGATTACTGTGTTGTTTATCTATACATTATTTGGATGACTATTACAAAGTTACAAATGTTTATGTTTATGATTGCTTAATAAATGGTTTATTAGGCATTTAATTGTTTGTTGACAGTGAAATAATGGTTGAAAAAAGTTAATTAACTATAAATGTACCATCTGTATTTCTCTATTCGTTATTAATCTGCCATTGGTTCACTTAACACTGATAAAGTGAGATTTTTCACACCTGCTCATTCTGATACAATATCTGCCCCACAAGATGATTGTATTAAAGCCCTAACATTTCCAATTTTCTACAAAATCCATCCCACAAATGCATCATTTTGATTTTTCCCACCGTCCCTTTTCTAGTCTTTCATTTTACAGTTACCATTTACTCTATTTTTAAGGAAAACTACAGTATTGCAGCATAAAAACTGGCTTTTTTTATGCTCCACATTTAACATCGGCAGGACGCAGCTTCCTACTGGTCGACATTAATACTTCAACTTAAACATAAATAACTCTGATTTGCTGCAGTGCACCTGACACCGAGACATCTCTATGAACGAAAAATGATGAGCTGGACCGCTGAGAGCTTCCGGAGACGTGTACAGTTGATTAGCTATTCATTTATTGTGACTGTTAATCATCTTATCTGCATGAGGCCGCGTTTCTCAGTGCATACTAAACATGATCTCAGCAGCATCGCTCACTCTGCAGCTACGACATATTTACTGACATGACTTGGAAAATTTGAATTTAGAAACCTTTGGTTACTGCAAATATCTGCCCAGCTCTTTTCAGGTTCTGGCTTATTATCATCCTCTGGTGTTCACAGTGTGTAACTGCACTGTCAAAAACTAAACTAGCAATCGTCAGTCTGTTTGGATTTATCCCCTCAAAACCTCCCAAACCTCTGCAGACTGTAAACACCTCCGCTCTGCCGTGTGTCCCCGGGCTGAATATAGGCAATATCGGAGCCGTCCAGCCTGGCTTCCAAACACAGTGCACAGCCTGCCATGAAATAATTACCACTTGATAATATCCTGGTCTAAAAACCTGAATCACAAACAGGCTCGGTGAGCCAAAAAATGCTTCTAGACATGTTGGAATTAAACTGGGAGAAATAAGCGGTGGAGTGAAAGCATCCTCCAGTAATGAAAGCTCATTATCTTACAATTTAATTACTATGTTTAAAAAACAAACAAACATGTAATTACAGATTCCTGTGCATACAACAATCCTCTAAGAGCAACTGTGCTGTGGATTAAACTCCGAAATTCAAATCCTCTGCTTTAACTGCATATCTTCTGCAATAATTCGTGCCATAAAACATTATTCGAATATCAAATTGAAATCTTTGTCACGGCTATTGACCATAAACCCTGCTGCTGATTCATTATTCAGGCCAGACTTTGATAAATAGGGAGTAATTCGGGGCAACAAGTGAGGTAACGCCTCTCTTCCAAGAACTGAACCCATGGGGTCCCAGCGTCCTGCCAGCATGACAGATTCCCCCACCTCTGCTGGTGGAGCTAATTCAAAAGCATCCCCCCGAATTAGCGAGGCATTATTTCTACTTGAAGAATGAGTCTGGTCTTCATAAATACAGCAGCCCTGAAGGGATTTAACTACTTGGGCTCCTTAATATATGACTCTTTGTTCCTGCTGTCTGTAGGAGGATGCTCCTGCAGTGGTGGTGCTGAGGAGGGACGATACCTGAGGAGCCGCAGTTCGGTCAGAAGTGTGGGGTTCTGCTGGGCCTTCTCCGGGGTCGGCTGAGAGGCCTGCTCGTGCTCCAAACGCAGCCGCTGGATCTCCTGCAGGATCTCCCTAAATAGATAAGTTGGTAAATCAGTTATCTCGACATCAGTGGTGCAGGAAATACTTAAATTCTTCCCTTAAACTGACAATATACAATTTTTTTGCTTTGATGTTTCCTGAAGTAACTGCACAATGTAATGGCTGTAGAGGAACGACACCATCCGCATGTACACTGGTTCCCTACAAACCTCGATTTCACTACGCTATTCAGTCTGAGATTGGGCTCGTGTTTTCCTCGTGTCACATCACAGCACAAAGGAAGCGGCAGAGGAAGGAACAGGAGGTGTTTTCTCTGCTTGCTATCCCCAAGTAACAGTGGAACAACTAGAATAACTGAAACCTCTCCGCTGTAAAAAGAGAAAGAAACCCCCCACTGATGGATTTCTTTGTGTCAAATTCTGCTCCCCAGTTGATGATGTGTTTCCACTTACCGCCGGGACACGAGGCGGTTCAAAACCGGCATTCTTTTCTACTAGATCAGGAAGTAACACAACCTCCCATCTTATTAGTTGTTCTTTGATTGAGACTGTAGCCAAACTGCTAGCAGTAGCCATGTTGCTAGTGGTGCCTTTAGTTAACAATAGGAAGTCCCCACTATGAGTTTGTTCTCTACTCATTATCTGAGTTATTAGAGTAGATAATCTGAAAAGTGTTTCCTAATTTTGCAAACATAGTAGAGATTGCCTACAGTAAAAAAAAAAAAAATCTAAGCAGTCCTGAAACCTTATTTTGTTGGAAAATGTCCCCAAAATGAAGCTGACTGTTATCCCTGAAAATTGAGATGGATTTCGATCGTCTGTCAGTGTTTCTGTCGTTTGTCTTTGTCGCTCTGGAAGCGATCCCACTGATATCGTTCGCCACTGTCGTTGTCGTTATAATTGTTGTAGACTCTGCCATCCTCTTGTGATAACAGAACAGTTTATTTTTACATGATCTATTTTTAGTCATTGTTATAATTAGCGTTCTTGATGCTGACAGCCCGTTACTCTCAGCAAGGGTGACTAGTCACTGCTAATCTAAGAGGTCTGGTAGCAGAAGAAGAAAGATAGCAGACTTAATTAATACTCAAGACAAGTAATGTTACCTAAATAGATATGTATCCTATCTAACTGATGTTTAAATGATAATTCGTACCTGTTTTTGTTCTCCAGCTCGGCGATCAGCTGCCTCTGTTGTTTATTGGCATCAAAGTTGAAACCCAGGTCTGACGGAGGACACTGTTGCTGAAAAAAAAAGCAATCACGAAAACGGCATTAACGACAACGTGAGAGCGAAAGTCAAACAACAGCAGCTACCTTCTGACTGCGGTGGGCAGTAATGACTTTCTGCAGGAGACTTCTTATGTTTCTGCATGAGCAGGAGCCTAAGCTCACCGCAGCTTTCCTTTATCCCTCCACGTTAAGAGGCAGACAGCAAAGTACAAATCCAAACGAACAAATATGACCTTAAATGGACACTTTCAGTCAGCTGAGTATTTCTTTTCTGTTTTTCTTGCTGGTTTGAAGTTGGCAGGGTTAAGATAGAGGAAGGTGATTTGGCAGCATTTGAATCAGAATCCTTTAAACATCTGTTTGTGTAATGATAACTGTGCGTCCTCCATCAATTACTAGACCCGAAGAACAGAAGATAAGGAGTGCAACGCAATTCAGCCAGGTGCGTTTCATCAGCGAGCTTCTTCCAACGGCATCAAAACAGCTGTCATTATGCACGGCTGTGGCTATTTATAGCACCGGTGCATGAACCTGTGAACCAACAACGTGGTATTATCTCTTCATCATCACGAAATGTCAGAAGGACGATCAATGATTAATCTATAGAGCTCATATTGAAACAGACTCAGTCATTCACAATTCAGGATCAAATGAAAAGAAAATGAACTGGGGAATAACTTCAAATGAAAGGAGACATATAATCCCTTTTTTATTCTTTCCTTTCCATCAGTGTCTTATTTCAGTTCGTGTGCATGTAAATGGTCTTGTGAAGCCCAAAGTCCACACCAATGGAAGCTTCACAAAAAACACTGTTCCTGAAAACTTGCTTAACTTTTGCCCAGCGGCTAATTTTGCACATAAGAAGTGATCTAGCACAGCCGCTCTGTTGTTGAAAGGGACATTGGCACGGCTCAGGTGTGTGTGAGCTGACCAATCAGAGCAGAGTGGGTACTGAGGAGGGGGTGACTTAAAAGACGGGAGCTAAAACAGACACAGGGGCGAAGACGGAGCTGCAGCACTGTACAGTATGAGGAAACGGATGTGTTCTGTGAAGATTAAAACGTGTGACCCTATTCTAGTAGTAACCCAAAATAAATAAAAACGAAAATTTGCATAATTTGGCTCCTTGAAGTTTATAAATGGGCCTCCGAGTGACATTTTACTGAACGCAGAATAACGCAGTCAGTCAAACGTTGCGTCTCTCACCTCGTATGTTATGTAAACCTCATAATGCAGCACACATCTATTTCTAGACAACAAGTGTATGCGTGATCTGAAGTTTGTCCATTTTATATACCATTTAATTGTATGAAAAGGTGCACAAATGTTTTTTTGTGCACACACATCGTTTATACATCTGGCCTCAGGACTGAAATCTTAAGCGTTACTACTTAAAGGCTGTAAAACGGTTATAAAATAAATGCTTATCCCTCCCTTTTCTTTATTTGTCTTATTAAAAACAAAGTTGTTGTTTTTTTTTTTGCTTGGGTGTGCACAGTCTGACTTGTAAATGCAAGTGTGGTCTTCACACTGCAGCTTCGGCATTAAAGTCCTCCAGCCTCGGCGAAGCGCCTAGCAATTACTTGTCAGAGCATTAAATGTGAAATGCAGGTTGACTAAAGCCCACCACGGGACGTCGGGCGAGACACTCACTGTGGAGTTGCCCGCCTCGGCTGCCAGGCGGGCAGCGTAGCGAGCGATGAGGCGGTGCTCTTCATCTAGCCGGCTGGGACTCTCCAAGACACTGCCCAAAGTCAGATACAGAGGGAGAAAAAAAAAACATCACACATATATACATGTGAAGAGCTCTTATGTAAGTAAAGTCTATACAGTCAGAAATGATTATGTAAAAACTTCATAACTGATGTGACCTTTGTATATGACACTTGGCTTCGACTCCACTGTTGATAGACAGTCTGAGATAATTGGCCGTAACAATGAATTCAGATGAATAACAGAAAATGCAGCTTGCCAAATGCATTTGCAACTCTGCCAACGCCTGTTTGAGTCATTTCATCACCGAACTGCAAATGTCAAATAAGGCATGAGACTTTAAATGATCATGGGTGTGGCATATGGTGTGGACAGATGACGGGACATATGCTGTCCCTTCTCAGGCAGGCGCTTCCGCAATGAAGAGTGAAGGAGAGCTGAAATGGTGCCGGACGCTATCCGACTGGAGGAGCGAGCGAGCGATGATTAAGACCATTAAACCCAATCTGGCTTTCAAACTCTGCTGCATCAACAAGCACGGCCCCCGCAGCTTTGACTACCCGGGGCCCAAAACACGCTGCGAAGCCGGCCTTTTTTTAACAGCGTTCGTGTTAAAAATCTTATCTTTCTCGAAGCTGATAAAAAAAAAAAAAAGAAATAGAAGAAAAAGCTGTCGGCGTGATGATTTAATTCGAGCTGCTACCTCGCTTGTGTCGAGGGGTTTCTTTTGCCAAGCGATGATATCATAAAATACTCTGCGCGACTTGTTCCAAGATTGTGTCAAAATACATTCAGCGGGTCTGCACTGGAAAAGGCCACTCCACAAACATGTCAAAGCACTTGTTCTGCATAAAATGTTGTGGGTTTTTTTGTTGCTTTTTTAAAATGTTTAAAGTTTACAGTCTCATTCCCAGGCCAATGTACAGAACGAGCCTGAGTTTCTTGTAAGATTAAAGTAATATATTAATGCACGTCAGGGAGCTGCTCGGGTTGTCTCAGGGAAGGCTGTGACCCTACAAGGTCTTTCGGAGCTGCACCGCATGTCTGGATCTCCGGGTTATCAGTAAAGAAGCTGCCTCCTGACTCCACTGCTTCATCAGAGAGCTTCCTGGCTCCACCTGACGGTCCGTGCAACATTTTGGACAAAGATGCATGAACCTCCTTCAAGCGGCCCTGAACTGGCATCTTTCCCGGGCTTCTTTCATTTCAACCACGCATTTGAAGATACCGTCATGTTTTATTCAGACACAGTACCTCAAAGAGCGGTCCTCCTCCTATTTTGGTTAGAAAGGTGGAGATTCTGAAAAAAACTTTGTGTTCTGAGGCCAGAAAGTCAAATTAGTGGAGTTGCAAGGTGAAAAATGCTGCCAAACTAGGGACAGCAGTTTGAGACGTCACTTGATATTTTAAAGTTGACTTTGGGACAATTTTAACTGTGTTTGTAGCCACAATACTATAAACTGGGACATACTGAGCCCTGTTAGTGGCGACCAGTACAGGTATTTTAAGCCCAAACATTATCTAACACACTTTTTTTTTTTGCTAAACCTAACCAGAAGTGAACCTAATTTACAAGTGGGGGACACATAATTAAGAATTTGTCACAAACAGTGTTTCACAGAGTTTACATGCTTCACCCTAACTAGACAACTTATAAAAACTGTGACTTTTTAATGGAGCCTGGGGCTGATTTTCTGCCACCTGAAAATTACCGATGCGTAGGTTTTTCCTCTGGAGAACAGAGATCTGGTCTCCACGAAGCAAACAAAAGCACATTTAAAACACTGGGTGTAAACGGAAAGGCAAGATCGGATTGTAATTCCAGCTGTAAATGGGAAGAAAAGCTAATCGTTTTGCAATATTAATCTTTAGCTCTACTCTTACATCTTACATTTCAATCCTCTTCTAAATCCTTGAACTTATCTCTTATAATAATTCAGATATTCCACTGGTTAGGATTGCACAGGTCTGATTCAATGGATCAGCATCAGCAGTGATAACAACCTCATTAACTGTATTTGATATGGGCCGTGATGTGACTGATCCACATTAAACAGAGTCTCTTTTATATAATTCAGTGTTCCTGCTATTAGTTACTCTCATCCAGTCACGGCGGAGTGCTGACTCATGTTTTAGTGCCACGGTAATCCCTGGCCTTATGTTACCTTTCATACAAATTACCTTAATGAGCTCCACACAGAAATGAAAAATGTGTTGAGAGGAGAGAGGACTGGCACGGGCTCGCACTCGGCAGTGACAGACACTCAGAACCAGCATCAGCATCTCACACATTTAATATTTAAAGCGTAATTAAACTGGATTCTGATTAAAAAATGAGCCTTATGATCCGATGTTATTCATGACTTGTGAGTGTTGTTTTTTTGGGCTTTTAATATGCTGTTTCTCCTGTTTTACTGACAATTTTGTACTTAGGTTGTCTTTAATAAGAGATCTTGATCTCAATGAGCAGGCTGATTAGGTTAAATTTATAAACATCAAGTTAATCCAAGTTAACACATTTATCTTATTTTGCATTTATAAGACCTATCAATACATCTAGTAGATCATTTGTAACACACTTTAATGTAGTTTGAAGCAAATATTAGTGAAGACTGATGTATTTTTCGACATATATAACCCTCACTGTGGGCAACCATCAATGAAGGCTGGTGTATACATAGATAATGAATGACAATATAAGAAAACGCAGCTGTAATAATCAGCTTGGAGTCTGAATATAGATGGCAACATGTTATAAATTGGTAACAAAACATCATCCTTTCTTTCCAATTCAGTGGAAATGAAAATCAATGAACATATTTAATGACATTGAATTATTTCCCAGCTTGACTTGTTCTTATCAGGTTTATGCTGAAGTGACGAGGCTGACAGGGTAAGTTTTCTCTGCAGGTAATGATTCCAGTAAATGTTTTTAATCTTAACTTTTATTTTAAGTATAAGTCCCTTCATCAAATATTTCAGGAGCTCATACATCTTAGATATCGACCGCTCCTGAAGGAAACACAAACTGTTTCACCACCAGCTGAATCACATTTTTGTCAATTCGGAATCAAACCTCGTCAGGCTCAGGACAGCATTCCTCCTTTTTTTCCCTCTTTTTTAATTGTATCTTCTGCCGCCGCGGTTCTGCATGACTAACAGGTAATAAATTGCGATTCGCCCTTGGAGGACCGGGCTTGTGTTGAGCGATTGTCTGTGAGAGAGCGAGGTGGGAGGGAGCAGATGCCATGTCAGCAGAGCAGACAGTATCAGAGAGCCGACTGTGATGGAGGCTGGGAGCACCACACGCTACGGTTTTTCAAACGGACTGACACACAATCCGGAGCGTGCCTCCTCTCTGATAAAAGAGTGGAAACCTGGAAGGGTCAACAAACAGGGACAGCGCTCGGGCTTTCTGAACTGGAGGCAGAGCCACAAGGAGCTCTGCATTATTCAGCAGCAGCATCTTTGACTCATAGGCCCTTCATGTGAGAGCAGGCAGGCCAGCGCCGGGTAATTATACAATAGATTAATATTTACAAACCAAATGTGACACAGCGAGAGGCTGGTAGGAACTGGCCTTCTGTTCTCTGCAACTAAGTGAAGCCTGCTCCCTCCCCTCCTCAGTCAACACCTTATCTGCCGGTATCCACACTGACTCTCAGCACAAACTATTTTGGAAGCGTCACGGCGGCTTAATGCACAATTTCTGCCCTAAATATGGCAGCTTTGCAGTTGTTACGCCCCTCCGAGGCAACGGTATCCTCTGTGCGTGACATCTTCCCAAAGCAGCTCTGACTCACGGAGCAAAATGTCAAGACAAAGGTTATCGGGCTTCTTCATTACTGCCACAGTGAGACAAACCTCAGGAGAGTCGTCGGCCTCGGTCATGTACATGCAGCAGCACGTGATCTCCTCCACTGACCTCCACAGGTCCGGATGCGAGGCATCGTTCACCGCCTCGGGTGCCCCCTATCTTGTCAGCTTCCTTCCAAAACCTGCCTCTGATCTTGATACTGTCAGCCCTCGGAGACAGGGCTGCACAAAATGTTCACCTCGGCAGAGAAAGTATTGACTAGATTTTCCAGGGGAATCTTGCAGCAAAGGTTAGATAAATATATCTTCTTCAGAGACGTAAAAGGAATTTTGCAGATTTTTTTATGTTCGGGCTTGCTGTGATGGACATTTTTTGCAGTGTGCACGCTGCCCTTCAGCTGCCCGGGTCCTTGCACTGTGTGATAACCCAGCCCACGAGAGCGCAGGCTTCATTCAAAGCTCTTCCAGAATCTTTAGTCTGGATTTGAATCAAACACCTGATCTTCACACCCGCACCTCCACTCCCTTCCCCGCGCCAGACGATGATGTCTCTTCCCTTCTAATGTGCCACGGGATGTCCCTGAGCAGTCCCATTTTGCACAAACACAAATTGCCGGGAGAAAAAAATGCGATGGAGAGGAGCGAAAGGAAAAAATAAATTCAGCCATGCACAGACCTGCAGGACACAGAGTGCAGATACATTACAGCCGCCTCAGAGTGCTCTCCATTATCGGATTCATAACAGCAATGGCTCATTTACCGCTGTGAGTAAATACTAATAGAAGTGGCCTTTAACTGAAACGAGAGGACAATTAGGCTGCTTTCGCGGAGCCCTCGCCAGCATCTCTGTTTACGCGATAAAGCTCCAATTCTATCACGATCTATTTGTCAAATCAACCCTTTAAGTAGGAGCGCTCACATATTCTTCGTGACAGCGTAACAAATTTTCATCTAAAAATATACTCACGAGGGCAACGCTGCTGCTCAGATGCAAGGAAAAATAAATAAATAAATAAAAATGTGTGTCAAGTGCGAGGGAACAAATAACATCTGTAGTCTGATTTGCCGCACTATTCTTGTCATTTCCCACTGATGAGAGAGCATCTGTCACCCGTTTCTGCGTGAAGTATTTTTGCGTGCGTGCGTGTGTGTGTAACTAAAAGTGACATCGTGTCAACGCTGAGGCTCATTCTGAGGAATCATCAGAACAATGTCTTTCAAACAAAAGACCGTGCCTGGGTTAGTGCTTACCTTTTGGTAGGAGTGGGTGCCCCGGAGGACATGAGCATTGTGTCGTTCATGTTGTTGGCCACTGGTTTCGGCTGACTAAAAGACAAGATTAGAGGTCTTTAATGCTACGCTGCAGAGGCCTGTGGTGCTCGTCACCAGGGAATGGAGCAGAGGGCATTTGCATTTTATTAGTAATCATGAATCAGCGATCCTGACTGCAATTTAATCCAACTGTACAGAGGAGGATAAAAGAGGAGGCGGGCGGGGATCATAATAAACTACTCAGCGTGCCGCACAAAACAGGCAACATGTTGTACTCGAGTTAACTTAAAATTGTCGGCAAAATAATTGACTTTTCCGCAGAGCAGAGACTTAAATGTTTTCGGGGCAGTTGGCTTAAACCTAATTAATGGGAGCAGGAGCAACAACCGCAGACAAGGAATCTAATTAAGCTGGAAGTCTACAAAAAAGAGAAAAAAAAATGGGAAAGGTGACATTGTGGGAGGCAATCTGCGAGGGTAAACAAAGTGATGGGGTCCATCTGGCGGCTGAATCAGTGTCGGGGCACCGAAATCCCCCGGACCACACAGTCTCATTAATGGAATCAAAACATCACTCTCAGGTGATCTCAGCGTTACACCTCAACCCCGGCGCCGCAAATAGCAGCCACTCACGACGGCGTTCGATCCGTCTCTCCTCCATCTGCACCGTCTCTCTGTAGTTATCGCCCCCCCCCCCCCCCATCCTACTGTGACCAACTGTTTTATTTAAAGTGCTCATTATCACATCAAGAAGGCAAAGGCACCAAAACAGCATTGTGTTCTATTATGCTTATTTGTCCAATCAGCATTTCTTCCCCCAAAAATCAAACTATTTATATCCACGCTGTGCAGAATACTGTTATCAGCACGAGCCACTGAGAGGCTTTTTTTTTTCTCCTGTAACAGCAAACACAGTCATCTATTTTTTTTCCCGTGGATTATTTGTGCAGCTGAAAGTAAAAACAGAAATAAGAGAGCAAGAGAAAGTGCATCATTTTTACGGGGGAGTAAAAACAATTGGCGGCATTATTTGTTCACACAATTCCCATATCCCCCCTCTGCATTAACGTGGACGCTCGCCGGGGCTCAGCGTGTTCTTTTTTTAAAGACACACTCCAATTATTTATCACTTCATACATCTGAATCTCCCTCAGGACCAGCCTAACAGACTCAAAGGAAGATGCATGAGTAATTCATCAGCCCTAATTTCTTTTTTTGTTTCTTTCTCAGGCCATTTGCACAAACACATTCCCCCTTCTAATTGTTATATCCCAGGCACGAAGACAACAACAGGGGAAAGGGGGGAGAAAAAAAAAAAAAGAAAAACAGCTGTCACTACACGAAACCCTGCACATGCTGCCTCCTCGTCCTCCTTCACAGACGCACTTCCGAGCCCGTGGGAAGCGAATGTTTACCTCTCATTTAATGCTCATTATGTCGCAATAATCCAACCCAGAAGGTTGAAGAGCTCCAGAAAGAAGAGGCATCACACACACACACTTACCTCTGTGAGGAGAGAAAGCACCTGTCTGGCTGGCAAAATACATCCAACCCGCCGCTGTTGCCAGATGCCTAATCTGCCCTCAACTGAGCAGGCGAGCATCTCAATGTACTACACTGCTGCTGTCTCCAAGGAAACTCGACGGGCCACGTGACTTTATGACGACGTAGATCTCTCTCTCTCTCTCTCTGTCTCTCTCTCTCTCTCTTTCCTCGCCGTCTCTCTCTGAAGCTCTCCGCTCTGACTCCGTCTCTTCACCTCTCTCTCTCGAAACACACGAGCACACGCTGGAAATCAGGGAAAAATGCCATTTGCTCAAAATACCTAAATTGCAACCTCTTCACAAAAAAAACCTCTCATCCCTTCCAGGAGAAAAAAAACAAACCCAAAACCGGCCTCCTCCGCAGCCTAAACTACACACACGCATTTACATATTTCCCTCTTACCTTTAGCGAGTTACATAAGTCAAAGCTCTTCACGGCTATCCCTCTATAAATAATCATCAGTCCCCTTTTCCAAGCACACCAATAAAAAAAACTCCTGTGGAACAGCAGGGTGCAATACCAAAAAGAAAAAGAGCCACCTCTTACATAAAAGTATTTCATTTGCCTCTAAGAATTTGGATTAACTTGTTCGCGTCAGTTCACTCGCTGAAGGAATGATGATTTAAGGACGCGCAGTCCAGCCATCCAGCCGGTGCCTCAGAGGTCAAAATTTAGGCTCTAAGAGATCAAAGTCTGCAATGCGCTACGCCTCGTGCTACCTGCGTGCGGTGCATGACAATGTGCCACCCTGATCCTTGTACTTGGCAGCTGGCAGGGGTACAAGGGAAAAAATTAAGTCTGCCAGAGCTTCTCACACATATTCACCTTATTTTCTGGTAGACGCATGGCCGCCTATAATAACAAGAAGCATCCTCTCCCCCGCTTGCAAAGGTGCCCCTGTCTACCCCGGAGGGACTGTCAGTACCTGGACCCTAAGAAAAAAAAACACCCAATGGGGCACACTCAGGGAAAAGTGACTTTTCATGCCTCCATTTAATGACATTGATGGAATTTGCATTGACCCAGAGAGTAAGAAAAAAAAAAAGATGTAAAACAGAGGAAATGTCAAGGGATTTCTGGGGATTATGTAAAGAGTGGGGAATTGGTTGCTAAATATGATGAGAATTCGAGAAAGACGCCTATTTTCGAACTCGTGAGCTATTTTGGAGTCTCTTGGAAGCGCTGCAAAGTCTGGAGGTAGGAAGTCGTCTCGCAGATTTAAAGTTCCTGAGACAGACGGTACAACCCAAACCTATAACTCCTCTCCAAAACACAAATCCCCGAGAATCTTGCTGACAGTTTGAGTGGGGTGGTGGTGGTGGGGGGTGGAAATTCACAGCTCAGCTCGCTGTTAGTCTTTGCTTTCAGATGCCAGTAAATATTTCAGAATAGCTACACTTTGTCTTGAGGACGGTGCGGAGGGGCTGGGCAAACCGGGAGACTCATGTCCATTCGATTTGGGAGTTCGGATCAAACCTGACGCTCTACCCTGATTCTGCCATTATTACTCACTCATACTGGCGCTTCGTCAGCCTCACAGACACACACACACAAACACACACACACCTGAGAGAGAGAGAGCATGCTGATGGATGTCTCCTGGTTCACAACATTAAACAACACCTCTTCACAGACAGCATTCATCAGGATTGGCAACGAGCTGCACTATTTTGAGAAAGGCACATTTCTCTCTCTGTTCTGTATCATCAATAAAATGAAGTCAATGCAGAATAAAAATTGGAGGCTTGGCAGTTTTCCTGTGACTAATTATCTGAGGGGTTTCCAGTTCGAGGGGGAAAGATTTTGCGTAGCCAGCGGGGAAATCAACACGGGGAATGGTAGGGCGGAGAAAATTACTGTAGGCTCTTCAGCCATAAAGTCTCTGAAATTGACCGTTAAACAAATGGAAGTTATTCATTTAGTGCCAGCTCTTCCTTAAAGCTCGCGGATACAGAGAGTGAACAAAAATTACAACTGGCGTGTGATCGATTATTTGAATTATGCTCACTTGAGCCGAGCGTTAGATAAGATGATCGATACCGCTTTCATAAAGAAGATGTCTTCTTGTTTCCTCTTGTTCCAGAAGCATTTTATGTGCGTAAGATGACGAAGAATCATTATGAAAAGATGCAATTTTGGTTCAGATTTTAATCTGTACATATTCTCACGTGTCTGCCTGTTACGTGAGATATAATATATCAGCCTGCAAGCTTTGGGTGTGCTGCCACGTGGATTTCCTTGCCTTTTGGAAAGAGAACAGCTTGCTTTTATCTCGCTGTTTGGAGCATTTAGAAGCTAACCATCACCCGGCTCTGGCTTCATGCTGAACGGACGGACATGAGAGTCTGTTGATCTTCTCATCAAACCCCCGTATGAGCACGTATACAGTTTTTGTCTTTGGAGAGATGAAACAAAAAAAGATATAACAAGTTCATGAGTGAGCTTCAGATGTGCTGATGGGAGGTTTTTGTGACTTTCTAGCAGAGCCAGATTCCTTGTTTTCATGCTAAACTAAGTTTAACTGTGTACTGCTTTTAGCTTCTGAAGGAGTGCTCTTGATGCTCTCGTCCTTTAAATCTCAAACTATGAGTCATATACAGGACTAGTAAAAAAATGCTTTGTGTCCACAAAATGGCCTCTTTTCATTGTCTCTGGATATGCTTTGCCAGAAGAAAACTATTCTGTGGTTTAAATATGAAGGCAATGAATCTAAAACATAGTTGAGATCATCAGTGTTGGATGAAATCATATTTTGAACTGCTGTCACGTTACAAAAAAAAAAAAAAAAAAAAACATCTTTTCATGATGACCACACACAATGAAAACAGAAATGCTTCTGGAAAACAAAAATACATGTTTTTCCACCATCGAAGATGAGTACTTTCCGTAAATACCTTTTCCAGCGTCAAGCATAACAATAGAGACGGAGAGACATGCGACAGGTCTCAGGGGTCAACAGTCACATCCATTATCCTAAAAGTCACTGAACACACACACATAGTGCCACCAACCTTAAAAGGCCATCTCTGAGAGCATGAGAATGCACTTAATGCCCATTAAATTCTGAAAGGACACAAGATGTTCCGAGAATTTCTTACCCAAAACTTCCATTTCAGAGATCTTTCACAGATAGTTCCTAAACTAGCAGGTTCGGGTCCTTCTTAAGAGTCAAAAGATAAATCTGAGGGATAATAAATGGGAGAAGTGATAATAAAAACACAGACGTCTGCCAGAAATCTGCATTTTGGGGCTTTTCTCTAATCTTTACTCTTGGCGAAATATTGGGGAAAAAAATACCTGTTTGTGCTTTGTTGGGTTTAGTTTAAAGAAGAAACGTCTGTGACCAAACTAGACCGTGATTTTTTTTTTTTTTTTTAAAAAGGATTTGTTACAGGATAAGTTCACCCATAAATGAAACTTTCAGCCATCATTTCATGCTCATTTTTGGGTTAATTCATCCCTTTATCTGAACTAACTAAGCTAATAACCACGTATCTATATCTAATCTAACATTCTTCCTGACATGTAGAGGGGTAGAGATACATAGTATCTGAAAAATATCAAAATACTCAGAATTTAAGTTACACACAGTAACTGACTTGATGTACCGTGTTCACCACCGTGTTCCACCACTGCAAATCACTAATATATACTTTCAAAGTATAAAAAACATTGCAACAGCAACCTTCAGTTCATGGAAAAATCATTCTGAAGAAAACAATAACAATAAAATGGACTCTGTGCTATAAAAATCCCACATAACCAAAAGCCCCGACTGGACAGAACTCAATATTTTCAGGGGGCATCCGCCATCTGAGATAATCAACCTCGTAAAAAAATAAATAATAAAAAGAAAAGAAAAGAAAAAGAAAAAGAAAACCCTGACACAGATTACTTCTCACCGCGGACACTGGAGAGGCATAATCCAATGCAGTTTAGCCACAAACGTCATTTTAATCAATATTAATCTACTTGTGTGATGTAATTTCATGCTACACAGCCTATACCGCCCGGGCTAATCCAATCGCCTCATCTCTCAGTCAGAAGAAAAAACACATCCAGCTCGACGGTAGATTCTCCACGTTGAGATGAATTGTAAATTTATGCAAATGCAAACTTCATCTTAAATGCATAAGTTTGGGCACAATGCAGAAAAATCCTCCACCGCCAGCGGGGAGAGGAACCGGCTGCGAGAAGCGACTCAGAGACGACGGCGTCTATCAGGCGGTAAAACAGGAAATCATGTAGATGCATTTGTACGTTGTGTCTATTTTTCTTGGCATTCGCCGCGCTAGTTTCCTCCCCCAAAAGATGGAGCTCACTATCAATTACTCACTGACACTTGCCAGCAGCAAAAAGCATATACAGACAGCTTAGGTTTACGGTCGTGACTGGAATGCAGAGCAGGATTTTCGTTATGAAATGTGCCATGACAAATGTCGAAAGCTCAAATGAGAAAGTTGAGAGATTTCCCGTGATCCTATCAATGCCACGGACGAGCAAAAAAAAAAAAACAAAAACATAAATCAACTTTTTATAATCTGAAACATTATTAGATTTGGTGGAGGCCGAAAGCGTCAGAGGTTTCCAGCGCGGCGGTGATGCAAAAAAATATGAAGTGACCTTAGCGGTGGGGACTGCTGTGGATGTATCTCTGCGGTGGAATTGATTATGGAAATCGTACGATTTCTCAAGTGAAATGTAAATGACTGTGCGGGGTTTAAGACAGCAGCAGAATATAATGCATTTCCTGTAATGATTTCCATGAGCCCTCAAAGCCCGGGGATGTGAGATTTATACCATCGTCCCCGTTCCATTGCCAACAGACTGATGAGGACGACTGCGCTGTTAACGGCTGAACCTGCGCAGTATATCACCATTTCCCGCGTTAGCGAATAATCACGGGCCTGACGCCTTGGCGAGATGGCACTCGATCAGTCATGGAGTGACGGCGAAATGGAAAGATGGAGGCAGTTACATGACAAGAACAGACTATAGATCATGAGCACGCTGGGCCTCGCTGCGCTGTTAATCAACAGATCAGCTGGGTCTCCCTCATTAATGACACAAAGAGCGGTAACAAATGCTTGCGGGTTACGTCACTTACACAGTGTGGGTGAGTTCCTGTGGCCTCTCAGCCTGCTCGGGGAACACAGGATGCGGCGGCTCTCCGATGGGGACGCAGCCGAGGGATTTACTGATGGCGTGGCTCAGCTTTTTGGCCGGAGACTTCTATAGGGGAGGGGCGGGAGAGAACAGAAGCGTCCGTCACCTCGCGTCGGAAATAGTAGGAAACAGTTTCGAGAGCTCGCTTCAGATGTGAATTTACATAACTGGGTCAGCTGTTTGTTTACTGTGTCAAAAGCGTGGATCAGCAGTCAGTTGGTGCTAATTCAGTGAGTGCTTGTGTCAGCTGCTTCACAGAAATACAATGCAAGGAGTGCATCATCCTGCGTTCATGTCATCTGAAGAGTCTGCTGTGTAAGAGTTCAAAACATGGTGCATAAACAGCAACAACATTGCATTTGACTGTCATAATCTTTGAAGCAATTTAGGGTACACACATATTAAACACTGAAAATAGAGTTTCCAAATATCTTCAGTTTTCCAGATATTTATTTTCAATGACCCAAAAGCATTGATTATGTGTATACAAAGGACTGAAATAAAAGGGCCAAGTATGATCCAGATTGTGAGCTGATCTGTCATGTCATTAATTTTGTTGCATTTTCCCAATTATGTTTATTTTTTATTAATTTTGCAGGGTTTTTTTCTGTAAGGGAGGTCCACTGTGTTAGCTTGATGGCTTCTTGACCTCTTCTGACACATCTGTTTTCTCTTTACAAACTGGATTTTATGTAATTTCATGTATTGTATTTAAAACTGTTGAATCACATTAAGTTCACTTGTAAATAAATGTACAATAGGGAAAAGAAAAATTCTTTGTATTTAAACAAAAAAGTTTGTACAGGGGAGACTCAGCCGTGGTCTTGCTCCTCTAACCATTTTTACTCTTACAGCAAGGGAATTTGGCAGCAACACTGCCAGCTGATCAGAACAGCAGTGGATGGGAAATGCTGCCAGAACCGAACATAACCGGTGGTTCTGAGTGCTGGAAAAACCAAACAAAACGTATTTCAACGACATCACAAATTTGTCGCAGAAGTAGGAGAGAATCCAGAGAAGATTCATCCACCTCACCGTCATGATAATTGTCACAAATGTTTCTTCTTATGACAGACAGTGTTTTGTGTTTCATGCGCTCGAGCATGTAATTTAAGTCCCGAGGCTTCGTGAACAGTCATTCGTTCTCTGTGTGAAAACCGAGCGGAGCTGGGAATTGGATTTGGGATCCGGCGCCTTTGACTTCCCTTGTTTCGATTTATAACATAATGATTGAGCTTTGGGGTTGATGCGGCAACGCGGCGAATTCAATCAATACAATTTAATTTTCCAAAATGAGTAAAACCCCATAAAATCCCTCTTGGATGGCTCCAAGAGGGGACGGGAAATGTAGGGAGATGGCTGAGTGGTCTGCCGCGCCGTACAATCATTCCACACTGTCACAGAGATATTGACTTTTCGGATTGTTTAGAGAAGAGAACAACGTGATGCAAAATCGAGAGCGATCGGGGGGCTTTCGCCTTACCCAAGACGAGTGCTCCTTCATCTGGTGCTGGTTGCTATGGGGACCATTTGCATGGCCACGCCAGAAGCAGCTCTGACAGAGCTGGTAGCCATGGCACTGTTGGCACCGATACCGGAAACCCATCATGCTCTCGCTCCGGCAATAGGAACATTCCACCGGATGGAAGACTGAGCAGGGAAAAACAACAACAAGGAGGATTTTCTGTCAGAGACGTCTTTGCTTATGGAGTCACGAACACAAAATCGCTGTGCACAGTTAGTTTTAAAAGGAATAATACGTGACATTCTCTGCATTTAAATACTCAAATCCTGAGAAAATCTGTCATTTTATTCAAGCTGGATGTTTCATTGGGTTGTAGTTGATGTTTCATTTCAGTAGCAGTGGATCTTTATTTTGTCATTCAGGTTTAGACTGAACCCTAGGAGAGTCTGTTTGATACATTTTATATATTCACAAATGTAGATTTAGTTACATATTGATTAAACCCTCCTTAAGTTGATTTATTTTAATAGATATTAGTGTTTTTCTGCGTGTTTTCTTCTTGTTTCTTTGGAATTTCTATGACATGTGTTCAACAATGATCACGCCTGGTTGTCATTCACAAATGTGACATAAGGGTTAAAAAATAAACTCATGGGGAAGCAAGGGAAACAGCCGATGATGCGAGAGTGAGAGAAGAGGTTGGTGAACTAGCTATTGATTGTAATGCTCACTTTCGCTCCTGTAAGCTGCTATAACAAGTGAATTTCGATGTTACTAACATGGAAGTCTTGTCTTATCTTGAGTTGTGGGTGCTCACTTTTCTTTTTCTCACTGTCTTTCGGATCAAATTCTAATATGTGTGACCGGTCTTTCAACCCTTTTTCCATCACTTCTTCTGTTTTTTAGCGATCTAGGTTATTCAGATTGGTTAAAACTGTGTCCTGAGGCTGTTCACACGTCTAGATTAATGGTTATCGGTACAACAAATCATCCTCACACTAATTCATAATGTCTTTATTTTCCTCTGAAGCTCCAGTATGTGGACATATTCAGGTCAGTGGACAACATCCAATCTTTCTTGAATGTACATTATTCAAACATAATAGCAAATCTTACCATTTTCAACATTAGCAAGTCGGTGCATGAGTGGTAGCCATACGAGGCATTGAGGAGGAGGATCTGCCATCAACACATCCAAAAACGTGTTCAACATGATCTTCTTCTAGATACAAACACATAGACGCATGTATTAAACAAGACGTGTAAATGTTTAGAGAGTTAAAAGAGGAAGAAGAAGAAGAAGAAGAAAAAGAAAGAAAGAAATGG
Source organism: Acanthopagrus latus (assembly GCF_904848185.1). NCBI lineage: Eukaryota > Metazoa > Chordata > Actinopteri > Spariformes > Sparidae > Acanthopagrus > Acanthopagrus latus. The sequence goes on along the minus strand of NC_051054.1, from coordinate 8,386,591 downwards.
TGTGTTGAACATCCTTATCATACCTGCTGAGGGAAGCACGTCCGCACCGAATGCTCCGTGTATCCAAAAGACGGGCCCTCGAACACGGCTGTGGGGAGCTTCAGCACCTCCCTCAGAAACTGGTCGAACTTTGCAAACATCATGACCCCACTGGAGTCTGAGATCTGCGAGAAAATATCTGAGAGGAGGCAAATGTCACATTATCATTCTGAGCAAAGAGAGAGAGAGAGAGAGACTTTTGGCATTTCTGTGAACGTGTGTTGTTATTGATCCACAGCCGGCGCACAGAGTTAAAAATATGCTCGGCTGAGGCAAATTAATTCACTCTGCATCCCTGTTCCAACAGTGCCCCTGTGTGTTTAACTCGAGCAATTACCGTCTCAGGTAAACGTGGATGAGCACAGGCGGCCATGACATCGGAGTGCAGGGAAAACAAAAATCAAGCACAGATTATGAAAAGCTAATTTTAAAAAGCGGGTGCTCCGAAATGTACTCACAGCGTAGTTTGTCCACTATTTTCCCTCCGCACATCGTCGCCAGCATGGCTTTCATTGAGAAAACTGTCAGCTTCCCGTGGCTCTCACTGCAAGATGACAGAAAAGATGTTTTCAAATCAGAAAACAGGTCATAGTGAGAGTTGACTGACTTTAATGAGTCTTTAAGAATTCTGCTGAGATAAAAGGATGAGTTGACCCCAAACATTAAAAAGCAGTCATTATCTACTTTACATTATTTACTGCTGAGACGTAATCTAAACCCACACACACGTCTGAGCTGCTGCACCCACTTCAGATGGGGTGACGTTTTCAGCTTCAAAAAGGGTGTAAATAACGTGTTTTTCAAATATATTGGATCTCCAGGCTTCCAGAGATTTGGTTTTCGATGGAGAAGCTGTATCGAGCCTCTCTTTCCAGTCTTTTTGTTTGCTGAGTAGATAGCGATGGAAATTTTATCAAGAATTTGAGCAGAAAACAAAGAAAAATATCCATGTCAAACATAAAACGCAGCTATGTGTGTGCCACACTCCAGTTAAAAAAACAATATTTCAGTGCACTTCTACTGTTGCATCCATGAGTGTTTAACTGTTAACTGGCATAAATCCTGATCTAAGCCTTTAAAATCACAGATTAACACAGCACTGTATATCAAGGTCATTAATAAGCTGCCTCGAGATCCCTTAAAATCTTCAAAACTTGCCATGGGAGACGGGCTCTTTCATTTCAGATTCATTTAGCTCTGACTTCCGAGCAGAGGTAAGCAGAGTGCATGAAAGCTCCTCTGCCTAATTCAGTTTGGACCTCAGGGACAGATAGCGGAACAGCTTCCTGTGATCGCAGACAGTCATTTCCACGAAGTTTCCCAGAGATAAGGCAGCATGAGTAATAAGTGGAGAGCAGGGCCCACAGCGGCCTCGTGGATCAAAAAAGTAAAAGCGAATGAATGGGTCAATGAATGGACGGGGGCAAACAGCCAATCAATTTTCGAGCACACAAGGTACAATAATGAGAGAGAGCTTTTACGGTCAATAATAAACCTCCGGCACTCCGGGAGGCACAGCGTCCGGGGGCCTTGAGCACAGAGCAGACGGCAGGAGGAGGGAGAGTCAGTAAAAGCATCACCAGGGATACTGCAGCTGATAGGGACGTTTTAACACAGCACACCCGCCTATCTGCTGCATGAGAGGGAAAGCACGCAGATGTGTGTTCGTTCCAGCTTAGTGCCAAGATGTCTGAGGCCTAAAACCTGGCCGGGTGGATTGTTTTTAGAGCCACAGCTACCGATCGAGGACAGTAAGGTCATGCGCTGCAGACGGTCTTGTTTTGGCTGATTTCAATAAACATATTTATGAAAGGATTTGGCATTTTTTCACCTCAGTTTCATTCCGAACAGTGTGGAGGGGTCTTTAGAATTGCGTTTAGACTTTTGTGTCGTGAAATAAAAGGCTAAGCCTTCATTCTACAGTTCTTAAATTTCATTTCCTAACAGTTCTGAAGTTTTCTAGAGAGAGAGATGCATGTAACCATGTATTTTGGTACTAATAATAGGCAAAACAGTTCATATTATTCATAGCAAAGCTGCAGATGAACCAGTTAGTTTCTAAAATATCAGAAATCAACGAAAACTTCCCATCACAAGTCTGAGGAGGTATTGAGATGTCTTGTTTTGTCTCACAATCGGCCCTAAATTAAAGATATATAACTTACTTTAAGCAAGCAACAACTCTCCGTATGTAAGAAGCTCATGTTGATGCATTGTTCCTTAATAAGTGACTTAAATGTTTCAGCTAAAAGTTAAGTAATAAGAATATTCCTCAAACTGCTGAATTCAAATAAAACTAGCCGAAAATGTAAAAGAACAGTAACTTGATTCTAATGTCTCAGAGACATGTTTCATTGAGATGTCAGACTATATGATGAATCTGTGATTACTTGCGTTCATACAGCTTAAAAAGTGATTAAAAATGTGTCGCCTTAACTGTTCGGTCAAGAAATCTAGAAATATTTATGTAACGTTTTATGTTACCGGAGATGTTAAAGGACCAGAGGGCATTATGGGACGTGTTATGACGCTGTGTGGCTCAGTTGCATTATGGGTCCGAACCGACATGGCCGCAGATGGCTTACACATGGTAGTCGCCTTTGAGTTGTTTTATATTCAAGTATAATCTTTGTTGATATGCCTTTACTTGGACAGTGGTGATACATTTTCAGTCATTCGATTTGATTTCAGCACAATCTCTTTTTGTCTTTGGGGCTGCTAATCAATAAGCGCTAGCTCGAGAGACGACAATAATCCAAGTCCAGGTTTTAAACACTTTCTGTCTTTGTCTGCTGAAGAGATGGAGAAAGAGGGAGCTTGTTAGTGCGAGCTTTAAAGCGAGACGGTCCAGCCTTTTTCGGAACAAAAGCCACTGATGCCAAAAGTGGAGATTACAAACGATAATGATTAACAGTGAAAAGCCCTCCCCTTCCCATAAACTACTGGTCATACTGGACTAAGTAAGGCTTTTTCGGTAAAACAACTGAGTGTGTTCACTTGAGCGAAGGTGTGTTTTATCCAGGGGCTCACAAAATGTGCCTGAGGGACAGCAAAAAAAAGAAAAATAGGATTGTTTTTCCTGATTTGACCATAATCCTTGTGAAATACTAGAATATTTCACTTCCCCAGGCCTCTAAATGACAATTAAAATCACACATATAGCAACAGAGTTTTGTTTTTATGCATGTGTGTGGTTTGTTGAACACACGTTATTTCTCTCATTTAGTCATGTCATCCTCTGCACCGACCACCCAACCACGCACCTGTCGTACGTGGCCACCATGAAGTTGAGCAGCAGCCCGATGGACTGCTCCACATTGATCTGGTGGGTTGTGGGCAGCCGCTTGTTGAGCTGGTAGTAGATGGAAGACAGGATGGTCTCCAGCCGCGACACATTGATCTCGGCGTTGTGGTCCAACGTGTTGAGCCCGTTGTCACGAAAGGCTTCGATCATGTTCCAGACATCCACCAGATGAACTGTGAACAGACAGACGGTGATCAATCAAGTCTATTCACGTTGGAACTATTGGTTGCACAGCGTCAGAGCAGAGGGGATCTTCTCTTACGGTTGCATCTCTTCTGCACAAACCGGAGTTTGCAGGCGGTCCTGTAAGTCGACAGTCTGATCACGTCGAAGTTCTGAGCTCCTGTAGGAAAAAAAAGCACAAAGAAAGACTTTAAAAAAAACCGATTAATTCTCTGCCTGTCCAGTTTAATGAAAAATAAACAACATTCCGGCCCACTGAGGCTACTTTTAAACACTACCACCGCCTTCGCGTGGGAGGAATGATACTGTACGTGTGAGGCGCCGCGTATCTCCTGCGCAACTCGGAGCCAGTCGGAGAATTACACGAGCCGAGCGCCGCTGACTGCGAATAGTGAAAAAGAGATTTTCTCTCAGTCGACTCCACTCACTCATCTCCATGAAGAGCTGTCTCTTCTCCACCATGGCCTTGCCTCGTTTGCTGCCTTCCTCGATCATCCTGTGGGCACATCAAACGGCAGAGCGCGCCACACTTACAGTTCAGACAGGCGGCATGTTCATGAATTTGCAACACACACACACACACACACACACACACTATTTTCACTGTCAAAAATCCATCACACACCCTGCAAGTGAGGACGATTTATACATTCATAAATCACCAGTGGGACTGACGACTCGCAATTTTTGTTTAAATACAAAAATCTTTGAAATATGGACGATCTGGTCTTTATGCATGTGTTATTCCACGATTCACCTGTCATGTGTTATGAACATGAGAGCTCCTGAATGCTGAATACCAGAAGGACACGGCGTGTTCTATCATCTTTGTTATTCTACCCTGTACATCAAAGACTGTGTTAGTCATCACTCCAGCACTTCACTTAGTGAAATATACAGATAATATGGCTTCGGCTGGCTTTCTAAGAGATTAATCAACAGTTTCACCACAAATGTCACTGATTTGAGAGACTCACTACATCCGAATAATCGCCTAATTCACTGGTAATATAAATGTCACTGGATTTACCTATCTTGGCTCAGTTATACAGCAGAGTGCCGTGTCTCGTGTAAAAAATGAAGCTACAGCCAGCAGTGAATTAGCTTAGCATAAAGACTGTGAACGGGGGGGAAAGCAGCAAGCTCGGCTCTGCTGGTCCCCGTCCACTACAGCTGTTGAGGAGAACGCTCCAATACTGTCTCGCTGAGAAGCTCCAGGAATGTTTTGTGGACCTCGAGCCCCTTCCTGCTGGCACAAAGGGGGAAGCAGGTAACGGCCTTATTTAATTTTGTTTGAGCTCATCCTTCAAAAATGTGCCGACAATTTGTATTTAGTGTCAAAATCAGCTGCACAAAGATAAAAAGTGATGCTGTCAAAAAACTGAATCTTTAATCTTGCAGGAAGCAGGAGGGACAAAAAGCTCCTTTTCTTCTGAGGAATCTGTATCTATTGAACAATTTAACTTTTGTGTTGACACCTGATTCGACGTCAGCGTTGCTCTCTGTTGTGTGTTTTCAAAGAAGGTTTTTCGTGTCTGTTTTTTTTTTTTTCCTTCTGTCGACTTGACTTGCTTGACAGAACCGCCTTTGAAACAACACAGGTTTCTTTATTTCATTCACTGAAATGTGCCATCGGGGCCGAGTAGATCCATTGCTGTTTAACAGCAATATCACCCTATGAAATGAAGATATTTGATAGTAGTGTCAGGGTGAAAGTGTCATAAATGTGCAGCATAACGTACTGGAAATAGCGTCATTTCTTTTAAGACCATACATGACAGATAAATTATGTCTCTGACCATAAAAGATACAATTCCAGCATCTGATTTTATGAAGATTTCAAACGTGTTTACCTGTCCCTGGAGCTGAGTGTCGAACAAACGGAAGCCCTTAACGTCGACCCTGTGAAGAGAAATTCAAAAAAACATTCAAAGAGTTAGCGGGGAGCGCCTCTCGACTTGATGTCACCATTACCGAGAGAGATAAGCCATTCCTCGCTCGCAGAATGTAGTTGACTCTTAAATAAGTAATTAACACCTCGCCTCTCTCTCTCCCTCCTTCAAGGACTTCATTAACTCTCAATTTGTGCTTTTGTTTCCCCTCCCTCTCCTTCCTGTAGCATGATACTGGTGAGCCGGCTGGGGAACACTCCAGCGCCCTCGGTCTGAGCAAATGATAATTCTCCATGACATCCCGCTCAGCAGTGACTGCATCCTGTGGGATAATGACGCCAACCGAGCCGCGAAGGAAGCCTCTTAACGGTGACCGACACAGAGCGCGTCGCAGCTGGCCGACAAGGAACCATCGAACCATCCTCGGAACCGGGGGACCGGAGAGGCCCGAACATGTCTGGATCACATGGGACGTTTGCTGTCCATGTGCAGAACAGCCGAGGTTCTGATACCATCAGGAAGAGGGGGAGCAGTTCTCTATTTTTTGGCCCTTCCAGTCAGTAACTTGCTATCCCGGCTTACGCTGAGCAAAGGCCTTTATAATCGCTCCGTCCACTGAGATGCCGTGTTATAATTAAGTTTCATTTGATTGTTAAAGGGGCTCTGTGGAAGTTCTGCTTCATGCTGGAGGCCGGTCATCGGTTTTACCATAGTGGACTCCATTTCTAAACTAACATAAGTGACTGCTGCCGTCTGTCAGTGGAGCGGAGAGAGGCACCGAGACGAGGCGCTCGATAAAGTCACATCCTTCGGACTGTCAAGGAAAAAACAACCCGAGTCCTCACGAAAAGAAATCTACAGTCCAGCAGAATGAATCAACTTCATAGGGAAGCTCTCATTTTTCACTGCACGGTACAATTCGCTCACATATGGTCAATAAAAAAGTGATTAATACATAATAAACTGCTCCTTTAAATAATGATTTTTGCACTTAATTGAAATGAAATGCCAGAAATCAAGAATCCTGGCAACTATTCTAAGAATCAAACAATCGTTTTGGTGTTTTTTTGAGCATCAGTGCAATAAATTCAACTAAAATGCTGGTTCCTGCTCCTCGAATCTGAGAATTTAACATTTCTGTGTCCAATATATGATTGTAACTGAAAACCTTCAGATTTTTGTCTCTAAATTGAACATAAAAAGTCAATGGAAGATGTCACCTTGGGCTAGTTGTAAGTCATAACAGGCATTTTTTCATAAGCCACACTTGATTTGTTCAGAAATGAATGAACTGGAAAATCGTGAAAGCAAATCCTCAACCATTCACTATTCCAGTACAAATACAACATGACCCCCCCCTCCCCCAAGCTATTAGAATCACAGTGAAATGAAGGAAGGAGCAGAAAATCTTCACTTCCCAGAAGCCCGAAACCAGAAAATGTTTGCTTGAAATCACAATCACTTAATAAAATGCAGTCATTTTGTCCCAACCATTGATTAACTGACTCATCCCAGCTCTCATTACGATCGCCACCAGATATAGCCGCGTTCTGAGACGGCAATAAACCATTGGTGCTAAATTAAGCAGCAGTTTTTTTTAATGCCCCGAAACAGTCTTACGGGCTCTTTGTAGCTCAGCTCAGTGGGCGAATCATGACAATAACTCGGTCACGATTAATGGTTCACTCTGGCCACTTGGAAAACACTTGGTCGGGCTTAATTACATATTAAACGGGGTCCTGGACGGGGCAGCACAGAATGTATTAGTGCATTTTTTTTTAAAGCAGTATGTCAGTGCTGCTGTGCTTTTGGGGAGAGGTTAGAAAACAGTGGGCGATGCAGTGGGAGACACCAGCAGACACATGTCAGCAAAACAACACAATGGCTCACTGTAAATATCCCAGCCTGTGAAGTAACTGCAGAAATTTCATGAGTAGGCAACTCCGGGCCTGGGGAAAAAAAAAAGAAAGAAAGAAAAATATATAGTAATGTAAGCAGTGCATTGGCAGGAAATCGCAGTTTTAACGCGTGTTTATTTCACGTCTGATAAGGAAAGCAGAGGCAAGTTGTTAATAATTCATAGAGAGGATGAATTCAGAGACCAGAGCACGGACCGGGATGAGATCATGGGGGATTTTTCCTGGTCAATTTCCCTTTCACTCATTCGCACATCAATGATCATAAACTGACACATGTATTGATGCCAGCTCTTCATCTCACACAGTGTGAATGTGTGTTTCTCATTAAAAGGCCCGTAAAGGTGGCTCTTTTTTTTTTTTTTTTTTACTGTAACCGCACCTTCGGCTTCGAGGTAATGACAACATCCCTTTTTGACGCGAGTCAACATAAGGACTCGGTTGCTGCAGTACCTCCCTTCCGCTGATATCATTCACTTCTCGCTTTTATACAAGCCCCCAAACAACACACACACACAAAAACCCCTCACCGTGAGCAACCCTGCAACACTTAAAAATTCACTTTCTGGAGCGACGGCGCGGCACAAACGCAGCCATATTGCAGATTTAACTGCATGTTTTACCTTATTTCCGCAACGGGGACGCCGTGTCGTGATGCCCATGGAAAAAAAAAAATTGGGGGGGGGGGGATAAGAAACAATGGCAATCGTGCATCTTTTTCAATTCTCACTGGTTCCCCTCAGCAGCCCGAGTGAGAGGCAGAGCAGGGGGGGGAGGGAGACTGGCCTTTTTACCGGAGGAAAATCACGCAGGTTGCGTTTAGAGCATCACCATCATCATCATGTTCGCAGCAGCAGCAGCAGCAGCAGCAGCATCAGATGGGGAGGATAAGTGGTCCAGCGTGAATAAGGAGGATATTTCCTCCCATGATTCACAGCCGCACTCTCACCTTTGACGAATCCACGCGTGTGTCCGCCGACGTTACAGCTGTCCGAGCGATGAGAAACGGCTCGGGCGATCCATCATCGTGTTTCAGGCTCCTCTCGCGTCTCATTCGCCTTCAGTCTTGGGAACTGCGGTCGTGGCCGCACACAGAAACGTACAAGCGCCCCGCTCTCTGCGCGGCATCATCAGCGACCCAGCGGCAGAGGACGGCAGAGCGGAGCGCGAGCAGAGCGCGAGCAGGCACGGAGATGCCATGCGCGGCCACCTACTACACTTTACGCATGTGCGCACGCACGCTGGTTAAAGGCGCACTACTACTATTGCTGCTTTTACTCTGAATTATGATCCTCAAAATAGAGCGGAGAAGCAACAAGACACACGGATTGAAGTGAATTTAAAGGGACACTCCGCTGAGGTTTCCTGATGCACCGCCATAAAGTCAGGGGACTCTAGCGAGATAGATATGTGTTTGTTTGTTTGTTTGTTTTTAAATGTAATAATAACAACTGCAACAGAGGAAGAGAACTCCTGACTTTATGAGGTAAAAAAAAAAAAAAAAGCACACTGGATCCTACATTTCCCATGATGCAATTGGGAGTTTTCCTTAATTCTGCACAGATTGCCACATGATTGAGTCCTAAAAGCAGAAAATTATGAGAGCATTTTTTGCACTTCAGGTTCCTCAGGGTTCCTCAGGCTTTTTGGAGTGGATTTTTGGACAGATGCCCGAACTAAGGCCTGAATAGGTCATTCAATACCCCATGTTTATATTATGAAGCGTTTACATGTCTTCAAAAAGGCGATTGCCAAGTTAAATTAAGCGTTATTATGCCACACACGACAGACTTGAAATAAATAACTATGCAATCTTCATCTTTCTAGCTTGTATACTGATCAATTTATAATGTAGTAAGAAGTTTACTAGCATAGTGGTAACGCTGAAATCATGCGACTGCAATATAGTTCGTTTATAGCCTTATGTTAATGCCTAATTATGCTTCAGAAATCATACGGGAGGTGTCCATCTGTGAGGATTACTTCACTGAGCAAAATGTGTAAATATTATAAACTTGTGTTTGACACAGATTCTTTGCAATAATCCAAAATCCTACAGATAAATCCCACAGGCTTATTGTCAAGGGACCCGGGGCGGCGCCAACTTCTGGATTGGTTTACAAAAATATGTCATCACTGCAGCACGATAATGCCACACAAAATGATTTTTTTGATTAATCTCCTCAGTATTGTGAACTTCTGATCCATTTCTTTAATAGACTGAATGATTGAATAATCTCACATTTTGTTCTGTGTTATTTGTGTGAAAACATGTTGTCACTTTAAGTACACAGATTTATAGCTCAGACCTTTTTTTAATCAAACAAATTTCATTCTATTGGATTTTCCTTAATTTGTCCTTTAACTCATCAACTGTGAGTTTTACTCACAACCAAAGATATTAGGTAATCCCTGCCTCCCCATAGCCCACCTCATTTAAACTCATCACATCTTAGTTTAACTCAATCTTTCTGGCTTTCATCATGTTGAATAAGCTGAACTCCCCCTTGCACCCCTCTATGTGATACAAGCACCAGTAAAAACACACAAAATACTTTTCTTTTCATTATTTATTCATAATAGTCTATAACTTTTGATAAAATACACTTTGTTTACAAGTGCTGATTACTATATTACATTCACCCGGATTTTAAATGGAGACAGAATGACACAGACGAATTAAACAAATTCACCTAGTGATGAACGTGACATTTTTTTAAAAAGGGGTGAGGACTGCCCATGAAACTTTACTCCCCACAGTCATTTCTATATAAACTACCTCCTCTGAACGCACACACAACAGGTTACTTCAGTGACGCGGGGGACTGCTGCCTGACTCGGGTTCCAGTCGTTATTAACAAAGATTTCAGCTGCCTTTTTGGGATGATTGAATGTTTTTGTTAACTTGTTTTGCAGTGCAATCCAGTCCCCAACTCAATATGGGTAAATACAGCATCCTAACATCACATTCAACCAAATAAGAGCTAAACATTTACGGAGGATGATTTCAATTTAGTAAATTTTAGTCATTTTTTTAGTGAAATGACTACTAGCCCTAACATCTTAAAACCAATTTTCCACAAGACACAACCCCCCTCCCCATTTAATAACAAATACATTTAAAAATGGACTTTCAATTAATCAACTGATCTAAAAATGGTGCTTTAAAAACATTTTGTTTTCATCAGGTAATGACACAAGTGTAGACAGCTATATTAGAACAACATCTCTATGGAAAAATACAGAAAAAACCTGGGCCGTACAGAATATTGATACCTGGTCAATTCGAATTATAAAAAGTCAAGTTATTATCTGTACAGCGGTCTGTCCAGTCTAAACAAAATCATAGGAAAAACAGACAGCCAATATATTATTATAGTAAATACCCTGTTGATTTTCAAAAACAATTAGCAAATAGACTTTTTTATATTAAAATATATTAATTAAAATATATTACTTTGATTAACAAGTCAAACATTAAAAACAAGATCTGATTATTTTTGTTTTCTTTAAGGTGACTTTGGCATATTACCTTGGAAAATAATTGCTATGAAACAGGCCTACGTTGCATCTCAAGGAGATTTCAAAAAACATAAATTGATCATAGTTCATTTTTCGATCAGCATGAACACATGAAGGACCTGCCGAGTAACGCTTCACACTGGCCTTTTTGCATGTTAATATGTGGTAAAGTAAGCATTTACACTGTGTTTACATCATAGTAACGCAGCTACAAAAGTGTTCACACCACAAATTTGCTGGTTCATCTGTGCACATCACACACACACACATTACTGTACATTATTCTGCATAAACATGGTGTAGTATTACTTCATGCTTACAATCATTTAAACCACATTTAAATGGAGGATGTCTGAAAAAAAGGCCATTTTAAAAGGAGACCTATTACACTTTTTCATTTGTTCATTTTCTTCAGTGTTCTACATTCTCGAGCATGTAAAAGATCTTGAAAGACATTTGCATAATTTATGCCTGCCAGCTAGTTTAGCACGAAAGAATTGATTTAGCACGACTACTCTGTAATTGCTATCGGTGCTTGGTCAGGCATGTATGAGCTGACCAATCAGGGGAGACTGAGTATTCAGGAATGGGGCATTAAAGGGGACAGGGGCTAAAACCGAGTGTTTCAGACAGGGGGGGAATACAGAGCTGCAGCAGTGCACAGTATGAAGAACCAAATGCTTTTTGAGCATTAAAGCATGTAAACCTGTTCTAGTGGCGACCCAAAATAAAATCAAGAACTTCAAAATAAGCATAATATGTCTCCTTTGTAGTGAAGTGTTACACCAGCCTGTTAATCGGTGTCATATTGTACCTCCAAATCATTTTGTAAAACTGAATCAGCTGAATCATTCTAAGATAAAGCATTTAGCATTTTAGCATAATTTACTGTTTTTCTCCATTTTCTTTCCAAAGTAAAAATAATAATAAACAATTGAATATGCTCGAGCAAGGTGTGCTGCACGAATAAAAATAAAAATAAATTTCTACATCTATGAATATGCCATAAATGAGCAACTATTTACAGTGAAAAAACAAAATCATCTTCATTTTCTCCCCTCGCCTTGAGTGTTTTTTTTTTGAGTGTTTGCCACTGCTGATCTTTCTATACAGAAATACGAGTGTGAAAAAAAAACCCACCTCACGGGAGACAATATCTACAAGCTGGCTTTTTCGGGGAGAAAATGCAGGTTCACACAGTAGGAAGTGACTCTAGATCTCGACCTGGAGTGGAAAAGATATACATTTGTCAAAAGGAACATATAGGCATTTTTATATATAAATGACTCTTCTTTTTCCCTATATTTGAATGTAAGTGCTGTACACAGTTACTAACGTAAATCCAGGTGGTTTTCAGGGGCTTCGCCCTGTAACTGTTAGTTAAAAACTGATGTGATGTGCAATCCTCACGAGTTGAAGTATCATTCAAAATTTCCTTTTATATTCTCTATCTAAAACTATACATGCTTTTTCTAGTTTTTAAATCTGAGTGTGTTCAGTAATAAATGTACAGGTTTTATATAAAATAGTTACTGTAGGTTGCACTTCCCTGCCATGCGTGCATAAATGCCAAATAGGAGGTACTCTACAACCGATGATTATCATTAGCGCCCTTTTTTTTTTGCCTTTAACCATAACTCGTAGGCCCATAATAAAAGTGTCAGTCTAAAACACAACAGTCATTATGTTCTACAAAAATAGCAACATTCATTTTCCCCTTTTTCAAAACTACACATATATATTTATAAAAATATATCACACTAATCCTAGCTGAGTGCAAACATTGCCAGATTTTATATTTGTCACACATCTGACAGACTACTGATTTGATTGAAAACGGATTGACATTTCTACCAAAGAAATTGCACAAAACAACTTTTCATAGATGTTGGTGAAATAAACGACCATCCAGTGTAAATCCTTGCCTTTCAACAGCAACCACATACATGCTGGTTACAGCTAGCGTGTCCGGCCCGATCGCTGGTTCTGTATTGATTCTGGATGATCTGCGTCTGCTTTGTGCCTCGCATCAAAGCAAATCAAACCACATTATCTTCTAGTTATTATTAAGTTCATATCATCGTACGACTAAACATGACACACACAGTTTTGAGGGGCCAATGCAGTCATCGTGGCAAAAGGCGCCACATCCTTTGCACATGATCATCGCCTTCAGTCGGCAGTAGCATTTGGACTGGACGTCCTCCATGTTGGAGCCCTCCATATATGACTGTTCAGGTGAGGGCTCCCCCTGGTTGCCGTGGTCCAACGAGTGACCGGCAGGTATGGTGGTGACAGTCACTGAGAAAGACATTACACTCCCATGGACACTGCCGCCGTCTGCCTCTGATGAGGCATTGGAAGATCCAGCACCTGCAGTGCTGTGGTTCAAAGTGTGAGGTACAGACATGCTGATAGTGCCACCGTAGCACGATGCTGCCACATTTTCCTGATTATCAAGCGTTCTCTGGGTTTGAAAGGCAGGCGTCCGCTGGTGGCTGGGGTCCACTTGGGTACAATATGGCTCGGAGTTTCCATGATTACTATTGCAGAGTTCGAGGTGCCTTCGGTGTGACTGAAAAAAAGGGCTGTTGTCTTTGGCTGTCGCACTGGTGCTGTTGTTGTCGGCGCCAGCTGCACTATCCTCTGATCCAGGCTCAGTCTTTACATTGGAGCAAGGCTGAATGCTCCCTGTTTCATCACACTTGGTTATTGAGTATCCCTGCTGCTCTGTTTTGACCCCAGAAACAGCAGAGAAAACTTTCCTGGCTGGTTCATCTTCCTTAGCCGCCTCCTCGTCTTCTGTGCTTTCCCTTTTTAAACTGGAAACAGACGTGTTTGGGATGGCAGACTGGTGCAGTCTCTTGCTCTCTGGTCCTCGACCGTATGTGGACACATTTAGCAGGTAGTGTCCTGTCATGGCTGGCCTGGGTGTCCTCTTACGACCAAGAAATCCTACTGAGATCCTAGATTGGTCCTGGCGCTCATCTGCATGCACCAGCTGATGGACATTGTACTGAGGGTGCTGAGGCCCCATACCACCATAAGGCTGGCTGTGCTGGACTTTTCTCTGCATGAGAGCCTGTAGGATCTGCTCCTGAGTCTCCTTATCAGGAAGTTCCCTGTGATGTCTGGTGAATTCTGAGAAAACTCCTGCTCGTCCTGCTATATTGAGCTGCTGGGACATCTGCTTATCAGCCCTGTGCTCAGCATGTGTGTGTGGGTGTGATGTCTTCCCCTTACTACCAGAGGGTATGTTTGACATCTTCACTTCCACCTTGGATAGTGGTTTTGGGAGGATCTGCTCCAATGGAACCTCTTTGCCCTGCAGTAGCTGTGTGACCAACGGGTTATTTGCAGGGATACAGGAGCTGGTCCTGGTGGATAATCCAGCAGATGATTGGTTTTCCTGTCCCTTTACAGCATGTACAGATGGAGTGGGCTGAGATGATGTGTTTGAACCCTTTTGAACACTATGGGGTCCTGCACTCACCATACCAGCAGGATGACCTTTGTGTTTCTCATCAGTTATGTTTGAGGAAAATGTTTGAGGCTGGTTTGGGCTTAGCTGACCAAGGTCCGATGGGCAAGAAGGAGGTGTACTTTCAGAGGCTGGTAACCTGGTTGGTGCCTGTGGAGATGTTGGGCTAGGACTGGGCGATGGATGTGTCGGTTCAGCACCGCCTCCCCCTGGCCCTGGGCCTGGCACGGGTCCCTTTGATGCAGATGATACGGCAGCAGCCGCTGCTCGCTGTGCTCGGGCGAGCTGAGCTTTAGCTTTAATGTCAGCAAGAGTGCGAGCACCAGTGCGGCCCGGGCTGCTAAGTGGGGCCGGGAGGGGTGTCCTTGGTGAGACTTGGCTAGGTGACAGAGGAACTGGAAGAATTCGAGACACTGGGATCTGCAACATGAAAAAGAAATTTATTCAGAAATATGCATATACATTGATGAAAACATCAATTATACAAAAATAACTAAAGGTTTCCCATACCAAAGCTAAGTACACTACTTCTGTGTCTCATTATCACCTCCCCACAGCTACAAACCCCTGCTGGATGTAGCTAATTTAGGAATTTAATAGGAGAGCTAAGAATGTTTGGAACATACTGAGCATGAAGTCAGAGAAATGCAGGAGAGGTTTTAAGACATTTCTGTGGCTAATCTTATCATTTTTTTTTTATCTCTCTAGGTTGCCTGTGGAAACCATTCTAAGTACTCTAAATCCAAACTGACAACAGCTGAAGCAAGAATCAAGCTACAATCTTGTCAGAGCCACCTTTCAAGCATACAAGTTGCAAATCTTTCATAGTAAAAAGATCAGACGGATCAGAGGAAACTTTGAGCACACAAAAATGTCCCTACCTTGAGTGGTGGCACCCTCTGATTTGTTGGAGTTGTTGGAGTTGGTGTAGGAGGGCTGGATGTGGATGATGCTGGAGGAGATACAGAAGAGACTGAAGACACAGAGGAGACTGAGGACATACGTGGCCTTTTCTCTGGCGTCAATTTACCCTCCATCTCACTGACAGATTTCCTTTTCAGCAGCTCTGTAGGGCCACTGGGCTCAGGGATGACTTCGCTCTCCTCAGCAGGTTTAACCACAGACACGGGCTGATCCTCTTTTAATTCTGAGCTAGCTGCTGGTGGATGGCTCTTCTTCGCGGGTGACTGGGGGGGCTCCTTATTCTCCTCCTCCAATTTCTCTTTGTGCTCCTTCTCAGGCAGGGCCTGCTCAGTCCTACTCTCAACCTCAGGCGTTGTCACCGCAGGATGTGGCGCATTCTGCGCTGCTATGCTCAATCTACGATCCTCATTGTATTGCGCGCGCCGTGTCTTCATGGGCTCTGTGGTGAAGACTGGCTCTTTGTGAGCAGTTGGTGCCTTCAGAGGTACTTGTGTTGCCTTCATGTTTTTCAGAGCCGTAGCAGCAGCATCAGTCTGGCTGCTGTCCTTTGTGCCCTTGGGATCCTCTGGTTTTTGAGCGGCAGGTCCTGTCTGATGAGATTGGAACTGGGGCCTGGTAGACTCCTGATTCTGATCAGCCTTTGTCAGCTCTTTGGATTCCTCAAAGCTGAGCCCAGAACTATAGAGAGAGAAGAGGGAGGTAGGAAGGCAGACAAAAAATGAATCAAGTTTTTTCTTAAAACAGTGTGTTTATAGGAATTTATTGGAATTGGGATTCAAAGGTACATGACCCAAAGATTTTCCATAGTATTTACTATTGCAACGAACTGTGCAATGCAAAAGGTATAATTCACACAATTCCTTTACACACACAGGAACACACTCTCACTTAGTCCATTTTATCAGCTGTATTCTAAATGTATAAAGCACAACTTGAAAATCATAAAGTATAACTAAAATCATAAAGTATAACCTACTTTTCACCATAATAGTTTTCGAAGAAGGCTTCCTTCCAGAGCTCAACTTTCTTTTCCTTCTCAATCTCTTGGCGCATTCGTAGCTGCAACTCAGGAGTGAATTCTCCTGTAAAAAGAGAAAGTTACATAATAAAAAAAAAAGAGAAAGGTTATTATACTTGGTTACATAATTCTAACTTTGAATGTAAACTGAATGCTGTTTTTATCAGTTGGAAGCGGTTGTACTGACCCTCAGCAAGTCTCTCCTTCCACGACTGTGCTGCTGATGTGAAGAACTCATTGTTTAAGGCAGAACTGGTGACCTTCAGAAGGCCATCCATGCAAGCCTGGGGAGAGGAGGCACAATGTTATGACTAGCATCATCACTATCACATCACTGCAGAAATACATCGACTTGTACTTCTGTATAAATACACATATAGAATCAGCCAACACAGAATGCTGTACAGAAATGATGGCTGTATTTCCATGGAATCCAAGGAATCTTTCAAAAATATTTCCAAACTATTTTGTGAGCTAGTTTACAAAACACACCAATTGACAGGATGGATGTGGAATGGCATGCAATTATATTACTTTAGATTTACTTCTATATAATGCAACAGACACATTAAAAGTATGTATAATCTTAGAGCCACCTGCCGGTCAACTTCAGGCAGTAGTTTGAGCAGCCTCTGTTGGCAGTCGGGGGGCAGGACAGAGAAGGTGTGCTTGTTGATGATCGCCCGCAGGTTGGTGTTAACCAAAATGGAGTCTGGTGTTTCCACATCTATGTTACATTTGGTACGTTTCAGCTGCCCTGCAAAGCCAAACAGGAAACAGAAGTAAGCCAATACAGATCGCGCAGTGTAGAAATATGTTGATCTTGTAAGAGGAATCTTGGGTAATTTACTTTCACATGTAGATATATTTATTTTTAGCAGAATCATTTCACTTGAACCGCAGCTTCATGTATATAATAATGTAATTATCTCATTCTCAGTCCAAGCAAGCAGGCAGATATAAGTTTGCAACCAAATGTCATATTATTTTGAACAATTTTAAGGGAAAAGATCATCAACAAATGCCACAAAAATGCCTGAACCAACAATTCATATGTCCATCTGCCTGTACTTTTTGACTTCTCTACTTTGTCTATGGCATGAAGTCCCAACAACATTGGCTACCACTGAGGAAATAATCTTTAAAAACACATATATATATATATATATATATATATATATATATATATAGTATAGTTATACATGTCTGAATAATGCCCTAAAAGAGCTGCCCACTACAGTCTTCAGTAAAGCTTGACCAACATATTAATTGGCTGATATTATTGGCTGACACTGGCCTATCACAGATGGCATATATGCTGCCCGATATGCACCAATATGAACCAGCCTTTTCCTTTAAGATTTCAAACTACTTGATCGAATTTAAGTACCGGTATATGTGACACTTACCTGCACTAAGGCGGCTTGACCTCTGGGAAACCTTCCTTGGGACGACTGGGTGGCATAACTCTGTTTGGACAGAGAGAAATGAGCGCTTAGAATTTGCAGATCAGACATCTAACTGCTTCCCTATTATTGCTGCCAAATATATGAGTCATTGTGCTAAAACATTGCTCGTTGTAATGTGATCCATTTTAGTAATATATTTTGAAATCAGAGCGTAATATCATGCATTGAATATTAGCAAAATGTCAAAACTGAATGAATATAACACCTGATTTCTCTGAAGTGGAGCTATTGCTCAAGCCCAATGTGTAACTGTTAATTTCATTTGATATTGAATTTGACAATATAAGAGCTGCAACCTACCAGTCTTTGTAGTAATGTCAGCCATATCTTTGATGGTCTTCAGAAGCAGTCTGGGACTGGAGGTGGTTGGCATTCCTCCCTGTCTGCGCTGGTTTCTCTGCTGCTGCTGCTTCAAGGCCTCAAAGAAACAAAAAATAAGGGAGAATAAAATAGCCAGCAGTATGAGAAAAAGAGAGTGTGAATGTGTGTAACCCTCTGTTTCCCTGCAACTAGTCCCCCAGGGCCACTCGCCTGGTTAAATAACAGCTAAATAACAGTGCTGCAATGAAACATTGGTTGCATAACACAGGCATAAATCATCTTTCTGTTATAAAGCAGTCAAGGAGTCTGATCACCTCACACAAACACAATGTCAACAGAATAAAAAAGCAATCCAAGACGGCCCACTAAGTGCCTTTCTTTTGTTAAAGCTGATCAACAAAAAAAATCAACTAAGAAAATACACAATAGGTCTTTCCAGCACTAATATTAAAGCCAAATCGCCATCTTCCAGCATTGCATACGCCCAATAAATGAATATAAATTAGTCTTACAGAGCTGAAAATTCCACACCAGCACAGATGGAGTGAATTACAACGTGCGCAATCAAGTGAAATCCAAATAAATGGAACACAAAAGGCACAACGCAGCCAATAGGAAAATGTTGAACGGGTGGATTATAAGGAACGCAGAATACTGTAAAACCAGCTATAGGCACTTTTCCCTGACGCCTCGTCGTTTAAGAATAATCAGAACAAGATGTTGCACAGACAGGGAATGAAACGATAAACATGGGGTTATGTACATGTTTCCTTACGTGTCAGCAAAAAAATTAGAAAAACCTGGTGAAATCTGTATCTTAGTATTTTGACATGGATTAGATGTGTGAAAATAATCAACAATAAACAATTCACACACAATAATAACCTCAGCTGTTGAGGGACAGCTGATTTAGATTGAGATCTGTTGTTCTAGTCACATCTCAAAATTCTACACTTAGAAAAACTGCATGAAAACTAAAGATGGGGATCAAAAACTGGTTCCAGATTGTCCAAACCATTGGAATTGTATTCCTGTGTTGCCAACTGAAATGTTTGTCTCCTTTCTCAAGAGTAGAGGAACCAGATTTTCAGCTCCTAGAGATTAGTTATGCGCAGAGCTGTAACGGTTGGTCGACTAATCAGTTGGTTGATCGAAAGAAAATCTATTGCACACTGCTTTGATAAATGGTAACAGTACACTTGGGGGTCTGGGAAAATTGTGATGTACTGGTTCCAAAATAAAGAGTGGTTACACAGTATAGATTGCATACAATTCTCACTTGCACGGCTTTATTCTACTAAAAACAGTTGCGTTCACACTGACAACATTTTTCACATAAATTGATAAGGCATTAATTAGGGAACCCGAAACAATCAGACTGCTAAGAAGAATCAATTATGACATTGGTACTAATAAAATCTAGTCAGTTCCCATCCCTAATTACAACTTTGCTAGACATACCAACAAAGTACTTTTATGCTGCAGAGTGGGCTGGCAGGGATTTACGCAGAACGGCTGTAGGTGGATATAAGGGTGTGGCAGGAACTTGTGTAACGTCTGAGTTGTGCGTTTGCACAAGTGAAAATGACAAGAATTGATTAGAAATAGAGTATACAGAATCCATCCGGTACCTGTTTCAGAGCTTTCTTGCTGTGTTTCTGCGAAGGAGAGATGAGTTTACTGGTGGGGACAGAGGGCGATGAGCATCGAGGCTGCGGAGAGGACGGCTGTGACTGCAGCTTGGAGGGAACTATGAAATACAAACGCACGAAACAGATGTTACAAAATACAATTCCTGAGGGTGGTGTGCAAACCGTATCCCATCATGCTTTTGTTTTGATGAAACCGAAACCATCACAGTGCACAAAGAAACAGATTATGTTACCACACTAAAATGTCACCTCAATGGAAAGATTGTTCACAACAGCCTCCCTGTTATATTTCTGATGAAAAACACCTTTTCTGCATACTGCAGCAGCACCACTGATATCTTTTTTCAACAGCACTTAATTTGCATATGACTTTGCGGCATTCTGTATTGATTAGTTCAAAAATAAAACTATATCGAGTCCTCCCACTCAGATGTAAACCAAGGTTATTTGCTTGGCAGTTTCTTACCCGTGCATAATGAGGAAGTAGTCACGGGTCATGCTGAGAAAATACAGTTTCCTGTTTTAACAGTCACAATAATGTGAGTCAGTAAGAGCACAGCCTGAGGAAAACAAAATAATTGGTACTTGAGGAAAAGCTCAATCTCCCAAGTTGCACTGCAATCAGGCTAAATCAGTTGTGCGACAAAGGAGCAAAAACTGTTAGGATACGTCAGCCGTGTGCAACCTGCAGCCCGCTTCCCTGTGGACGACTTCTGCATAAACACGTTATGGATGCAGCGTGTTGGTTAAAAGATTAAAAACCCACCTTTTGCTATCATCATGTCTGATGTTCAGTATAGTCCAGGAATTACTTTATGATGATGGTGTGATGCAAGTTTGTGCCAGAGCCACTTTCTCTCAACCTGCCTCTATTACTGCCGCTTCAGCTGGTTTCCTGTGTTTCCGCAATGACTTTTAAGAACCGCTGAGAAGGGGCGTTAACTCTCAGAGTCATAACAGAGTAAGGTCACCAACCAGAGAAAAAGCGCCATACTTTATTGATGGTGAAAATGGTATCTTTCTCATTTATTGATTGAACCTGAATGATTGTTGACCAGAGGTGGCAAATATGCAACAACAAAGAAGCCCATAATCTTTTCCAGGCTAAACCTATCTTAAAAATAAAGCTGCAACTAGAATAATTAAATGTTCGGGCAATCAGGCTATTTATAGTGTCAAATGACCCAAAAGGCACTTGGAGTTGACAGTCTGTAAACCTTATATGAGGGCCCTGATACACCAGGCCAAATGGTCAGACAGTGGCCAGTGTCAGGGTCGCACCCCTGAGTTTTTGTGGTGTTTGCTGCACAGTTAGCACTATTCAGCCTCTTCAGCAGTGACAATTGCAAATTTTATCAGAAATATTTCTAATTAGAAGTGTGTAGCAAGAGAAGTGTGAAAAAATAATGTTGTTCAATCATCGTGGCAGCCGTTTGTTTGTCCTTAGTATAGAGTCATCTAGTTTTCCTTTATGAATGACAATTACACACTGCTGCAGCATGGAGGAGGGTATGCGCAGGTGCAGAACATATGAGATAGTTGGCCATCAGCTGTAGGCTTTGCTGTGTGGTCAAGAGCAGCTTTTCGACCAAGACATAACACAACAGTCTGCTTTTGTTTCAGCAAGTTCTTCGATACCTGCTTGGTGTGTCTAGGCCCTAAAGGACTGGCTGGTGAGATGCAGTGGTGTACCAGTGGGTTGGAGTTAATCAGTACCTCGTCGCATCCATCTTCCTCTCCTGCCCTCTTGAGCAATGGCACCGCTGTTGTTTTCTGTGCTTTGGGAGTCCGAAAGATCGTCGCTGCTCTCGTCAGAGCCCTCTTCAGACAGCTCCTTCACTACATCTGAGATGTCCTTCTACAAAAAGTCAAATAAAGTACAAAGAGTGTATTATTTTCATGTTATGGATACAAACAGCCAAGCAGTCATCCAAAAAGCATCTTCTGGGGTACACATAAAGCTCTAATCTAATTTTACCTGTCTCTAAAATAGACTGACAAATGATTGTGGCCACCAAAATGAATGACTGTGAGTGATATTTTTCACAATAGATTTCACACTAGTGAAAGTTGCTTTGCATCTAACGAACCTTTAACGTGTAGACCCCCATTCTGCCGGGAACTTTGTAGAAGATCCCCTCCTCGCCGCGAGAGTTCGTGTGCAGCATCGCATTCAGACATGCCAGCGGTGAGGTTCCACTAGATCATAGGGGAAAAACGTAAATTACACATCTGCTGCCCAATAAACCACAGCTGGGAGAAAGCTGCAAGAGGGGTAAATGCTGGTCTGATATCTGGGGAAAAACCGCTATCATGCACCAAGAGAACATGTGGGAGTTCAGGTCAGATTAACATCAGTACAGTTGTGAGGCAATTTGCTGAATGTTTTATACCGAATCAGTTGCAGGAAACTGGTTCAAGACTAATCTAATCAATGTAAGGAACTCATGGCCTTAGATTAAACTGATGTGACATGTCTATTGAAAGATCTGTTCAAGTTGAGTCAAGCATTTTCAGAACTAAACTGAGTTAATTAAGAATGCACAATAATGCCTGAGCAGTCACACCAGGGATGTATCCAGAGGTGACAAAAATTACATTTCTTAGGCGTACAAATGATCGCAGCTCAACAACTGCCAGTTAATTCATCCCTTCTCACTTAACTCTGTGGATGGTGTCAAGTAGCGGTGTTGAACTTTCAAAACCTATACGGTGCCCATGCTTTATTTTGTTAGAACATTTAGTAATTTAGAAAACCGGAAAGTGGAATTATGCTTTTATGCAACAGGTGGCTGTGGATGGTCATGGCACTTGTAGCTGAAATATAAGTGTGAGTCCAACACTGCATCTATACGACTGGACCTACAACATGTTATTGTTAATAACATGCAAAAGGCAAAAAGCCAAAAAAAAAAAAAAAAAAGTGGCATTGCAGTGAGTTTGTTAAAATAAGGGGTGGGGTGGGGGGGTCTAGCTTTTTCTTTCTTACCTTCTGGATGAGAACAGTGACAATGAAACAAAAAAGAGACGAAACAATCATTAATCAAGTAAAATAGTGAACATGGTATGGTATCAATAACAGAGGGAGGAAGCTGCAGTGCTCTCTCTCTCTCAAACACACACACACACACACACACACACACACACACACATACACAAAAATGTCCTCTACCTAAAGGGCATTCGCTGTCATAAAGAAACAACATGGAGAAATGATTTACCTTATTTCCTTCAGCCTTTCTCTCTGGATCACCTGCAAGATCTCTTTGTGGCTCATAGGCGTGTTAGGATATTTCTCCAAAACCTAGAATGATAAAATATCAGAATACAACATTTAAAAAAAAAAAAAGAGAGAGAGAGAGAGCGTGAGAGCGGTTATCATTAAAACATGATGTGGTCTCAAGGCTATTTCAGCCAAAAGCCTGAGATTTCACATGCTGAAAGCTTTCTATAGGGTTCCCACAAAGCCTCAATTCCCACAACTGTATAAGTACAGGATGTCACGCTAAGAAAAATCAAGATCACAACCCTTACGTAAACACTGTGGCTTCTTGCTTTTAACAGACATATACCTTCTGCTCCAATGCTGGCCTATAGCTGACTCTCTAGACCAAATGCACATGCTGGATAACAGGTGGCTATTACTGAGTGATAATTATCACATATGGCTGTCATTCAAGGGGACACTGCCTTGTTTTGAGGCATGAACAGGGAATGCAGCAAGATTACAAACACTTTCATAAAACCTAACCTATCTGCAAAACATGTCAACAAAATCATCTCCCAGTACACTGACATTAGAGACACTTTAACTCCACTTTTTCTCCCATCTTGTACATTTGTGTAATATCCCCCACATTGCTTCAACATATGGAGAACCGCAATGAAAATGGCTTCATGGGTGTGCAAAAACAAAACTATTATAACAAATTAATATCTATGGAGTTGGCTTCGTTTGTCAGCAAGGTATACATTCTTATTAACTCAGTGGAGCTAATACACCGTTGCAAGTATGTACACAGAAAAAGCAAGGTTCATTTTCAATTACGAACTAGTTGTTGGGAGTTTGGATATTTTGAATTCATTAGCATGCTAGGCTAGGCGGCTAGCTACGAAGCTAGCAACGTTTCAGCACTGATAACGCCTCGACAAACGCTGGCATGCAATGGATAAACACAGCGACTTGTTACTGAGTTGAGTTCACATAGGGGGGACCCGAGTAATACGCACACCAAAATGTTTTGCTCCGTTTCGTTTGCAAACTGTTATCAGACAAACTTGTTGACCAACTGAGTTGCGTTAGCAGCAGCTAGCGTGCTAACGGGCGCTAGCGCGCAGCACTGACGCGCCTACTTCGAGCTGACTTTATTCAAATCGCCGACAGACATGTCAGCCGTGCTGCCTGGACACGGCAGAGAGAAATGTTTACGGGGGCGAAGCTTGGATGCACACTGCTGACATTTGTTTTCCGCCGCGTTCGTGCACAGCGGTGTCGGGTTAAGCGAAGGCTACTGCGGCTAGTGACAGCGGTCCTCCCCGATGTCTAAACACGGGCCTTGCGCTGTGTACGCAACATTTCGTCTCCACCAGCAGGTCATGAACTCATAAACACAGTTGTACAAGTGGGAGCGTTCAAGGAAAACAACCACAACAAACGCAAGGTAAAAACACCAAGAATACCGTTTTCGCGGCTTCCGCCCACGTCCTCCCCTTCTTTTTCTTCTGCCTCTCCCGCATCGTCGGCGTCTTGTTGCGGCGTAATGTTGAATTTGTCTGATCCAGTTGGAAATGTTGGTTTAGTTACCGCGTAAGATCCACTCCGTCTGCCATGTTGGACTTACTGTAAAGAGTCATGTGACTCCGGAGGAAACGTCATCTTACTGTATATAGCTGTCATTTCAAAGTCTCCCCAAGTTTCTTTCTTTTTTTTTTGTTTCCTCCCCTCCACATATATTTATGAAAAGCTGTCAGCTGCAATTATGAGCAGGGATCACAGGAGGGAGACCGCGACACGACCGCAGCTCTCGGGATAAACACAGGAGGCAGTTCAAGATCATTTCAGTCTGTTTTATTTTCATGTGTAAGCAAATGGGACTTTTTGCACGATTTCACGACTATGAAAAAATAAGGCAGCTAATCAAGAGTCGGACCACTGCAAGCTTTCTTCACATTCTTCTTTTCTCTCTCTCTCTCTCTTTTTTTTTTTTTTTTGGCTCACAATTACATCAGCTATAAATTGAAGCAAGGATTCATCAAGCATACAGCCTGGACCCCCCAGTAGTCGCGGCCCCTCTTATTTCCCCCTGCCCGTCACCCCACCACTGTTTTGGCAAAAAAAAAAACCTCAGATACATATATACAGGCTTTCCAGAAAATATGTGATTAAAGTGTTGATGTTTCAAAAAAAAAAGAAAAGAAATTAAACTCCAAACAATTCACTGTATGTATCAAACCTGGTTTTGAGAAGATTATGTTTTTGGCTGTGCTATTATTCATTGAGACTGACGTAAGCCACGAGAAACTACAAGGTTTTTCAGGCAACAGTAGGCAAACAAAATTTACATTTGTCTTTCCGTGTAAGCTGAATACATGCGTACTAAAGTGATTCTATCCCAGAACAAAAAGGTGCAAAGTAAATTTTAAATCAAGGCATAAGATTTCCTCCCCACCACCCCATGTTTTCCTTTGTGCCACCTTGAACTAAGGCTAGCCCTGTGTTTAGTTGTGTTGATAAACATCAATCAGGGGCTTGTCTCGACTGGATCGCCCGGCGGAAGATAGGAGGCGGAGGATGGTCTTTGTCTGTGAGAGGGAGAGAAACTCTGAGATTCTGATGCCAGGGTGGTGGATGATGAGGATGATGTGACGGATGCCGCTTGTGGCGCTTGATACCTGTAAAGCATAATAAAAAGCAAGTCATTTTATTATTAAAGATCCAATATGTTTGATTTTTACGGTCCGTAAAGCGTACGTACAGTATTTCAGCAAGTGCTAAAACTTGTGGCATTTTAAAGTCTATACTACAAAAGTGGTTATAAGGGGTAAAACATTACGTAGACACCCCGGCAGTGAAAAGCTGTGACGTATGGCTATATCCGCAAAACAAGCAGCAGACAAAGAGGTGTGTGCTTACTGCGGAAAATACGGAATTGGCATAACGAGACGTTGGTAGAGATGCTACCAAGCGGACAAATAACAGTATTTGCGGTGTGCATCACTGCAATGTGCAGTTACACTTCTGTGGGGGTGCATGTCAAGTTACGGCGGAGGGCGTGCATCTACGCGGCAGCTACGCCAGCTACAGGTTAACTCAAGCTTAACTGCAGCTGCCGTCAATGTAACATCAGCAGATATCTCTGTGACACGATACATTCTCCACATGCTGTTGAGAATTTTGGTTCATTTTTGATTTTTTAAAACAAAAACTTTGTACATATTGCACCTTTTTAAATTGTTATTTAAAGCTCACTTTCTTCATTGTAATACAGCCCACTGCAAAGTTATCAGGCAGCACTGATACATGCTTACAATTGTATCTAAGAAATTAAGTTCAAATCAGCTCGTGACTTTTCTTCACACAGCTTTTCTCCGACCAGGATCAGTCTAATCCTGAAATAATGCAACCAATAAAACCAATAAAAAAGTAAGACGTCTGCCTCTCTCGGCCGTTCTCTCACCAGGATTTGGACTTCCTGACTCGTGACGATGCACCGGCCCGCTCTCTAATGGGAACATTTATGAGAAGGTCCCTCATCAGTCTGGGAGAAAAGGCTCTCTCCATGTGAGAGCCATTAAGGTTCAAGGTGAACATGGTTGGTGGAGACATGTCTAACTCCAACAGCATTACATTCTCAGCCTGTAAGGACAGATACAAGTTGTAGTTATAATAGCACGATTACATAATTATGCAAATGTATTTTTGGTAAGAAGTCTTCCTGCCTCTTAAACAGATCATCTGCTATGTTTTTACTGCTCTTCCACCTGTTTCAGATACATAATCCATTCAGCTAATTTCATCCGACCACTGACCTGGTATCGACATGGGGCCCCAGCTGCTGTGGCCGCAGCCATCTGTGCATATTGGCTGATTGGCCTCTTGTATCCTACAGCAGAGAGAGGCCTCCTCTTGACCTGAGTCGGTGCACTGGGATAAAGACATGGGGAAAAGAAGGATTTGGATTCAGTTTAATACACTTAGACTTGGTTTAGCAGTTAAGACTCTAGTTTCTGGGACCTAACAACCCCCACATGGGTCACCTGATCGGCTCCCACCAGACAAATAATCTCCCCTGTTATCTCCCTCCGTGCTATCTTCTACTCAGCTTTACAACTGTCATGTACCCCTTTTCCACCAAGATGGAGCAGGTTTTGTTCTGGCACCTCATTTTGAACCTTTCTGAGCATTTTAGGCAATTCAAACCTTCCCTGGAAAGGTAGAATGCGTAAATCACTGACATGTCAGGTTTAGGGTTGGGCTGACAATCACTGACTACTGAGCTCTGTGCCATCATAACATCTTTATTCAAAAAGCACCTCCCGCTAGAGAGCACTTAGAAGTCTTGTTTCCCCTCAGAGCCGTGAGGCAGGAGTTATTTGTGACTTGCGAGAGAGAAAATAAGAAGAAGTTTGTTTCTGTTCAATACACGTTATATCTCCATGTCCATTTTGCTGTTTTCTTATTAAACCTGCCCAGTTAGGGCAAACCCAAGATGCTCCGTTGCGTTGGTGCCAGCTATGTTTCTCTTCTGTGTCTCTCTCTCAGTTGTGCCATGGCTATTTGTGTTTTCTCGGCTTAGCTTCCTCAGTATAGCTAGCCAGCTCACTTTATTTCAAACTTTTGAGGCTGAACACAGCTAAGTCACTGAAATGTGGTGCCAGCAAAGGGATGTCTGCCAGAGGGGAGATAGGTTTTTTTCGCTGAATGAGATCAGTGGGTGAGAGGGACTACAGCGGTGTGCTAATGTGGTCTCACCCCACATAATCTATTTATACTAAAGTGATTTCCTTCATTTCCCAGAATGTGGACTGGCAGCCTGTAGAGACGGTGCTGAATGTGCAGGTGCATTCATGTGTAATATCCAGGGGTCAAAAAAACAAAAGTAAGTATAAAAATGGAGTTACGTGTAAGTAATGTGGAAATGAATCCACTGACCTCTCTGGAAGGACCGGCTGGAGTCTCCACTGATCCTCCTCACTGTCAAAGTGCAGCCGGTTCATGATCTTGTTCTTTTCCTCAGGAGGTATAAAGTTCTCGATCAAGAGATATCTGAAAATGTGAAATACATTTAAGTGTATACAGTTTAACTTAATAACATTTCCTTCCATTTAAACGAGCAGACTTCTTTATGCCTGGAAGTGCTGCACTATTACCGCATTTGTCGTAACGTATCAGTATGCACAAATAAAAGCCGTCCAAAGATCCCATGAACAAACTGCTCACCAAGCAGCAGTAAGCTTGTTTCCCTGCCTAGTTACAGTTTATATCCTGACTGATCCTCCCTGATATCCTGATTGAACAGCAAACATCTAATCAAGAGCATAACGCTTTCAAACACCATTCACTTGTCTCTTAATCGTAACAATATTAAGATACACATCAGGTAAAGTCAAAGGCTTTGTGAGGTGTGTTGAAGTAGCATCATTCTAATTCCCTGTGCTCTGCATCCCTGGAAGGTTTAGATTTTGATTTGAAGCATTTGCCTCATTTCACAGTAGAGAAAAAAATCTCCAATGGCAACTAAATTTAATCAAAAATACAGTATAAACAAAACTTTTACTGCATTTGATCAGTTATATAATGCTGAACAGAAATGATCTGTAATAAACATTTTACAACAGTAACAGTCCCACGTGGGTGTTTTGAGGGCTTTACTTTAGTTTTGCCAGTGCATGATAACAAAATGAAGATTCGAAGATGGGCGTGGTCTGAGCGAGGTTGCCAGAGGCAGGGGTAGGAAGTAGGGACAAGGCCACTGGCGCCTCAATTTATGATCCTGCTTCACATTTGTTTTATGTCACTCATTAGTTTATACCAGATTGAGTCACTCCCACCCGGTCTAAGTCATTGAAATTAGAGACCAAACAAGCAGGAATAGTGAAAAAATAATTATGTTTAAAAAAAACATGAAAAATGGATCCACAAATGCATGACTATGACTTTTTATGTATTTTTTTAGTGAAATTATTTACATTAGTGAAACCTGCGTCATCTTAATGTGAAACTAAAATGAGCATTTTCAGAGTAATTTGTGCTTATATGCAAATGGCTCCATATTTTTTGGGATGTGACTTTATACATTTAGCAACCTCGCCATGATAAAACATTTCCCAAACACTTTTTTTAATGCTATTTTGTGCGTTTATATTAATGGAAATGGTGGAAATCCAACAGGAAGCCACACAGCACGATGAGAAAACAAGACAAATATGATGCTGCAAACAGAGATGTGTACGTGCGCATACGCAAACTCACTTGTACTTGAGCTCTCTGGTGAGTTCAGTCTGTGTCTGTTCCAGCTCCTGTCTGGTTGTGATGTGTTCGGCAATCACATCCCTCATCTCGGCCTTCACCAGCTGGAGTTTGGCATACAGCTGTACAGAACAGGAACGTGTCAATAACTGGTGTTAGATAGCTATCCAGGACAGGACACACAGCAAGGAAAAATACAGTTGCCCAATTTGAAGAAAGGAAAGATCCTCTTTGTGACCAGCAATGGCTAACTGAATCATGGGTAAACACCAGGAAGTGTTCTGTCCAGAGGAGCCTCCCAGAGTGATGTCACTCTTGGAAAAAAAAAAGGTTATCAACTCCAAGATTGAATTGATTAAATTATGATTAAGTGCTTTTTGTGATAACAGCACGACGAGACACGTCAGCGCGTGAGTCACCTTACCCTCTTCAGCTTCTTTGTCTTTAGTTCTACCTCGTGCTGCAGGGAGGAAAACGTCTCCCTCATTTCCAGGGTCTCCTCGTCCTGCAGCATCATCTGCTGCTGGATCTCCCTCTCTCGCCTTATCTGAAAAGCAGACGGCACATTAAGAGCGATTGTTAAAACACGTGTGTGTTCAGACAACCCCGACACAAACTTCTGTTACTGTGGATGGAAAAGTAATAATAAAGTGTGTAATATTTAGAAAGAGTGTTTTTATACACACCTGCTCTGCAATTTCTTGCCTCTTCAGCTCCAGCATCTTCTGCTGCTCATTGGTGTGATCAATTATCGTCTTTCCTCCAACTAACAGTTTGCTCTCCATGGCCTGCGAAACAAAGACAAACGATTAATTATTCATGCACATTTTCTTTTGTGTCTCATGTACTGTGTCATAACAAGGCGCACGCTCCTCACAGGTACCTTGTACTTCTCGATGATCTTCTCCAGAGCGTCCTGATCCCACTGCATGTCCTCGATCAGGCTTTTTCTGTTTTCGTTCACGTGCTTTAACTTCCCATGGCTTCCCTGGCAGGTCAGGACCTTGGGGATGTCACTTCCCTCTTTCATGTGTTGTTTCATCTCCTGCTCCTCCTCGAGAGCCTTCCACACATCCGCATCCCTCTCTCTGAGCGCCTCTTCCTCCATCCCGACCATGCTTTTGCTCAGTCTTTTGCTGTTCCTTCTCCTCCTCCTCTCCTTTGCGAGCATCCCTCGCTCGTCTAGCTGCGCCTTCAAGCGTGCGATCTCCTCCTGGAACTCCCTCAGCAGGGCATCTTTGGGGTCCTCGTTAATCCGAGGCTTGTTCTTGATGTTCTTGGCCCTGCTGGCGTACCTCAGCGTGGCCAGGGATTCGTCAAAGTGCTTGTGCGACGGCCCCACCGTTGCTATCATGACTGTCTTGGCGTTGCCACCCAGAGAGTCCTGGAGCAGGCGGGTGAGTTTGGAGTCCCTGTACGGGATGTGGGTGCTTTTCCCGTCCACCAGAGCTGAGATGACATTCCCCAGCGCCGAGAGGGATAGGTTGATCTTTGCTGCCTCCTTCAGCCGCTTTCCTTTCGCACCTGTCTTGCTCTGGCGCTCGCTGCCAGCCAGGTCGACCATGTTGAGCTTCCCAACCCGGATGTGGTCCTCGCCATCTGGCCCCACTTCGCTGCACTCGACTGTGATGACAAAGATGGCGTGAGAGCGAGAGCTGCGTTCGTTCATGTTGGTGAACCCCACAGACCGGGACTGGTTGCCGATGTTCATCACGTGTTCGATCTCGGTGGCGTTCTTTGTGACCACTGACGACAGGTCCTTCACGTAAATACCACAGTCGGGGTTCTCCTTGAGCTCCAGTTTCTTGTTGTTGTCTTTGCACAGCAGATCTCTGATCTCCTCCTGGTAGATCTCAAGGTACGACGACCTCACCAGGTACTTCTGGTTCTGAGTTCTGGATATCTGTGTGAATATGTGCTGGAACGAGTTCGGTATGACCCCTCTCATGTCCGGGTCGTTTGAGACCCCTTGCATGGTGTGCGTTTTACCTGTCCCGGTCTGGCCGTAGGCGAATATGGTCCCGTTGAAGCCCTGGAGCACCGACTCCACCAGTGGTCTGACTGCGTCGTCATAAATGTCGCTCTGCCTTGAATCCCAGCCGTACACAGAATCAAACGTGAACACTTTCATTGGATCATCAGGTGGTGCCTTGGGGTTCCTGATGGTGATCTGCCCCAGTTTGTCATCAATCTGCAGAATGTTCTCACACTCCCCCGTCTCCTCTCTCCTGCTGAAGGGCCGGCAGCGGACCACCACCCTCACAGCCTCGCAGTGTTTGATTTTAGACATCCTCTTGCGAGATCAGAAGCAGCACGTTATAAAAATTAAAAGCCATTTTTCTCGGGCGGGTTCCGCAGTTTTTTTTTTTTCCTCCCCCTTCTTCCCCGTACAGGTGCGGCAGCTTCTGTTTCATCCGGTGGAAGGAGAAAGAAGAAAAAGCGGTCAGACACACCTCATGTGCGCCGCTCGCATCATCCCCCGTGAACGCAGCGTCTCCTCCGCCCCGAGCATCTTTCCAGAAAAAAAAAGGAAAGGCGATGTCACAAGATGTAGAGAGGATGCTTCTGGAGGAAAAACACCCTGCCACCCCCCCGGCCCAGCCCACACAGCCTCCCCGCGGAACACACCCTGCTCTGCGGACAATGGAGATGAGACATGTGACCTGCGCGGCGCACTGGATTGGAGCAAACGCTCTCCTGGTACACAGCCGCGGTCCAAATCTGTTATGATCATGACAAATTAGCCTCCAGCAAAGGGCGTCACTCCATATTGAGAAGTGGTGGGGACGTAAGATGTTTTTTAATTGGCCCTCACATGTGTTAATGTTTGGGATATAATGAGGGAGTAGAGATACAGCAAGGGGAAAACATGCATAATGGCATATTAAAATCAATTTAATCTTATTAGATAGATTTGTTGGTGCAAGCCATTTGGGACATTTTTAACAAGTCCTGCTTTTAAAGGTGAACTGTACTACTTTTTTTTTTTTTTTTTACAAACACAGACAGAGCACCTGATTTAAGGAATACTAGTTCTGTTGTTTAAATCAAAGGTGCAATGTGATGATAAAAATTCCTTGTCAAAACAGAGAGCAGCATATCACCAGAGTAACTGCTGACTGCTGCCATATGTTAGTTAGCTCAATTAGCCGTGCAGCTAGCGGCCCTCACTGGGGACATGTCCAAACAAAACTGTTCTTTCTTATCATTCTGATCATTTTTGTTAAGTTTGAATGTCTTTAACCTCAGCTCTGGCATATTACGCCCTTACCTGATGCGCATACAGTTATTTCAACTTAATTAAAATGGCAAAACACTGAGCAAGAAATATTCATTTATACCAAAGAGAAGACTACTGTTGATTTAATGTAGCTGGGATGTAGCCATAACTGTGACTGTGAAAAGTTATAGAAAGCACCTTTAAAAAACCCCCAAAACAAATAGACAAAATCAGTAAATTACAAAAGTGGTGGGGACAGTGTAAATGACATCTGTGTCCTCCAACCAGCACTTCAACGCATCTTGTTAGAGAGACAGAGAGAGAGAAAGAAGAGCAGGTTTTGATTCAATAACAAAATTTTAATTCAGGTGTCACATTTACATCATTGTTCACACCAGCCCTCCCTCCCGAGTTTTTTTTTAATGTACAAAAAAGGAGAAAAGACACTCATAGTGGTAGACATTCATCCATAATGAAGGACTAACTTGCCAGTTGGAAAATATTTTAATTCTTCTGCCTCTACAGAATCTTTACATCCGCAATGTGTGAAGATATAGCCTCCTTCTGCTCCTCAATCTATACATCAAGTCAATCAATAATGTTAAAGTACAAAGAAAAACATCCTTTTGTGTTGACATCACACCCTCAAGTTGCCAGTTTATTAGGTACAGCTAGCCAGAACTAATGCAATCTCATGAACAGGCCTGCAATAAATCGTACCTCCCTCAAAGTTACTTTTAAGTTATTTTATATACCCTGTATATAATAACGCAATACATTTCAAGTTGAACAAACACCTCTCTAAACCAGTTTTTTTTAACAAAGACTTAACATCATAACCTTCATAAAGGATTAATTGCAGGACTGTTGCTAGATTTATCTAGGTGCACCTCATGAACTGTCAACAGACTGCATTTTCAGTATGTTTGCCCCCACTCTTGATATAAATGTTAGGCACATTCTAGCAGCAGGCTGGAGTTCTATGAAAAGCTACTGGCACACACGGTGGGTCGGTCACTTGTGAAACTTCTTGCTAGAATCCTTTGCGTGATCCAGTAGGAGCTGGCACGGTGTGAACTGGTTCCCGTAGACGGCTTCAAACTGCCTCATCTTCTCCACCAGCTTGTCTGCGCCGAAGGTGTCCACGAAGCGGAAAGGTCCTGGAAATATCAAGATGTTATGTTAGGGCGATGTCTTCATCAGTATACACAACAAATGGAAAACGTTTCACCATTTGTATTCTTCAAATGCCACCTAAATAAAATTTTAAAATAAGACACCTAGAGGTATAGACCAGAGAGCCGTCTGAAGGGATTATAAACAAACCCAAAACAAAGGGAGACACTTGTATCACTTGTACAATCAAAGGGACGTAATCCGACTGGTCTGGGCCAACTTTACCTTTCTTGCAAATCCATCTTTTTACTAAAAACTAACAAATCTGGCTGGTGTCCTATTTGGTGCTCATCTAAATGTCATGTATGATCTTAAATGTTTAATTTTGATCATTGTGATTCAAAAACTTGAACCCAAAAATGATGATTACAAGATACAAGTTGAAAGTGTTCAGCAGGAGTTCAAAGTGTTTCTTGAGTAAAGCTCTCTGGTTTTGTTAAGTGCAGTGCCTCTGCTCAGTTTTGCTTTTATATTTCATTCTGAATATTACATATTTAAAATGTGTTCCTCTGTGGCCACAGACATCAGAGTTTTTGATGAGAATTGACGTGATCAGTGATTGTCTGTGTTTCAAATCTTTAACTTCGATCTCATTGTATTAACTTGGCTTTATAATAGCTTTATGATCCAGGTTCAGTTTTGTTTTGCTCATTCAAAGCAGGCTTTTCCCAAAACATCCCTCAACTGTGTTACCGAACTATAAATAACACTAAACAGACAGGTCTTATTTCATCCTTAAATGCTTTGTCACTACAATTCTTGGGCTTTCAAATTCACATGAAAAACAGGACGAAAGGAATCCCCTGTGATTTCACTGACAGAGGATACAGCCTCTGACTGATGATCATGACTAAAGGTTGGTTACCTCCGAGACAGGGGGGGAATCCCAGGCCAAACACAGCCCCGATGTCTCCTTCCAAAGGATTGTTCAAAATGCCCTCTTGCAAACACAGCACGGCCTCGTTGACGAATCGAGATATGAGCCTGTACTGCACATCAGAGTCTGATGAACTGTAAAAAGAGTCATGAGGTCACAGTATTTCAGTATTCAAACAGCAGCCTCATTGAGTGACGTATATCGCTGGATCGCTACTTTGGCAATTGTCTTGTGTAAACTTACACAGCAGGATTTGGTGTCATCTTGTACTTTTCAAGGATATCTCCGATCTCTGGGTTCACCTCTTTCACCTTGAGTCCTGGCTGGTAGACGTAACAACCCTTTCCTGATTTGCGGCCTTGAGAATTAAAAAAGGAAAGATTAATTCTTTTTCAATGAAACATGCACACAAAAACTTGAGTTGCTCATTTAGCTTTAGACACTGGGCTTTATTCATCATTTCATCATCCATACCCTTGAATCCCAGGTCCACCATGGTCTTCAGAACCTCCACGTTTCCACCACCAAAGCGGGAGCCGAAAGCTTTGCCGAGGTCCTCGGCCACATGGGCAGCGACGTCAATACCAACTTCATCAGCCAGTGTGGCTGCACCCACAGGGAACCCAAAGCCTGTGGTGAGCGCATCCAACTTCTTGGGATCCACTCCTTCCTGCAAGTGTAAATTGATTCATTAATAATATCTAAAACAACAATCTTGGAATAATGAAACTGAGCTTTCCTTCTACTAACCTGAAGCACTCGTACAGCTTCAGCCAACATGGGAGCCAGACACCTTGTTGTGTAGAATCCAGGTCCGTCCTGTTGAGAATTTGTAGAATATTTTGCTGAGGTGTCATAGCATTTTAATCATCCACATGTGTCATCATCAGAATCAGGAAACTTTACTGTAGGCCTACTCTGCTGTGGGTTTAGCCTCATGTTTGGATTTAGAAAACGATGGAGTCCACAGTTTCAGGGTTTAACTTATTTCAATGCGCTCCGAGCACACGGCCGGCTGAGCTGAAAGCACGCTCAGTGGATGCGCATGCTGCTGGAATGCACGGCACCGCTCGAGCCAGCATGGAGTGGAGAGGGTATGAAAGGGTATTTGAGGGTGTATGTAGGTGTCTGTGTGTGTGTGTGTGTAATTGAGAGAGTGACAGGAAGATGGAAAATAAGTAGCAGGACTCTTTAGCAAGTTGTTTATGAGGGTTCTCAGTCATCTATGGTCATCATGGTATTTCATGGTAGTTTCAGTTAGTTATTAATTTAATCTGAATAAATATAATGGATGGATGGACTGCTTCCTCAGTAGATGACCCGTGCCTGCCCTAATACATACATACATAAATATATATGTTTATTCTTAGAGGTAAGAGCAGTTTGGCTGTGTGCAAATGTTTGACTACTAATGTCTTTGTATCTGTCTGTCTATCATAGATTGTGGTCATTGCTCCAACTACTGCAGTGATAAATGTCTTTGCTGAATCACTTAACAACCTTACAACTTCATTGCGGGTCATTTGTTGTCATGCTGATTAGTAACTACACCAGGAAATAACACACGGACATGACCCTCACCCCAACAACAATGATGACTTTGCCCTGCTTCAGGCCGACCGCCACAGCAGAGGCTGTTGTGTCCTTCGACGTCTGATCAGTGGTGATAATCTCAAGGAGCTGCATCTTGTCCACCGGAGAGAAGTAGTGCATTCCAATCACCTGAAGTCACAAAGAAAAATATTCAGACACTCCAGTTCTTATTTCGAAGCACTTTGAAACCACAAGGCAACTACAAACCTTGTCTGGTCTTTTGCTGGCAGCAGCGATATCCTTGATGGGCAGAGCGGACGTGTTGCTGGCAAATATGCAGTGAGGGGAAACCACCTGCAGAGAAATGTTTTGGCTCAAGTCACAGCTAAACTAATAATCAAAACAATTTTGTCATGGATTGAATTTGATGAATTTAGATACCAAGAACTGATGCAGCAACGTATATAAACAAAGGCCAACTGAGATTCTCTAAAGTCACACTTACAGCCTCAACCTCCTTCAGGACTGCATGCTTGATTTTGATGTCTTCAAACACAGCCTCGATAACCATGTCGGCCTTCTCGAAGCCACTGTAATCTAGCTGGCCAGTCAAGTTGGACAGTATGGAGTCTCTCTGAAATGAGGTGATGTTCTTCTTTTTGGTCTTGTCGTTGAGCCTTGTTTAAAATAAAAACAAACAAACTAAACTCACATTTCTCATCTGATTTGCGAAGTTCAAGGTTATTATGTCACTAGACTGCAACATTACCTAACAAATGTACAGTCTGGTTGTGAATTAAATGCTGTTGAAAACATTCTCAACATTTACGTGTCTGCTATGAAAACTCACCCTTTGTAAACCTGCTGTTCTCCCCTGGCCAGTCCGTCTACAGTGGTATCCTTCAGGATCGTGTGCACACCTTTGTCCACAGTCACCTGGGCGATACCTGCTCCCATCAGACCTGCTCCCAAGATGGCAAGAGTCCTGGTGGCGCACAAAAAAAGACAAGAGAATTTATCTACCACCTCAAAAGTTGAACATGTCAACTGTGCCACATCAGTGATCTCCACTTACTTCACTTCTTTTTCTGGAGTTCCAAAGCGGTTCTTCTTGCACGCAACTTGACCATGATAGAGACCAATCAGGGCACCAGATTCTGATGTTTTTGCCAGCTGACCAAAGTTCTGTGACAAACAAGAAAATCTGTGATGTTCATATGCACGACGTGCAACTGTAATTGAATGTTCTCGATGATGTGGGCGAACACACTATACCTGAGACTCAGCTAAGTATCCAGCAGTGGGGCCTTGTTCTACTCCAGTCTTCACACACTGAAAGGAGAAAAGGATCAAAAACTTTAAAAAATACTCTTAGATAATTAATGCAGAGAAGACAAAATAGACTAACGGTCTTTTGATAATCACTTACACTCTGGTTGGACTACTTTTACAACAAATAGCCAAGAATGGCCAGATTATAAAAGAAAATAGTTGTAGAGAATTTTTTCTTACCTCAATTATTTTCAGGGGTGCTGGATAAAGTCCCTTGCTCTGCTTCATTACTTTACCATGGACAGTTTTGTAAATCTGATTCCGTACGAACTCAAAGCTCATGACGTAGTCCTGCATTTCTATGGAAAAAGAACATTAGTATGTTAGTTGTTGATGAAACAAATAATTGACATGAGAGAGTCAAATGTTCAATAAATGCAGCCCAACTTACTCTGCATCATGCTTTTCTCTTTGTGGAGTTTGATCTTCTTATCGACAATCCCTTTGGCATATTCGATGGCCACTTCCTCAAGGTAGTCTATCGTTCTTTCCTCTGGACTCTTCAACCCAGGTCCTATATACAAGAAGAAATAGCTAAATAAACCATGCAAAGATTTTTTTTTTTCCATTAACTAAAGCACAGTGAAATGCTCACTGCTGAGAAATTGCAGATACACATGTCTGAGGGTGGTAATATTTTAAAACTACCCATTTGAAGCAGTTCAAATAATTTTTTAAATTACATGCGCCAAGATATCTCACCTAGAGGGTCCACAAGTTGGTCGACAAGCCCCATCTTCTTGGCTTTGTCTGCTCGGATATTTCTTCCTGTCAGCATCATGTCAAAGGCACTGGGCAGACCAATCTAAAGTAATGAAAGAAAACATTTGTGGATTGATTTCATCAGTATCAACAGTGACTTGTGTTCTTGTGCGCCTTAAACCACCTGACAGTGAATTACAAAGAAGTTATTATGTAGTCAGTGATAATCCTGCGCTTCTAGGGACAGTGTTATTAAAAACTAGAAATGATGGACCAGGGTGGACCAGGGTTAACCATATTATGGTTTCATATCATATCTTATGACAGTAAGTGACGTCAATCGAAATGTAGGGAATCAACTTGCAGCACAAACCATTTTGGGGAGTCTCTGAGTACCACCAGCTCCAGGAAGAAGACCCAGCATTACTTCAGGAGTGCCCAGAACTGTTTTCTTGCTCTTTGTTGCAATTCTGTACTGGCAGGCGATGGCAAACTGAAATGCAAGGAGAAGCCATTAGATAACACATAATAATAATCCTAGTCAAATGTTTCCAACAATTCTCAAACATACAGTCGGCTGCTAAAACACTGTTTGTTTACCTCTAAGCCGCCTCCTAAGCAGGAGCCGTTGATGGCAGCGACGACAGGCTTGGGAGACTTTTCAATCTTCTCGAACATCTTCTGCCCTTCCTGAGAAAGTTTGGTGACCTCTTCCGCATCCTTACAGGACTGGATCATACTGAAACAGATGTCGATTTTATTAAAAAGATTACAGGGAATCCAAAGCATGGCCATTTTGGCAACACATTCAAATATAAGATATCCTCATGCCGATAGCGTTTTATGTTTCACTTAACATTACTTCTTACTTAATGTCAGCTCCCGCAATGAAGCATCCCGGCTTAGAGGAGATGAGGACGGCACTTCGGACAGCGTTGTTGGCCCACAACTCATTCATTACTTCTGTCATCTCATTTTGCATTTGGATTGACAGTGTGTTGACCTGGAGGGTGGAATGAGAATCACAAAGTTCACATCACAGCCACGTCGATTCAGGAGTGGAAACTGTCACATTAATCATAGCGGTGTTTCACACCTTGGAGTTTGGGGCGTTCATCCGTACAACAGCAACATCGCCCTTGACTTCATAGTTCACATGGGTTCGTGCTAAAAGTAGAAAGGGAAGATATTGTGCAGAGAGAAAAATAATTGTGTCAGTGGACAGGCTGATCTATTTTTAAACATATACTATTTGCAGTGAATGCCAAGTGATTTAGGAGTTACCTAGCATGGCTGGAGCTACTGAGAAGGTGCGATATGTACTGCCTGTAGAGGATAATGACAGAAAGCAATGCTTTAATATAATCATATAAACAACAACGTGTCATATCAATGATACGACCTGCATCGCATATAACCCATATTAAAATCATTATGTAAAGCGAATAAAAACTGTAACCAAACCAGGTCTCGTCACACAACAGACATAAATATCGTCTATATGAGGCGTTCACATAATGTTACCATGACCTCAGACGGTCTAGGCCATGCTGTGCAATCCAGTGGAAAGTGACCCCTCACCTACATTCTCCGCCTACCATTCAGACAGAGAGAGGCAACCGCAGCCATCACAATGGCGAATCAATGGCACAAGTCACAAAATACCGATCCAAACTGTCTTACCGGGGACATATTATGGTCCAAAGTGGAAGCTCATAGTCTGAGATCAAAACTTTAATTCTGAACAAGAGCCCTCGCGATTTA
The DNA here is from genome assembly GCF_904848185.1 of Acanthopagrus latus. Lineage (NCBI taxonomy): Eukaryota > Metazoa > Chordata > Actinopteri > Spariformes > Sparidae > Acanthopagrus > Acanthopagrus latus. Next base: position 8,346,797 of record NC_051054.1, on the reverse strand, counting down.
ACTTGCTTGATTCCGTATCAACCAGCTAGCTAGCTAGCACAGATAGCAGGTTTACACTCAAAAGTTTCCTCACTAAAACAAAAAGTTCACACTTTCCACTTTCATGGACAATTCGGTCATTGAGCTTGGTGTCTGCTGGAAATATGAAAAATCATGCTATTTGAAAAACCAAGTCACATTTCTGCATTGAGTAACAATCTTAGGAGCTAACCGCTAGTCAAACAAGCTAATTACCCATCTGCGGTAGCTAGAAAATCCCGTATTTTAAATATCATTCGCCGCGCTAGTTTTCTTTACTTTTCAAATAGTGAACGCATGTCGCTTCTACCTGAACAGAGAGCGTATCTCCTTAATGTCACTCTGGACAGAACACCAAGGGCTCGAACACCAGCCATATTGGGAGCGTAGGTCAGTCAGCAGTGCTGTGAACTGAAGCTAGTTAGCTTGCTGTCATTGGTATTTGAGAAGCAAAAGTGGCTGTCACGTTTGTGCAACTTCCTGAGAACGCGGATCAGAAGCTGATTGGCTGTCGTTGCAAACCGCCGCATGTCATTGGCTGACACTGCGGAACTCGCAGCTCATGGGTCGTTCAAGGACTACAAAACGCCTCTGGACGTGTCCACTTCCTCAGCATGACAAGAACTAAACATATGAACGGGGACGACTGGAAATCCTCTAGTTTTGAATTCACACGTCATTCCGAATATATTTAGATTGATATAAGATTCTTTAGCCATTACAAATGTGTACATTCAGCAAACCAACAGTGTAAAATGTAATTATCAGACTAAAAGATGAAAGCAATAGCAGCATGATACCACAAGGCGGAGGCAGAAATCAGTGTGAGACTTGAACTGGCTGCACTGAGAAGTTTCCATAGCCATAAGCTACACATTTTTGATAAATGTTTGTTGTTTAATTTGAATGTATTAAGTCTGACAGTCACCCCTAATATCTATCAAGAAGAATATTAATACACAGACAAAGAGAGACAAATGTAAGTTTGAACATTACCTTACATTGACACCTTCTCATCACAAATTTTTTAAAAAGCTGTGAGGACACATGTATCAGCAATCTAACATTTATATAATTTCAATTATTTCATTTCAGATTCCTATTTTATTTATTTAATTGTTGCCTATTGGTCTACCCTTGGGTGTGTTTTTTCTGTCTTGTATATGTTAATCAATTATACATTTCTTAGTAAAGCACAAGGCAAATTTTGTAAATATGCTGTTTGGCTAGTATAAAGTGTGTTGCCTGTTTTAGTTCTTGAAACTGCAAGTGGCTTCTCACTTCAAGATCTAAATTTATCTTGGTGAGTAAACCAACATCTATTTCCTATATATTGTCACCACCTGCAGCTTACTTTAGCACATGGCTACAGTCTTCCTTCTCACAATTTTGATGTCTATGTGCTGTGATGAGTTCCCTGGCAAAGAAATGTTTCCCCCGTAAAAATGGTCAGATGGTTTCAGAAAATTCAGTCCCATAACGGTCATAGTGCACAACTTTTCTAATCTTATAATAGCCTGTGCAACACTGTATCGCTCACTATGGGACAACAGCTTGTTTCACTTCACACTTGTGGAGCATGTCTAGCAAAATAAACCCATTCCAATCATTCCTTCCTCTGTTTTTTTTTTTTTTTTTTGTATTTATGGCTCACTGCACAGGAATCTGGATTACAGGAGTCCATGTTTTTTTAGTTTTTTTTTTTTTTACCACAAGTCAAGGTGTTCACTAAAACTTCACTGTAGCCCAGTGTGACTGTCAAAACCTGTTCACAGCCAAGTGACAGCTCCTTCCTGTATCTGATATCGATCACAGCTCAAAGGTGACACCTTGTGTACAACTTGGTGAACTACATTAACACCGACCTCACATTGGGAAAATGGCTCCCACACATTCACACAGGGTGCACTGTATCTGATTTCTTGCTGAGTGTCTCCTGAGGTTCACTCCAGGTTTTGAGATGGACAAGGGTAATGACATGTGAAATAATAATCACAAAGCTTGAATTCCTGTAGTTGCGTTACTCTGCATGTTCTTTATCGCCGGTCTCTGCAAAATTAAACCATTAAAATGTTTCCTCAAACGACAGCAGAAGCTGAATATCAATGAAGCAAATGCACTGCAATTTAGGATCTTTATCTTTGGTACCTCAGAAAATTTTCACCACAACTAACAGGAACTGATCATTTTCAAGATATACTGTCTCTGTCTTGCAGAATAGCTGACTGTTTCACACCACTATCTGCTTTCACTATGGCAAAACTAGATTCTCTCAATTGCTGCTGTAAAATGTAAAGGCTCTCTTCATAAAAGTAATTAAACTTTACAATAACAGTAAATGCTGCAGGGTTAACGGCCAAGCTGCCCCATTAACTGAATAATGCTGGCATAGTGGTGGAGGAGATCCTGAGATCCTTTGCCTAAGTAGAAGTAGCAGGTTTTAGCCTACATTAGAGCTATTTCATCAGATAATTATTACTGAAGCAGCTCTGTTTTATCAGTAATAAACGCATCATATGCATCACATTTTATAAGATGATCATATGTTTGGGAAATTCTTGACGTTTAAACAAGCAACTGTGTCTTTCAAGTAAATGTAGTGCAGAATATAAAGTAATGGCGATAAAATGCAATAACTCAAACAGTCTTGCGGAATTGTGCAGTAATAACCCACAAAAACCAAAATGCTATCATCGTTGCTATTCCATTCAGGACGCAGGAGTATATTTTCATCGCGATCGATTGCACTTTAATGTTTACACTTCTGACCTTTGACTTCGCGTGTACGAGGGACATTTGAAGGCAGCATCAGTCTTTTGAGGAAGGCGGGATCATGCGTCGCGAGCGCGGAACGATCCAATCAGGTGTCAGACTCCCTCATAGCAACCCCAATCAGCGACGAGGAACTGTCTGGTTGCGAAGGTAGTGGCAGTGTTGGTGTTGTACTGGACGAAGCAAGTGTTTCCTTTGGGCTTGCCTGCTGCTACGTTTAGTGGCATCGCACTGCCGATTTACCTGTTAAGTTTGGCGCGTAACTAGCCGGCGTTTGATTACCTTGCTCAATAATTCCGTTTCTGCATGTTAATACCGTAAACTAGCCCACGGGGTTGAACGTAGCCTTGACTGAGGAGCATCTTTGACCATAAGTGGAGCACGAAATTACGATGCCATCCCCGATGGAGGGATCTTCCAGAGAAGGTGACCTCTTTACTGTGAAACATGAGCTGAAAAACGGTAAGTTCGCAGCAAGCTGGTTGAACTTTTAACGCAGTCCGTTTCATTTGCCGTTTGTCTTGACGAGACACGTGCCTTGCAGGAATGTTAGCTGCCTAGCTTGGAAGAGGCAACTGTCACTGTCAGTGGGCATTTGTAGTGAGCGCTAACATCATTGTTAACGTGGCTCAAGTCCAAAAATGGCAGAGGAAGGCTAATGTTGGGGCTCACTGTCCTTATTAACTCACGCAAACTATCGTTACCTAACCATTTTACCAGCGTTAGCCAACTGCTTCTTAATAACCGTGGTCAACCCAGCTAACGTTAATAACATTAGCTTAAGCTAGTAGTTAACGTGTAACAATGCCAAATTTGACCATCGACACGGGTTGTTGTGCAAGTTTATGCCACTGCCGACGCCTTGACGTGACATTAAAAACTAAACGAGTTGGTTTTCCTGTTTTTGCCCGGATTTATTCGCGGTCGCACCGCTAACTTCTCCTTAACCAAGGAAGAGCAGACACAGCTGCAGTGCTGTCAGATAACACGAGTTAGCTTTCAGGTTTCATTCTGCACGTTATACACCGAGCACCGCTGGTTCATGTAATCATGCTTGACAAGTAAATTACTCGCTCTCCTTGCTGGCCTCGCTCACACCATTCAACAACACTCTCTAGGTAAAACTGTGACGGTTATATTGAATCCTGCTGGCTTTTTTGTGTGCTTGTTTTGTGTGTGCAATGGAAGTAATGTTGACTCAAACCAGCTGCACCTCGAAACGTGACTCCAAAAGGATCAAGAGAAAGGAAATGCAGACACATTTACTGTCACAGTTTCCAAATCATTGCGATTGAGACTCCAGTGGCAAAGTCTCAATCATAATGTTCAGTGTGTGAAGAGTTGCATGTCTGCTGGTTTAACTCCGGGGGCTGCTGAATGAAGTTTGACACTTCCTCAGCTACAACTGGTTTATAATGACACAGTGCTGCTGTTCAGGCTGCAACATGACTATGCTGCACCCCCATTTACTGCCCTGCCCTAAATATGCAGTCATTCTAGTTGTCACTGCTTTTTTTTGGTATTAAATTTCAAACAGCATATCGGCTGCTGTATCAACTTAACCCTGCTTCTGACCCCTTCCTGTAGTATTTGACCCAGTGGAAACAACATGGCATTTAAAAGGTGCAAAAGGCCAGGCCAGTTTTTTATTACTAAAAAAAATGTTTTTGTAAATGTGCAGTCATGCAAAGTCAATACAGAAAGTGGTCATTGTTCCTTCCTGTCTTAATCTTCATGGCTGTATCGATGCTGATGCAGATAGTAGTAATCAAATGTTGGATTTTGTCTGATTTTGAGGGACATGCAGACCGAAGAGATTCCTCTTGTCTTGCAGTAAGGCATCATCTGGCTGGACACTTCTGTCAGTCTATTAATAAACACACAGAAATCAAACTTGGCCTTGGCGGGGGTGTTATGCAACCTGAACCCCTGACCTCAGATTTGAAGGACGGCATCGTTGCCTCGAAATGACACAGTGTGCACCCTAAGTGCGTAACAGTTGCACTCGTATTTTTTCTCGCTTGTCGGAGGAGAAGCAGCAGAAAAGAATCAAATGAGCCGTTTTAATTGCTCAGTAGCCTATTTTCAGAGTGGGAGACAGAAGGAATGTATTCACTACAATGGACATGCACATCTATCATCATGCTATGCTCAGTCAGCTGTGCTGGGACACTGCGATTTAGAAAGACATGAGGAGTCACTGACGATGTGAGCTGATTTCACTGAAGATGTTTGATGGGAAATAATGAGCTATTGCTAGCTAATGTAAGGAATTTGCTTGCAGTTGCATGGGAGATTATTTTGTACTTCTGAGAGGGAGGTTTAGAAGTATCCTGGTTGACATGAAGGACATTTGCTGATGATGCATGCGTTACATCTGCTGTATTTGTACATTTTAAACAAATCCACTATTGCAAGAGGACCAGTGCTACAAGTCTGCTGCTGTGGCTCTGCGTTCATTTAACCAACAACAAGATTTTTCTAACTGTGTTTTAAATCGCTGATTCTCCATTTTAAAGCCCAGCTTTTTCAAATTCATTGGTCTCAAAGCATCACAGCTCTGGGTCTCTTTGTGTCAAACTGGAATGCAAGAATACATTATTTATGACTTGGGCACAAGCTACAAAACATAAACTATAGAGGCCTGCAAGGTGATGAAGTATGCCGTATGGTTTCCATGCAAGGGCTGCAGTTTTTGTCATCTGCAGCTAAAAACAGCTGACCTGTATAAATGTATTTACCACTTTGCTGTATTAACATTATTAAATATACTAGGGGTACCCAAACTTTTTCCCTGTTAGGGCCAAACTTAAATTTAATGTTGTGCCACATGTGAAGGAAACTCCTATTGTGTTAAGATGCAAAATACATGATACTACCATGTTCTCTCAGTTTACTAACATCCTGTGCAAAGTGTCACTCTGCCTCCAAGCTTGTGAAAATTGATTAAACCTAAGAGATCTCCATATTTAAAGAGCATGTGACCTTACGATCAATTTTATAACATTAACATTATTTGAACAAATACAAAATAATACTTATATTTTACTATTTTTTTTAGCACTCGAAACGTCTGGCAGCCCTTATTGAAACTATGGCTAGCCAACTTTGGTATTGAGAATGTCTCCACCAATCATAACAAGAGGCTGGTTAATTTGTGCCTAAGTGTCACCTTATGGTACGTTGTATAGAGGGACCAGGATTATATATTATACATAAAGTACATTTTGAAATCACTATACTACAATCTGCATTCATGATTTAAGTACACAGTATTTTGCCATTATTAGTGAATGGCTTGTAGGTCGTTTTAATTCTCCAATGAGTTGCCTCCAGTAACGTGGCACCGATCTTGGGTAGGTGGGAGATTAATAATGTACCTGCAAAAAGCAATTGCAGGCACAAACAGTAGAGCTGTCAGCAGTGAATAAAAGCATACATTTTCCCATGCTCCAGATAAGCCTTAGTGGAAAAATACCTCATCTGGAAAGAATTCTTCCCTTCCTTTTAAGGTCTAACTACTACAAAATACAAATACTTTCACATGGTGAACTTTAAGGGAATACATGTATCTCCTGTAACATGATGTTTGTTATTTGTGTTTGTCACTGTTTTGTCATTTGAGTGGAATTGAGTGGTCATTTCCCTCGTAATATTTTATGTCTGCTCTGCCTTCAGCCAACCTGACGGGCCATGTAGAGAGGGTGGGCATTGAAAACTTTGAGCTTTTAAAGGTGCTGGGCACAGGAGGTGAGTAAAGCCTTTAACGTTAGTCTATCTCTGTGTTGTATAGAGCAAGACATTTAGATGATAGTTAACATGTCAGTCTGGCATCTAATGTTGTGTGTTTTTGGAATGATAAGCATGTTATGCCAGACGTTTCTATTTAAGCCTATGCCCTGCACTGAACTTTGCTCTCTGGTGTTTGTTTATTTTAACCACCAGCATACGGCAAGGTGTTCCTGGTGAGGAAAGTGAGTGGCCATGATGCGGGGAAGCTGTATGCCATGAAGGTTTTGAAGAAGGCCACTATTGTACAAAAGGCAAAGACAGCTGAGCACACACGGACGGAGCGGCAAGTGCTGGAGCACATTCGCCAGTCTCCGTTCCTCGTCACACTTCACTACGCCTTTCAGACGGATACCAAATTGCACCTGATACTCGGTAAGGATGTTTTGAATGAAACTGCTTGCCTTGCGCTGCAGATTGACACTTCTGTGTTATGTTTATACAAGCAAAACAAAAGGTTAATGATTGTCTTTAATACAGTCAGAGGTTTTCCCAAACTGAATGTAGAAAAACTAGTCACATTATATAATTTTGAATGAAATCTGACGTGCATTATACCTTCCATTCTAGATTATGTAAATGGTGGGGAGCTATTCACACATTTGGTGCAAAGAGTGCGATTTAAGGAGCAAGAAGTAGCCTTGTACAGCGGAGAGATTGCATTGGCATTAGAGCATCTACACAAGGTAACAGATCCCACACAATCAAGGCCTCTTGTGCTTTCAGGAGTCGTCTGTTGCTGTTTACATGTTTCGTGTTTCACTTTGCCCTCTGTCGTTTTTTCATTGCAGCTTGGGGTTGTCTATCGGGACCTCAAACTAGAGAATATTCTCTTGGATTCATGTGGTCATATAGTTCTCACAGACTTTGGCCTCAGTAAAGAATTTGATCAGGTAAAGAATGTCTCAACAATTTGTGTTAAAGAATACATTCACAAATTCATACATTGAAAATTGCTTCACGGCAAAACAGTGTTGCAACATAATACTAAGTAACTGAAGCAGATGGGGACTTTTTTAGAAACTTTTACAAAAAATGTAATATTGCTCCATACAGCTCAGCTCATGTATAATCCAAGTCTTCAGATGCCAAACTGATTTGACACTATAGCTGCTAAAATATAAGTATTAGAATTCACTTAATCCAATTGATGGTAAAAATATAACTGAATTTAAATTTTTTGGGTGAATTTATTATTTAAAATCTCTAACCCCAACTCTATAGAATATGATTTGACATCTCTGTGACACCACAATGCTTAATTTATATTGGCATGACGCATTTTCCCTTATCAAAAATAATTACAGCTCTATAGGTTTGGTTTTGATAAATTGTTTAAGTCTAACTACATTCAAAACTTGAATCAAAACTTTGCTTATATAACCTATATAACAAAGAAGTTGTTTAGCTTTTCCCTTAAATGCCCACAAAAACTATTTTCTTAATAAGCTGTTTTTCTGTGAGTATTGGGGTCATACTTGAAAACGCAATTTTCTGCCAGAGTAATAACTGTTTTGTTTATTTCACACAAGAGAAATCATCCTAGGAGCTCTCTTTGCTGGTTTGATATGGGCAGGCTCAGTTAGAAAAAGCTGATATGACAGACTTCCAGATTTTAGCAACATTTAATCAAAATCTGATGACATTTGTGAGGCTGTTTGATTATGGTGCCAGGCCACTGTCAATCAAATTTGATCCAGCCACACCTGCACAGTCCCGATGAAGCAGATTAGAGTTTTTGAGAGTTAAGCTTTTAATAAATAATGCCTAGAAATCTGTGTCCTTGTGCATGTGCATGAGACAAACACAAAATGTGATCACACTCAAATAAAAATTATTTAAAGCGCTATCAGATGTCACACAGGGAACCTTTACATGTTTTAGAGAAACACTTAAAGGCATTTTATAACCCAGAGGAGACTAAGATCATTTGTATTTTTAACATATTTGGATTCTAAAATGTGTCCACTGATACATTTGCATTTTTTTTTTTTTTTGCAAACAGATGGAAAGGGCATTTTCTGTGTGTGGCACAATTGAATATATGGCTCCAGAAATAGTGGAAGGTGGAGAGTCTGGACATGACAAGGTAATTTGTGGTTTAATGTTTTATACTGTCATCTGTTTGATTGGCTCATGCACCCCATGGTCTCTTCTCTGTATTACTGATGAGATTTCTCTTTTAGTCGTGAGTAATTACTTTCATGCATTACAGGCAGTGGATTGGTGGAGCCTCGGCGTGTTGATGTACGAGCTTCTAACTGGTGGATCACCATTCACTGTCGACGGGGATGAGAACTCACACACAGACATAGCCAAGTATGGATTCTCCCCGATCATCGGCCACAGTTTTCAGCCCGCCTTCAGTTGTAATCTCTTTACAACACTGACCATATTTGTCTCACACACCACAGGAGGATTTTAAAAAAGGACCCTCCTTTCCCCAAAGATATGGGACCACTGGCCAAAGACGTGATCCAGCGGCTCCTCATCAAAGATCCAAAGAAGAGATTGGGCTCGGGTCCTAACGGAGCGGAGAATGTAAAAAAGCACCCGTTTTACCAGGTGGATCTCATTGCCTGTCTCGACTCTTCCACAATATTTAGAAAAGCTAAATGGCAGGATGGGTTTTACTATACATAATTGGGCTGCTTTGAGTGGGCAGCATTTAGGGAGTGTTTGTGTAAGCTTTGTTGATAAGGATGGGAATGAACCACAGTGTTTGTCTTTGTTTAAACTCGTAGAAAATTAACTGGGAGGACCTGGCGGCTAAGAAGGTGCCCGCCCCGTTCAAGCCAGTGATCCGGGACGAGCTGGATGTCAGCAACTTTGCCGACGAGTTTACAGAGATGGACCCCACCTACTCCCCTGCAGCTCTGCCTCAAAACTGCGACCGCATCTTCCAGGTGGGAGGGCGTTGAAGGATGTTACACAGCCAGACTGCTTTTTTGTTGTGACTCATGTTTTTGTTGTTTATAGGCAGGAACATTCCTTTGTGCTCCTTGCAGGTCATTGCACAGGACGGCATTTCTATTTGCATGTGCTTTGTGCTGATGTTTGTCTGGGCTTTGGTTGCAGGCAGTGTGAAATGTTGACACGGATGAAAAATCGCATTATACATTATGCGCTTTTGTCTGCGACTATATTTGACATACTCCACAGCAATCGAAGTAATCAAGTGAAGTTTTGAATGTCCTCAAAAGGTTGCTGTAAGTCAACATGAGTCTGTCTGTGTGCACTGGTATTCAAATTGACTAAAGAGCCTTTTATTGAAGTAATTGCTGCCATATGCAGCTCTTATTGAAGTAACAGATGTGAATGACTATTTTTGATGTAGCTTTGAACCATAATATGGCCCACAACTCGGTGCCAGCTGATGGCTGTCTGATGTATTGCATGAAATTTCAACTCTGATTGCCTTCTGGATGCTTGAGCTCGGTAGATCAATAGATCCATTAACGGGCTTCTCTCATGGAATAAAAGGTTACACTTTGAGAGCATCACCACGTCTGTCTCGGTTACGCCTTCAGTCTTTGATTGCCAACTTCATCTTGGCTTTTTTCGCTCTCAGCTGCCATTCACATAGTCTGAAATTTTGTGGTCTTTATAATTTGCAAGCCTAGCAATCTCTGAGATAACGACAGCAATCCCAATTTTAAACCGTGCACTTGCTCCCCCACCGTGCCTCACAAAACAAAATTAAAATTGCATTAAGAGTGCCAAGATGTAATTTCACAGCAGAGCAATCAAATATTCAAGCCCGGCAATTTAGGGCATCTCATTCATTCAACATCCATCCTTCCGTCCATCCATGGCTGTCACTACATACCACACAGCTGTGTGTGCGTCGGTGAAAAAGGGAAAGAGAGATTAATGCCAGCTCAAAGCTCTGGGCTCCCCACAGCTGGAATTAAGCAGGCAGTGCTCCACAATGACAGGTCTAACAATAGGAACAGCTGGACAGCCACTGTCACTCACAAATGATCAAATTGAGTTTATTGTGGAGCTGACAGGCTGGTGGAACATTTGAAGAAAAATCCAATTCTAAGTTTTATAGCAAATATGGAAATACATAAAAACACTGTCTATAAATTCCAGTGCAGTCAGCAAGTTTTAACACCACAGTCTTCTTTTGTCCATACAGACCACTGCTCACTTTATGTCTTTGTAAGATATAAACACGTAGAGTTCACGTGTTTCTGTGTGCAGGGATACTCTTTCATGGCCCCCTCCATCCTGTTCAAGAGGAATGTGGTGATGGACGACCATGTCCAGCTGTGTGGGGGCTCTGAGAGGCCAGGCTCTGCTGCGGTGGCCCGCAGCGCCATGATGAAGGTAAGATGAATGGACTTGGATCCCCCTGTACAAACACACTTAAGCTAATGGCTGCTGTCACAGACAGATGAGACTTCTTCCCTCCTCTCCATTCCACTGGATCTTTTTTTTCCCTACTGTACTTGTTTCATTGGACTCGGATTCAGTTTTCAGACATGAGCCTGTTTGTCTTTTGTATCTGTTAAACAAGATGCTTTTTAAAAGGGCAGCAGCACCAGAGATGTAGAGATTTTGTGATGATTTTGATGCTGCTTACACACTAGAGAAAGGGGAAGTTTAAGCTGAGGAGTCAGGCCGCGACATGCTCCAATAAAAGCTACTCCACTGTGCTGTTACAATCTGGAAGGCACCTAATAGTCGTTCTTGTCTTGTAGTCATTTTAAATATCTTAACTCTCATCTGGAAACTGTAGATTTTTTTTCCACCCCTTGGTTATATATTGCGACATCTGCCACTTGCATGCTTCTCTTTTTTTATGAAAATGAAAGTTGCTTAACAAGAGAGGTTTACTGGCTTCCTCATACTGTGGATCATGGACTGCTGCAGATCACTCTTCGCTAATATACATAATAAAACAAAAACTTATTTTATGAAAAAATAAGAAGAATAATTTGTAATTTGTAATAATGTAAAGAAAGGTGTACCCAGGACATCAGTGGTACTCTTAAAACATTTTGCATGATTTATTTTAAAATACAAAATAGTTAAATACATTATATGACACTTCAAGTTCATGCTTAAATTGCAATTACCAGACACTTGATCAAACATGTTGTTTTGATCTGCTGTTCCCCCTTGCAGGATTCACCTTTCTATATGAGTTATGAGATGGACTTGAGGGACAGCGCTCTGGGAGAAGGCAGCTTCTCTATCTGCAGACGCTGCACACACAAGAAGACTGGACAGAAATACGCAGTCAAGATTGTCAGCAAGAGGTACAAGCTCAGATGTTTTTGTCAGCCCAGTTGAATTTCGGCTGCGTGATGTTTATTGTGTCACTAGATAAATCAGTCGTTGGCTCTCCTCCTCTCGCTGGCAGAACCTAGACTGCTTCAGCCAACCCTTAACACAGTCTCATTAAAGAATACGATGAGAAATGTTCTGTTAATCTTGTGAATGCAAAATTGATTACATAATTTCTCTGATTTTGTTTGCTCTATTACTCTGTGTAATGTAGGAAGATGAGGGTTAAATAAATGTAAACACATCTTGGTTGTATTTGCTGGCAACTGCTACAAAATAAGCTTTGATCTTGTGTGTTGACTGCAGTCCTACATAACAAGTATCATGGCTGTAAAAGGAGTAAACCTCATTGGGGCAATCTGATACAAACACATATTTCTGAAATTCAGATAGGCATGTTAATTTAACCAAATTGTAATGCAGTTTGCACCATTCATTACCACAGTGACTGAAAAAAAACCTGAAAAAAACTGCTCAAAAATACAAACTGCCCTCTTCAAAGTCCATTTATCACCCTGCTGCGTACGTGTGTATTCATTTTGTATTTTGTGACAGTTATCTGGCTTCCTGCTTGTGTTTACTGCAGGATGGAGGCACAGACTCAGCGGGAAATAGCAGCCCTGAAGCTCTGTGATGGCCACCCTAACATAGTCAAGCTTCATGAAATTTACCATGACCAGGTAAGGCTGACTGCAGCGGTTACATTTGCCACCATAAATTCTGTTTTGCATGGCTCTCTGAGGAGCCTGTGGGGACTGCAGCCTTATTAAGTCCTGGAACTGGAACGGGGCAGATTAATGGGGAAGCTTGAAGCCCTCGAGCTCTGTCTCTGTCTCTTCATGTATTGTCCCATAAACATCTCTCCGTGTGCTTGATATTTCACACCAGACGTGTTTTTAAACTGCAGCTGGGCAAACATCCATTTTGCAACACTGAATGAAAAAGCCCAGATTTACTTGTGTTGCTAATCGAGCCGCGCTCTCAAACCAAACTAAGTGTGCATGTGTTCCAACTGAAGCTTACCTCGGTTATTTGGAAGGTGTGCCCGTGTGGCTGACTGTGTACAGGTTCATTAGCCCCAGTCCTTCAAGCCGAGGAGCACCACTTTAGTCCTGATGAGCTCAGTGGGGTTATTACTGTACCTCAGAGGCCTGTGACCCAGATCAAAGCAGCGCTGCCTCGCCTCTCCTCAGCCGAGTCCTGCCTTTGTTCCACAGACCCAGCACTAATGAGAAACTCTACCCCGCTGCCCAGACACATTATTCCCTTCCCAATTTGTTTTGCCCTTTTCACTTTTACTCAATACCATTATGGTTTGATCTCACCATCATGGGATCAGGGACGTTTTTGCCATATTAATTATGCAACAAATAAAATTCTCATCCACCATTTTACATGTTAACATCCAGTTGTTTTCAACTTGTAGTTCAAGCTGTGAAAGCGGTAGCAAACACTTTTCAGTATTTGTTTAACAGCTAAACTCAGAGCTTAAAGTATAATGGTTAGAAATGGGTATAACTATGAGAAGTGCAAAAATGCTGTGTGCGTGTCTGTTGTAGCTCCACACGTACCTGGTCCTGGAGCTGCTCGGTGGAGGGGAGCTGCTGGAGAGGATCCGCAGAAAGCAACATTTCAGCGAAACTGAGGCCAGTCGCATCATGAGAAAACTGGTGTCGGCAGTCAGTCACATGCACGACGTAGGAGTGGTGCACAGAGACCTTAAACCGGAGGTATTGGACGTACATTCAGCAAGAAATTCTTTTCTCTCCGAGCACAGTCTTTGTGATGAATACAGAGGATCATAAGCTTTTCAAACTGAATTACTGTGTTTTTCTCATCTTAGTGTGATCTGCCGTATTGTCATTCTGACTGTGCAATCTTCTGCACAACAAGAGTAAAATTGTTTGACCCTAACATGGGTCAAAAGTGCCTGGTCAGACAAGTCTTGATGTCCAATTTAGCGAGCTCTCGAGTGGACCAGTTTTGCAGAGCAGAAAGAAATGATTGCTGTCCGTGTCTTGAATTGCTTTGTAGAACCTGCTCTTCACCGACGAGAGTGAGAACTCCGAGATAAAAATCATAGACTTTGGCTTTGCTCGCCTCAAACCGCCAGACAATCAGCTCCTGAAGACTCCCTGCTTCACGCTGCAGTACGCAGCGCCAGAGATACTCAAATACGACGGCTACGATGAGTCCTGCGACCTGTGGAGTCTGGGGGTCATTCTGGTGAGTGGGAGTGGGATGACTGACTCATGGAAAATCATTCATTATTCAACTTAACATATCCTCCTCAGAGTAAAGATACATATCAGTAGCCTGTTATCTTAGCACTTCTCCAGAAGTGTTATTTTAGGGTTAGGATAACAGCTAAACAGAAATTTGTAAACGTAACACAAACGAAGCTGATAGCAGCTTTTGAAATGCAAATACTTGTGTGTTTTCAAATTTTAGAAGTTATTATGTACATAATAATGTATAATTCACATATAAATTCACATGATAATGCAAATCCATCTAAAAAAGTACATGATACATCATGATTCAACTAATATTATCAGATAGTTTTGACCCTAATTTTGTGCTATTTGATATTTGATATCCTCAAGTTGAAAGTAGGAGTCTTACAGAATATTTCCTGACATCAAAATTAAGTTTTTGGTTTCATGACATTTTTGCCACTCAGTCAGGAATAGGACCGAATGACAGATCATTGATTTGCCCTACTCAGGAGCATAATTCTTTGTGCCTGCACAGTCACATTAAAAGTATATCCCTCACTTCTCACAATGCTCCAGGAAAGTGACCTGATTATAAATTTATGATTTTTAAAAATCTTTTCCAAAATCCACAGCTCCAAGCTCCACTTTAGAGTTGTTTTTCATAATACTGTTAACTGAAGCATTTCTCAAACCAAATGTTTAATCATGAGCTCTACACAGTGTTGATTTGTTGATGTTATTGAGTTTATGGATTCAAAATTTGCTGCAGGCCGTTCTGATTAAGCAATCAGCTGTTATTTTTACTGATTTGGGCTTTCAGAATGTGTTTTTGTGTCTGTGTCTGTGTGTGTACAAAGGGTTTTTTTACATGTCAGTGTGCACACATATGTATGCATGTGTGTGCATGTTCTATTTCATCTGTTTTGCATGATATTCAACTCCCTCTCATGTTCTGCGCTGCTGCTGTTAGCATCCTGTGGTGAGCTGACACAGTTTAAGGCTCAACCACGGAGTGAAGAGCAACCAGCCTGGCTCTCAGAGCTGGTTAAGCCGTGCTCACGAGACGGTACTTCCCGGCAGCGGAAATGTCATCCTAACTCAACCTTTTTCTGCACAGAGGAGGAAAATTAAAAGGAGAGGTAGAGAGGAGATGGAGAGGGCACACACACAGGAGGGGGTAGAGAGTTGAGGGAGAGATTTCTGCCCTCGACCAGTCATCCGTACAGAGCATGGACTCCCTTGTGCAAGTGTTGTTTTGCACCGTCGCCCCCTGGGGGGATATGGGAGTAGTGTGCCTCATGGAGTTTTGATGAAATGGCTACTGACAAGCCGTGTGCCCAATGCCCTGGAAGCAAAGTGAGCCAACACAGAGAGGGAGCGAGGGAGGGAGGGAGAGAGCAGGCACGACAGATCCTCTACCGCCAAAAGGGCTGTTCCCGACTACTGTCATTTTAATGAGAAATCTGAGGGCAGATATAAACAGGCCAAGGTGAGCGCATCCTATTCATTCAGCTGAGCACAAACTGCTCTTCTGTTTAATGATGGTTTAACCTTGGTCAACAACATGCAGAATAACAATGCAAAAATGTGGACAGTCGTGATAGGTTACTTTAATTACCTAGCTCATTGTATGGCATTTCCAGTGTAATAACAGCAATGTGTTTGTTGCCCCTCTGTTTGCAGTACACCATGCTGTCTGGCCAGGTGCCTTTTCAGTGTCAGGAGAAGAGCCTGACTCACACCAGTGCTGAGGAGATCATGAAGAAAATCAAACAGGGCGACTTCTCATTTGAAAGCGAGGCCTGGAGAAATGTGTCCCAGCAGGCCAAGGACCTTATACAAGGTGAGGATGGAAACACCTGATTTCATGTGTTGTTAAATCCAATATCTTGAAATTTGCTAGCAGTCTCTTTTTTTATTATTCACAAAATAGATGATCTGATCCAAAAAGATCAGATCGGCAAGCGATTCATTTTGAAAGTAATCAGCAGATTATTAGTAAATTAAAGGTGTTATACTTGTGACAGACTAAGATTCATGGAGTGAATTATCATAACTGAGCCTTTTGTGTGTTGTTCATCTCATTGTAATTGAAAATGCAGGTCCGATGTTCAGATGTGAACTAATGTGAATGGTTTTCAACAGCATCAAGCATTCTAAAATTGAGATTCAGATGTTGTATAAAGAGTCTGTTTCTGTTTCAAAAGACCTGTCAGTCAGCCAACCGCACAGTGTCCGCAGTGACTGAGCTTCCTGAAGAAGAAATCACTTCCTCTTTGTGGCTCACCTCCTCACTCTCGTATTAAACGCGCTAAAGGTAATTATCTGTGTCTCATTTCCTGCAGAGCTGCTGACGGTGGATCCAAACAAGAGGATTAAGATGTGTGGCCTACGCTATAATGCCTGGCTGCAGGACGACAGCCAGCTGTCCTCCAACCCGCTCATGACCCCGGACATTCTCGGCTCCTCCACCGCCTCCGTCCACACTTACGTCAAAGCTACCTTTAATGTACGAAGTGACCAGCAGTGCATGCTTGTTTTCAGATTTAGGTCAGGAGTGTGGAACTTATGGGGTTCCTGTTGTAAAGGTTTGGTTAGGCCATCAACAGAAAATCTCTTAACTGTTCTGATAAGCAATTAATTCCTTCAGTCATTTTTCAAGCTAAAATACTAGACCTAGTTCCAGACTCTCAGTTTTGAGGTTTCACTTCATATTATAGTAATAATAAATTCTAGTAGTAAATAGTGAATTGACACATTTTGGTTTTGGACTGTTGGATCAATAATTGACAGAATTCTCATCGACTGACTCACCATTCCCCTTTTTGTTTTGTTTTTTTGTCCCAGGCATTTAACAAATGTAAGCGGGAAGGTTTCCGCCTGCAGACGGTCGACAAGGCTCCACTAGCCAAGAGGAGGAAGATGAAAAAGACAAGTACCAGCACAGAGACCCGCAGCAGCTCCAGCGAGAGCACCCATTCTTCCTCCTCCTCCTCCCAGTCTCAGGAGAAGTCTTGCGACACCAACCCGCAGCCCTCCAACAGCACGCCTGTCAACACACCCGTGCCGCTGGGAACAGACTCTGAGAACCAACCGGCACACCCAGCCTTTGACTTCTCAGAAGGACAGTGAGGCAGCGAGAGAAAGAAAAATGGAGATTCAGATAGTTTCATGAACAGCAGGATGGCCCGGACCAGCGTAGAGACAGCTCTCCTCTTTCTCTCTGTCCCTGGCAGCTCTCTGCCTCTGGCTCAATTGCATGGACGTCCGCAAAGTCTCCAAAACCAAGCATGCAGCAGGAGCAGCAACTGTCACCTCAATATCAATCAAATCATCACTAGCAATAGCCTATCCTTTCTTTCTCTCTCACTTTCACATACAGACTGTATCAATCAGGGACTGGACCAGGAAGATGTTGTCACCGGTGTCCAAAATGAAAAGGGCTGTCCCACTGCCCCAGGTCCAGACAGACAATGGAGAGACATCCTTAGTCTCATCGTGAATATCACAGCTCAACCTGTCTTTGTCCATGCCTCCAGAGGTTTTAAAGGGAAAGTCGTAGTGTTTACACCATGGATGCTTTGTATTTTTATGTCAAAGGGAGAGAGGAAATGCAACGTGCAGCAGCGTTAACATTATGTGGGTCCACTTCTCTTTTCTGGGAAGTCTCTGCAAGGTGGAGCAGGGTATTTATATATGTGAATTTTACAGACTGAATTTATTTATGATAAGCTATATTGTTAACTTATTTATGGTTCAGACTGATCTGAAAAGAAATAATGGATACAGTGAGTCTTTTTAAAAAAAAAAAAAGCAAGACATTTTGTGTATGTGTGTATTTTTCCCTATCAGCTCTAAAGACTGTTTCCATGTAGTCTGGTGGTTGTTCTTACATTTTTCAAGTAAATTACAGACACACAGTTATGTAGATAATGTAAGATTATTTTAGGCAAGAAGAGATTATCACCCTTACTGCTTAATGGTGGCAAAGGGGTTCAGAATTATTTATGGATTATTTTGGTTTGAACTGTGTCCCTCGGTCAAAAAATGTCCTTGTTTATAAGGATTAAAGAAGCACCATCATTTTGTAGGAACAACCAAATGTGGATGTAGTATGTTCAGCCAAATCTGTTGATTTATTGTTGTACGGGGAGCACTGCTGCCTGTGGGGATGTGACCCCACAAGAAGAGCTATATTTAGATTTATTTTTGCCTCTGATGTGGGAGCATGACTACTTCGAGGCTCAGCATCACTGCTGTTCCACATTCTCTTATCCTTAAGTCAGTATATTTAGCAGCGGATTTGCCTTGTGTGGTGTAGGACTTAATTGTCTCATTGTCGCTACAACCAATTGGATTGAGCAGAATGGCCCAAATGGAAAATTCGCATCAGCTTAGTGTCAAGGTGAACCTGTAAGGACGTTTGTGGTCGAGAGATCCAAGACGTCAATGGGCAGCTTCATGTGGCTTCCTCTCCAGATGAGATTAGATTATTTTTAAAATGGAAAGGTCTCTGTGCCAAAAAATGCATTAAATCAGGTGATGGGTGGTACATTAAACTCTATTTTAATGCAATATAGTGCAAAAATGTTTTTAAAAATCGACCCTTTATGAAAAACGTCAAGTTCCTCAAACAAACACTCTTTTCAACTTTTGACACCATCCCTTGCTCTATTTGCCATGTTGTCCTGCATGACTGAAGCGGTGATCTTTGCACCGTGTGACAGCTCTCATTCTGAGGCAGATATCTGGTTCGTAGTAAGTCTCCCAGTGCCTGATGTAAACTGAATACATCAGCCTCTTCTTTTTATTTGTTATAATGGGCTTGGCAGATTCTTACTTGATTTAATGTGAGTCTGTTTACTTGCACATTTTCAAATAACCCCCGATTTGATTCGGGTCCTTGAAGTTATGCTATATGAGGTGTGACTGATGTAATCACCCAAACCCCCTTTTTTACAAAAGCCTGAATATTGTAATGTTCTAATGTTACAATGCTGGTGTTGGCCAGGATAGTTAGGCAGGTAAACACCATGCCCTGTGAATTGTTTTTTGGTTTTTTTTGTTTTTTGTGCAAGTATGTGTTAGTCTGTGTCCATGGTAATAGTTGAAACATTGTGTCAATGTGTACAGGACTATTTGTGTTCAGTATGTGAAGCTGACTAGAAAAACAGTTTCTCCAAATTCTTCGTTGGACTACTGTGTGCATTGAAATACACTCCGTCATCTTCTTCCATTTGAATGCACTCTGAATCTGAACCAAAGCATTAACTTCAAGGTAGCTGCTCTAAGCTGCATGAGATATTTCCTTTCATGCAAATATGCAAAGAAATGCTTCATATATCACGATTTCTGTTTGTTTTATGTCCAAATGGTGAACTCTGTGTAGACGTGTCTGATGATTATGTAACTGTGTACAGTGTGTTTCTTCAGAGACTCTTCATATGATCTGTAATATCCATATCCAGCGCATTATCATGCTTGAAACTATGCATCTCTTTTCGCTGTTGTGTTGCTTTTGCCATTTTGAAAAAGACCTCCACTAATGGGTCCAAACGTAATGCTTAGAAGGGCGTAACGTCATGTACATATACTGTAGTGTACTTTTAGTCTCATGGCATCGGCCACAAATAACAAGAGTCTGATCCATTGGTGTATGAAAAGCTGGAATCCTTGGAGCTAAACACTACAAAGCTCTTGTCTAACTTAGTTCGCATGAGTTCCCCGTTGCTGCCTCATTAAGCCTCCTTTCTTTTGTTTGGGTGTATTAATAGCTCAAGTGGAGGAAGAGGAAAAGTGTCCTATATTGAGCTCCCCTCTGGGAGCCGGGCTCTATTAGCTGATGTACTGCAGTGCTGTTTGTTCCAAAGAAAATACCGTACTCCACTCACTGCCTCTGTGGGACCCAGCTCATTTGTTTGTAGGGAAAATAACAGAGTATCACAGGAAAGGGTTTCTTTAGAACCAACGTCTTTTGTGGCTGATTTTCAAACTAGGTCTTGCCCCTTTGATGAACAGTATTCAGTGTGCTACTATGAGGAAGATGGAGGGAGGGAGACTGGTTTATATTTGGCGTCCTTTTGTCTGTTTTGTAGGTTGGATTGAAATTCGAATGGAAGTTCCTTTTTTCTTCCTACTGCGCTTCCCCTCTTTGGCTTCCCAAATGTTAAACTAAACCTTTTAACCTTTTAGCAACATGAATAAGAGGGCTCATGATTTGAACTGTATAAACCGGTGTCTACTTGTGGTCTTCCTGTGTGCCTCTGTCCCGTACAGTGCGTGCTTTAGAGACCGATGTGGGTGCCAAAGCTGAGAGTGATTGTATTATCTCTGATCTGTGTTCAGTTGTTGGACAGATGCCGTGGCTGTCGTGGCTCTTTTTGGTCGGTATGGATTATACGGAGCTGTCCACGGTGCTGAAGTGGCCAAACCCCTGGTGACGCTGCAAAAACAAGTGGCTTTGCACAATGACCTGTAATAATGTGATCCTCTAAAGCAGTGTTTACCAACCAGGACCACTTGTGCGGTTGCCAGGGGAGGGACAATTTTAAGAAGTAGAAATTGTGCTAAAGAGGAAAACAAGCCGACAAATTGGTTTACAAATGGGCACCAGGCCGGCTTGAACGGGGAATGACAGAGGGAGCTGTGTGAAGTTTGGTAAGTTGCCTCGAGTGATGTCAATTGAGTCAGCGTTGGTTGTTCCAGAACTACCAGACTTCTGTAGCACACTCTGTAGTTGCTCAACGCTGCGATAGGTGCATCTCGAACTGTCGCTGTTTAAGTCGCTCTGTTGCGTAGGTCCTGAAAGAAAGTGCGAGTCAAAATAAGAGTTTATCTTTGCAGCATCAGTTTTTCTAAACAGTCAGTCATGACTCAGATGATGGTATAGGAGTGTAAGTTAAATCAGTGGAGTCCTCTTTACAATTTTCACTGAACTGCAAGTTACAATACGGTGACTGTGGATGAAACAGCTTTGTGTTCAGTTTGATAAAAAGGAATATTGTTAAATTACGTGCAGATTTATATACACTTTTGTAAGACTATAAGCCTAAGAAATAGGTTCCCAGTTTACAGTGTGGTGAGTGGATTATGTAAAAATAAAAATACAGTATACATAATTTTTCCATTCTGGGAGTATCACAAACAGCTGTTTCATTGATCATCATGCTACGGCAGGGTCACATTAAATTAAACCCAGATAAAACTCAGTGTAAGAAAATGCTTGTATGTGTTTTTGGAATTTGTGTGTACTGCCCCTTTAATGATCCAAACCAGTACCGCTTCCAAAGAGGGACATGATCAGCTACAGAATGGCACTGTTGTCTTTCTCAGAAACACTTAAGCATGTCGACAGCTGGGACTTTGTGTTTTATTGGAATTTATGAGGTTGACTGTTGTCAACAGGGATTAAAGCCAAATGAACAGGCTGTAGCATTTTGTTTTTGTCGGGGGAAACGTCGATGCTTTTCGCCCACACGAGTTGTCACAAGGGATGTCATGCAGTGCTCATGCCAGCCTGCAACTTAAGGCAACATCATCATCATCATCCTCATCCGCATTCTCACCATCATGCATGTGCTACTGCTCGGTTCCTGTCAGTGTTTTCAATGATTCCTGTCACATCCTGGTCATGTTGTGACTAAGGCGTGTCAAAAAGTACTGTAGCAGTGAATCCCTTTTGAGATTGGTCAGTATTAAAACTGTTTCAAAACACGCAATCAAGCTTTAAGGGCAACACTTTGCACTTGTATGTTATTTTAGTCATGCAATTGATCTTTTTTTGTTTTGTTTTGTAAAAGAAGAAAAACTGTCCCTTTTGTTTGACTTTGTGCAGGATCAGATGTTTCAGCTTGTCCACCCGTCGGTCTGTGTTGGTGGCTTTTGTCCAACATTTCTAAGACGATGCTAAAATATGAACCTCAACACCGGATAGTACTTGTACTGCAAGGAATACACCATGTGCATACCTGCTTTTTTTAGGGCACTGTGAACATCATTCAGGTCTTTAGGCACACCATTCTGAGGAAAAAAAAAAACCTTGATTTGCTTCAATAAATGCTTTACTTGCTGGCTGTATACACCTGTACATTTAATAACCTGATACCGGCCATGATGAGTCTTTTAACGACCCCTTGGCGTCATTGTATTTTCAAGTTGTATCTACGTCATTACTGAAGCTATTTTGTGATACCTGGATTTGTGTGTATAAGTTGTCAGAAGGACAATAAATGTACGATTTCCTGTTCACTTATTGATCATGGCTAGTACAAAGTACAAGAACTTTTCATATCTGAAATTTGAGGTACTCTTAATGTGACAGGCACGTGAAGAGAGATGTGGAAGCTTTTATTCCTGCTGGCAGCCTCTAGATGGCAGTGTCTAATAAAGTACCACTTGGAGAGCAGTCGACTGTGCAGCATGAACAGCCTTTAGGATTTATAGATGAGTCCATTGTGTTAGATATGGTTCTAAATGAGGTTTTTCATGTTGTCTAGCAGGACTAGAGATTTATGTCTGTGTAGTGGGTCGATTAAATGCATATTTATAACCAAACAAAGATCTTGTGTCTTGAAGAGAACTTGAACTGTAAATACTGTAAAAGTTATATTATCGTTATGCTCTGATTAAAATAGTCATATGCAGTAGACCTGACAAAAAAAGGGTTTCCAGTCTCTTTAAAAAGGGATGCCAGTGACGGAGACAAGCTGAATGGAAATCTGTTATTTTGGTCATTAGGGAACTGTTGATCTTTTGTAAAGTAATATCAAATGAGGATTGTTTGTGTCAGTGAATTTTGCCTGTTAAGTGTCATCAACTTCATCTGTGAAGAAATCTTCTTTTCAGAAGTGAAAGGCTTTGGGGTATTTCAGAAAATATGGAGCCGTCTATTTATGTTGCAATAAACAAAAATCTGATATTACACATCCTTTCTCCCCTAGGGCTGCAGCTAATGAGCATTTTCTTTATTGATTTGTTTTTATATAACTTTCTCTGTTAAATATCAAACAATTGTGGGAATATTCTCAAAATCAAATTTTTTTTTTTTTTACATTTACATTGTTTATAAACTCATTTTACTATCTTAAAAAAACTAAAAACACCAGCAGATATCTTGATCTACTCATCAGTTAATAGACTAATTGTTACAAGTTGTCCTTGCTGTTGTGTGTTACCGTACACTGACAGGAGAGGACGCTCTTTGGCTCTCAGTCAGTTGGACACTGACTGCTCCTGTCAAATTCACTTGCTCTTTGGTGAGGAGTTATATCCAGTAAATGTAAATAAGTGACACTACATGTTTTGTTGTTACGCAGGTGAATGTATCGTTGATTGTTTATGGAATTAAAAATCAGACTACGCGTCCAAACCAAACCAATGATTTACTTCCAAGATCTGGTGATGTAGTCACTGGAGAAGGTCTGGATCAAAGCATCACAGAGGTCAGAGGTCAAGAAATATGCTTTCTGTATTTCTGCTGCATTAGTTATGTTTAAAATCATGCAATAGATAAATAACTCTTTTTTAAGGTCTCCATTCAATCTAGAATGATGGGTAATTAATCAAAACTTACAGATTCTTATTCTTTTTTAATGGGATTGAGACCTGAAATGCTTCAGTGAAGAACTTTTTTTTTTTTTTGACTCTGTAAGTCCAACATTTCCCTTTTCTGAGTTGTGTTTGAGCCTTTTCCATCATCAGATCTAATGTTATTTCAACAGAGGTCGACTGACAGGTCATACCAACTGTCCTGGTATGATCTTTAGCTCGTGTGGTTAATGTAAGCCAATAACAGCAAATACATATACCTGCATAAGGACAATGACTGGTGCTACTACATTTCATCATTCAGCATATTCTGTAACTGGTTATCCTCTAACTATCACATTTGTGGTTGTTCAAAAGTCACTCGCTAGCTATCTAACTACCAGCTGACAGCCTGGGGCTCGCCTTGACCAAAGCCAGTACCAAGTTACAAAGTACCATTAAAGGATAAGTACACCCAAAAATGATAATTCAGTCATTATTGTTCACCCTAATGCCGATGGAAAGTTGGCTGAATTCGCAGCAAAGCAGCATTGTAGCATTATATAAAACTATAATACATATTACATTGTGGTTGATACAGTAGCCTACTACTGCACAGTGTTTTATATTCTTTAGTTTTTTGCTTGGCTTTCAATCCAGCGACTACTGTGATTTCACCCCACTTGCTACTACATGCAACAACACAGATGGTGCACTTACTGAGCACTTTTGCCTGGCTAATTTTGCAATGTGGATGTCAATATGGATGCTCAGTGGAGAGACACACATTACACAGTGGGTCCAGTGCGTGTTTGTGTGTGTGTGTGCATGATATCTCTTTTCTTTGAAATCTCCCTGCACTAGCACGCTATCCATTAGGCGTAGTAAACAATGTGTTGTATGCTGTGGTCAAGTATTCAAATGGAGGGTCGGCACTCTAAAATCCATCACTGAGATTTTGTAGAGGGAGACAATTGGCTAATACATCAAGACAAAAATACAACACAAATCTGACTCAAAACGAAGCCCAAGATATGACCGGTTGATTCATTCCCCGTACCAAGACGCGTATTAGACTCTTTTTTTCCTTCTTAACAATGGTGCAGTGGTGGCTGATGCAGTTTTGACACGTACAGAATATGACATTTTGGAACAGGTCTGTTTTCAACAGTAGTACCAAAGTCAAAACAGTGATCCCTTGTTTGTTGTGCTGTGAAGCATAATTGTGCCTATTTATGCCAACCCCTTTGTGTTCACCTTCAAAGCGCGGCTTGAGACAATTTCACTTTTGTTCTCGTTCATGTCACCGTGTGTTGTTGTCAGCCATATTTCCAAAAGCCTCCCCTCAGCTTTCAGTAAATGTCTCTGATTTTGTGACCTAGCAATTTGATCTGAAGGTACTTTGCATTATATGTTTATGTTCGTAAGTTCGTAGAAGTAACATCAACTGAAAACAAATCGATAAAAGGAGATCTGAGAGGTGCTGGATGGGGTTGGAGCCATGCGTCTCTGCAGTTCTTCCACACCAAGCTCAGAAAACAGTTTCTTTATAGACCTAATTTTGTGCACTTTCAAGCTGAAACAGGAAAATTAACTTTTCCCATTTTACCATTGTGGAAAATATAGTTAGTTAAGATCACCCTACGCAATGTTTCTTTATTTTCAAGTTATTTATATTGGTCTACAAATTCCTAAACATTGTAACAGCAGTAGCAGTCGTAGGACTATAGCTCATCCCCAGATCCACCTTCGAACTGGCAGTTTGAGACCAAAGGAAACTAATATAAATACATAGGAAGTGTGTGCAACCTTTAAAAGAGGAAATAAAAAAACATTCCTTTAAGAAACTTGACCTGGAATGATTAGTTTGGACTGGCAATCTGGAAGACACTCATCTATTAGAGGGTGACATGATCCCCAAGTTGTTCTCTTCTTCTTCCTGTTCTTCCTCTGCTTTAGTTTTAACGTTAATTATCACGGTGAACAAACAATCAAACAAAAATTATTAATATTATTACTCCTGGTTTTTTTATGTGGTTTATTAGAAGCATGTGTACTTTACATCATGACTTTTCCAGTAGAATCTCCATTGTAATGTTGTGTTTACTACCTAAAGGCTTTTGTATGGCAGAAGTGGTACTGTCCGTCTTCACCCCGCTCCCCCCCACCCCTCCCTCGCAGTGGATCAGTCCATTCACGGCATGTCAGAGGTCAAGCCGGAAATGATCGGAGGACGTCAAAGTGGAAAGCGGAAACACAAGTTAAACGGCTAAAGTAGCGAGAAAGCTAGACGGTGAGCGAAAAAACCCGGTCAAATACAAAACGTGAAACAAGTTCACACATGTATTATTCAAAGATAACTTTACCATTGTCGTGTGAAACGCAGGTGGCTGAGGAGAGAGGAGAAGCGACGCTACAGCCTCCCAACAGGTGAGACTGCTAATGCTAACATTTCTTAACTATCATTCTACCGCCAATTTTATCGACTGTTTAGCCAAATGTTAGAATTGCTTTGGTGAACAGCCAGGTCAATATTCAAGACATCATACTACTGTAACCCCAACATAAACAACTAATTTCAATAATAAAGGCTATTGTGTACGATTGCGAAAACAATATAGAAAATGCTTTTGCCTGGCTGATTTTGCAATGTCGATGTCAATATTGGATGGTCAGTGTCCTCTGTGTGTGGACGCAATACTGCTTTTCTTTGAAACCAATAATCAGTAATATTGGCTAGTGTTGGCTATGTTGAAGCACCGTAGGTTTGCAGTTTGCAAGACCGATATTGTGATTGCGATATGAACTCGATCAGTGGTTATTGATGTAGTGGTTGTCAAGATGATATAGTACAAACCGCCACATTAAAATGCTAATTTTTGTATCACAATTTTAATTTTCACTGAAGCAACTAGTAATAAACATTACAGTGTGACTTTTGTTGGGGCCTGTCCCAAACACACATCTGGACAGCACGATTTGTAGACGTGGGCATCTCTGCGGCACCACAGCACTTCATTATGATGTGTTTTTTTCTCACATATTTAAGTTTCTATCAAAAAGCTGGATGTTGGATGTTACACTTTGCCATATTGCAATTTTGATAATATTTTGATCAGTTGTGCAGCCTGACAACTAACCATAATGCATATGCATATGAAAATGCACCAAATTCTACCAAAAGTTACAGAGAGTTCCACATGCGGAACAGACATTTCCTGTGCAGTTGTCCAAATCTCCTCTCAAAGGGCATTTGCTCAAATGGAGGGGGAGCTAAGAGATGAATACAAAATGGACAGGGCATGATGGAGGACTTTGGGCTCTGAGCTGCGTTTTGATGAGTGTGTTGTGGTGGTCTTGTTGAGCTGTACTTGACAGGACTGACTTCTGACACCCTGCTAGTCCTGTGCAGATGTTTTGGCCAGGTCGCATGATCGCTTTTGGCTCAACTAGTTAAGTTAAGGGCTCGATCTAAGTTTTATGGGAAGCCAGCAGGAAGTGAATGTAAGCCAATGCAATGTTCTCTCAAGTATGGCACAATCATGAGCGTGTGTGCAATTGCTTGTGTGTTTCCGAGGGCGGGGTTTTAGGCTGGACTGTAGAGGGGTGAAGTGCCTCCAATCCTTGGGAGTGGAACGCATTTCCTTTTGTTGCCCTCCAATTTTTGACTGGCTTGCCCCAGCACATGAGCATGATGGGGCTGTTTCTATTATCCAGCTTCCCAGACCCCCTCCTATCCAACCCTGTTCTGCCTGTTCCCAAAGCGATTGGCATTCCTGGGGGCCACCAGTGAAGCAGCTTTAGAGGGAAGGCCCGCTGGCTCCTGGGTGGCCTCTTGTGCACGGGCTCCAAGGGGAGGAGACAATGTCTTATTAATTGACTGGGCGTCTTGGGCAGAGTTGAGGAATTTGCAGAAGGGGGAGACAGAAAAGTGGGGATGAGGGATGAGCTGAGAGGGATGGAGGGGCGGGACAACCGGGAAAGACTCATGGTCCACCAATGAAGATTCATTAACCTCTGTCTCAGATTTATTTCTGTTTGATTTACATTGCTGCTAGGAAGGCGAGAGTTGTGGCGATGTAGATGTTCTAATTGAGGGATGGGGTCTGTTGTAAATATTTGAAACAAGTATTTTTTAAGAATTCTTTTGAGTCAGCCTACATTATTGGGCCCAGCAGTTTAAGATTAACTCAAGAAACCTTTTCCAAAAGTCACCCCATCATCTTTGCAGAAATTTTTCACTGTCACTGCGCCAGATGTTTATTGATTACCATTTACATTGACACTACTACATTATCCTTATAGATTGAAGTAATATTTGACCAGTTTTACAAAAGCCAAATATAATGCTTTTATAAAAAAAGAAAATCAGTCGTCAAAAGTAACTAAATACATAAATTCACACACTGTACACATTTGTACTTCTACTCCACAACATTTTTACAGGGAAATTGTTGTTGTACTTTTTACTTAACCATATACAATCACTGACAACTTTTATGATATTTTGAATTATAATATTATATTATTAATATTATGAATTGTTATATAAGCAGTTGAAATTAGCTCCTTGACCCACTCCAGCATTACTGCTGTTGGTGGATAAACAATAACAATAATGATAACAATCAACTCCTTACAATAAGTATTTTTATGCTGTTTTTCCATTTTGTTGCCAATACTTGCATCTTCTGATGTGAATACTTTTTCCTCCACTTGTAATTGGTTCATGGTATTCAGTGTGAGGGAACACTTTTATTACAGCTTGATTTCAATGGACTTATGTAAACAGTTTTTAAATTGTTTCATTAATATGAAAAGAGCATAAATGACTTGACTCAAAACCAAAGAATTTTGATTTTGTGAGGCATGTGATGTCTCGATGTGTTGTAACAAATTCACTAGGTAAGCTGGCATTTCATCAGAATAGCTTAGGAATCTTTTGAGATTTCATATTTCTCCAAGACATGAAAGTGGTGAAATCTCATTGTTGTTTTTTTTTTGTCGAAAACGACAAACATGGTGGGCAGGCAGCCATCTCTCCAAAGCAGACTCCTGGTTTTGTACAAGTTTGATGGAGTGGGACACGACAGGGAAAGGTTTTTGGGGGTGGGTGGGAGGGACGGGTGTACCATCTCTCCATGTGGTCCCCCCCCCCCGCAGGTGTCTTCACCCCTAATCCTGTTACATGTGTCCCCCATTAGCACTAATGGAGGTGCCATTGTCCCCCCGTTGTATGCTGCTGTGCCCTCGGCCCAGTCACCTTGAGTCAGTAAACTCAGCCCTGTCATGTTTGGACTGCTTCCCACACACAGGGGTCTCCATGACGACGATGGACACCCCTAAGCGCGCACACACACACACACACACACACACACACACACACACACACACACACACACACACACACACGCCTTGTCCCACCCACTGACACAGTGTTCAGGCTGCTGGGACAGCATAGAAGTGGGTGGCGTGCCCTCATATTAGCAGAATTCATGTAACTTACATCAGCGTCACTTGTGAGAAAGAAGAGAAGGAAACTTGGTGAACTTCTGTACTTTGTTCATAAAGAAAAGAAAATGATCCAATTATAAATGAAGATGATCGTGCAGTAGTTGTCATTGCTTTTCTCTCTCTTGCAAAGAAAAGCCGAATCAGTGCATTTCTTCACAAACTATCATTAAACCCATTTGCTATCTCTTGCCTTTTCGTGGTTAAATACCTTTTATTTTGTCTATTGTACACGTAATTCGGCTTGTTTTTATGTATTGTCTATTCTGTCTCTTTTATCTTCATCTTCCCCCCGTTTTCTTCCTGTAAAACAGTTAAAGGTTTCCTGCTAATCATCAGAAAGACACCTGGAGTGAACCAAAGTGAAATGTAATTTATACTTAACCTTTAAATTCAACAGTATATCTCTGATTGAAGGACTGAAAAATGCACATTGTCAGACCCATGGTATTAAGCTTTGCGTTTATTTTCCCATTTTTCCATTTTTTAACCTATTTTTACTCGAGTGTAATTGAGTCTGTCTCCCCGAGCTATCAAAATTTTACATGTTAAACTCAACAGTTTTGTATCCTTTCAAAAAAAAAAAAAAACCCGAATTACTTACTTCATCTTGCTTTGCATGCTTTAAAGTATTTGCCTGTTTTTTTTTCTGGCACTTCTAAACATAGATTTAGATGCATTTGTAGAACCTCCTATACAGTATCTTTAAAAGCAAAAGGTTGGCAGAGGGATATAGTAGCTGTGTGTGTATATATTTGTGTCTGTGTGTATGTGTGTGTGTGTGAGAGAAAGGGAAAATGAAACAAGTGAACAGCAGAAGCTGCAAAAGGACCGAGGAGGGTGTGCAGCGACCCATCTTGTTTGGTGCATTTCAGGTGACCCGGCCCCCGCGCTGCATCCATCATACAGAGACTGATTGAGCTGACCTTCAGGCGAGCCCTGCCGACCCCCGGGCTTCCTGTTCTTTGTCAGCCTCTCACAATACCGCTGGTATCACACAGACAGGGGAGGTCTGAGAACCGACCGAGGGAGTCCACCCAGGCCGAGGCTGGGATGGTGGGGTGAGGTGGAGGGGGTAGAGAGGGTCTTCAGGGAGGGAGCTGAGGACCCCCTTTTCAATTTCACTCGGTCTTTCCAAATGAGAGAAAAGGCAGAGAGTGGTGTCCTCTGTCACCCTGCCACACAGGGACCTTTAAAAAGCAGCCTCAGTGGTTTCTCAAGTGAGGTGTCTTCTCAAGAGACAAAAAAAGAGGAAAAGAATGAGTGGGCGAAGAATTTAATTGTGGTCCTGTGTGAGGGACTGGCAGTGGGAGGATGGCCACTCTAGCATTTGTAAAGGACCGAGCCAGTTTACTTGTCCTTCCTCTGTGCGTCTCTTTGGCCCTGTGAAATCTGAGGTGGGCTCAAACAGAGAAGCTACATCACTGATCTTTCTCAGGTAACTCTCATTAACAGTGGGGGGAGAAGAAACACGTTTTCCTTGAAGGAATTGCTCTATAGGAAAATTCAAGTAAAAGTCCTGCATTCCAATTCTGACTTATGTAAGACTATATGATGGGGACCCATTGTGTTTTCTTGCTAATATGGGGAATTACACGACATGCACAGGCAAGAAAAACAAATAAATATATCAGTGTGTCGAAACTTCCGTCGACCAGTGCCAGAAGCGTTTACTGAGCTTCTGTTTGGGGGAAAAAGAATCTGAATGCAGCCTCTGCCTGTACTCCAAAATGGTTCAACAAGAGCTTTGAATTCTTTGGGCTAGACTGGGAGAGGAGTTTTAGGACAAACATAGATTTTCAGGAATGGTTAGTTAAACTACTGTTTTTACCAGCAGTAGTACTCCCCAAGACTTACTCCCCTGTAAAAACACTAAAGTGTGCACAATTGGTGGAGTTACCCTTCAATGGACTGGGAAACAAAAATATGAAAAAAAGATCAAGTAAATTATGAAACCTTCATCTAGTCATTTTTTTTTTGTAAAATATTTGATACCTCAGATAGTCTTTTAATTCTTCTTTATGCAAAAATATATATTGCTTATTGTTTCTTTGCTTAGATGTTGGACCTTCCCTGTGCAGACTGATACAAGTGTAGCATTTAATACTTGAAGGCTTTTTTCACAGTATTTTACTGAAGTAGGAAGTTTCTCTTTGCTCTTTGAGTTATATGTGTTAAAATATGAGTGGAAGTAGTAATTTTGAGAGTCAGTGGACGCACTTACAGACATCTGAAACATGACAAAAAGCCCCAACAAGACACTGCTTTTACTGTAAGTGGTCACAAGCTGAACAGGTTGAGAAGCACTACCTTGTTTTCCATTAACTTAAACTCTTCAATCTGCCAAAAATACGAATAACCGTGACTGGCGAATGAATATAGTTGAGGAAAAAATGCAGTATTTAACTCTGAAATGTTATGGAGTATAATTATAAAGTGGCATAAAGTGAAAACACATCTCAAAACTGCACTGAGTTCAGTATGTGAGTAAATGTATTTACCTTCAGCCTCTTTCACAACACTACCTACTACCTGCTCTGATTTTTGTACCCCCGTTTTTATGTATTCATGTGCACGTGTGTGTTTCAGTTCATACTCCATGAGGATACTTGCGGCTTCGTCTGAAGTGCTCGATGGTAACCATGACAATATTTCTTTGCTGGGGTTTGGAACAATCATCTACAGTACCTGTATTGGCTCCCAGTAAAAGTGATATTAATAAGATGTGTCCTTGGGTACTAACATACATCCCTGTGTGAAGGATGGGTTAAATACATTGTGTTAATCGATCCTGGTTTAATACAGCTGCATTCACTGCATGGCCAAAGTAAATGTATTTTACGCTCTGTACACATGTGGTGGCCTTTCAGTGCAATGATTGCAAAGTCCTTGGATTTTAATGGATGAAAATCAATAATCCTGCACTGATTTACTCTGTATGAACTTGATGAAAAATTAAATGTAATAAATGACCATCAGTAAGCAAATCTATTATGTGCAGTTCTGTTAATGAACATCAACTTGGAACCCAAATACCACAGTGAGAAAGATGGAAAGATCACTATATATCTGTGAATGTGGACAACAAGTATTTTTTCATCATTTATCCAAAAAGCTATAAATGCTAAAGTTATTAAAATTGGTACTCATGAGTAAATTAATTTTGCCAGACTGATACATAAGATGGTTTATGTTATTGCCCAATATGTCCCAATATAATAATTTTTTTTAAAATTATTATTACAGAACATAATGCTGACAAAGATGCTCATTTCGGACAATTAAATCTTTTGTTAAACTATGAGATATCCAGGCTCTATGGCAGATGTATCCTTGTCTCAAGTCTTTGACAACCATATTTGAGGGATCATCAAAATGTTTTATTTATGTAGATATTTATATGATATAAGAATATCAGTGGATACATTAGCATCCATCGCAAAATCCAACTAGAGTAGTTGAGTAGTAGATCTTTGGCTTTTAGCTCATGAACCACGATACAAGATGAATTCCTTTTGCTCTCCTTGTATTAAGGCCATGGCTTTATTATTAGAACTAGATACTGAAACTCAACAATGCAGGCCTCTCACTTGAATGAAAATTGCTCTCCGAGTGCATTAGCCAAGAAACTAATTCACATTAGTGTTTCTCCTCTGTGTGCCTTCTCTCTAAGCCAACAGACTTTACACCATGCAAACAAGCAGAGTTGCTTTTTACAGTCTTTTTACCAAGTATCAAATCTTCATGGATTAAAAATTCTTAACTGAAACATAAGTGAGCTTGTTTGCAGTTCGAGGCATCCTGTGCACAGTCTGTGTCTGTGTTTGATTGATGGCTGCTGGCAGGCTGAGCCTCAGCAGGAGACAAAGCAAACAATCTTATGCTGCAGCCTACATGCCTACATATGGGAACCGTATCCCATCAATGTAATGTGAAGCTAGGGGCACAATCATGAATCCAAATATTGTATACTACAAATGTCTCCTTTTTGGTGTCTCTTTTTTTCAAAGGAGAACATAAGTAGATATGTATGCTGTAGTAGTAAAAAAAAAAAAGTCAACTTTATTCTCAACTTGATATATCTAAGAACATGGAGAAGAGATTGGTATAGGGCATGCCCGTTATTGCCTCACAAGATAATCTTTGGTAGAAAAATTAGGTTCCTTCCTAATCTTAATATTTGACCAATCTTACATTGTTAATATCATATTTGGACGACCCCTACAACAACTTTTTCATTTGTTTTTTTAATACTCCCTACTGTCCCACCACAGCTGGTTACCAGAGTTAGTGAAGTACCTGAAGTAGATGTGGCCTGTGTGAATAAAGTCAGTCTAAATCTAATCTAATCTAAGTCTTTAATGTAGAATTTAGTTGCAACCAAATTTACATTAAGGCATCTGTGACCCTAGTTTTTTTAATGTGTTACATACCAATTGCGCTAGTTGACTGTAGTCTTTTTGGTGCATTCAAGTGCAGCTTTTCGGCTGAGACATAGTTGTTCAGTGACACAACAGTCGGCTTTTGTCTGCTGTGTCAGTCAATTGATGCCAGTTTTCATGTGTTTGGGCCTTACATGTGCAGACAGGATTGATCAACCCTGTAAAGTGTGATTAAAATTTTATCCCAAGATGGCACTGCCATGAAAACTTTTTATGTCCAATGCCCACTGGTCACTGGTCACCAAGTCAGCCAAGATCATATTAAATATTCAACAAAAAATGTTGATGTATCTTGAAAAGACGACAACTGCTGTGTCCGTGCCCCACTGTCAGCTACGCCTTGTCCCATAGTGTCCAGGCAGCACTTGGTCAGCATGCTGATCTGCTCTCTCCCTGCCCAGACTGCAGGCCTGTGGCTCAACACACTGAAGCTCCACTTCTTTCTCTTCTATTTCATTTGCAATGCTAATGCACAGGAGACAGCTGTTATCTTGCAGCGACCATGATCAATCCAAAGCCAGGGGGGGAAGAGGAGGAGGAGGTAGGGAGGGAAGAAAAGACAAATAAAACTGCTGGGTAAATAGGTCGCCTATTATCTTCTGGCCTTGCATGGGTGCCGGTCCTTGAGAGCATGAATTTCAATGAAAGTCCCTTTCACTGAGGGAAAGAAGAAAGAGAATAAAATATGGAAAGATGCCGACAGGAACAAATGAGAGCAGAGCATTAAAAGTGGAATGGAGGAAAGCAAACAAGTTTTGTTTTCGGCTGCCTTGTTGAAAGTACTCTTTATCAGGAATTGGATGGCTTCATGAAGAGTAGCATGTATGTGTGTAAGTGCTCTTCATTTAGGATGTAGATGTATCTCTTCTTCAGAACACATATATCTGATTACCCAGGTTGGCCCCTTATTTTGAGGAAGTGTGTCTGGCAAACATTGTTTACACAATCCAATACATCAAAAACTATGTTCAAATATATGGATTGAATTGTGCATGCTAGTGTTTGTTATTCTGGAAGTAATTGATATGCCCTTGTAGCAATAAACCATTCATTGAAATACAAGCTTTTTTTTTCTTCATGCAACCCATGCTCCTGCTTGTGTTGGAGCCCCAAAATCCAAAGAGAGAGAGAGACTTAATTTTCATTCATTCTGAATTTCTGTATCATTTCAGATGTCATGACAAAATATACTCAAAGATAATCAATGTGTGGTATAAATACAGTTGTAAACAGTGGCCTGAGTACATGTTATGCTTCTTTTCTACTCTTATCAACAGTTAGCGTTATATTGGATGTAGACTGATAAATCGGTCAGGTCTGTCTAAGCCCATTGCAGATACATGTGTGTCTGTCCAATTGTATGTTTCAGCAAACCACGGATATGATGCCTGTCTATTTCTTATGTTGCAGTTTTGGGGCTTTTTTGATTCAATGTTATGTTACGTCGATGCTGTTTTACTACTACTTTATGGACTGCTTAAAATACCTGCTTTTGGTGACACAAACATGGCTCAAAATCGTCCCATGGTCTCCTTTAAATTATATCAAGTAGTAATTGTAGTCCAAGTATAAAATGAATAAAAGTGACTCCACCTCAACCAAGAATAAGTATGAAAAAAAAGCTGTATTGTAATATATGATATTGTTCTACAGCCAGTCGTATTCTGCCTAATTAATTTGAAATACTTAAATTGATTTTGGCTGAAATCTACCTTTACTTAAAGTCACACTATGCAGAAACTGGCATTTTGTGCACCCACAGTTTCTGAGTTCAATGCCACTGTCGTCAATACAAATCTCCTATTACGTCATAACAGTGTTATACGTTGAAAACTCGTATCTTGAAGTAAGCATGTGATCCTACCCTCTCACTGAAGTGACACCATTCACCCCATTACAAGACACTGTACCATCACACTGATCTTGAAACTTTAAGGTGAAGAAACTACATAATGTTGCTTCAATTGTAAGTTTGAATGCTGAAGTCATAATGGAGAATTTTTGGTGGTGGTACATGTTTTACTCTGCCATGGCAGATGGGGAACAACAGATCATTTAATTTAAATTTGTGGATTAATTACTTGTAGTGAGACAGAAGTGGCTACGCTGGAGATGTAAGTCAAAATATCCAGACAGTATTATGTAATTTGGAAACCATATGATGACAATGGAGGTCAGTCAAGACACAAGAAGCTATTACTTTCCCTTCACTTCCTTCACTTTCTCCGCTAATAATGTTTGCCTAAGCTAGATTGAGGGAAATGAGGTGGAAAACTCAGAGTGTGTTGGTGTGTGTGTGTGTGTGTGCGTTTGGGAGGTGGGGTGGATCTATTTCTGTGTGGTGGGTGGGTGAGCTGTGAGGGGGGAATCAATTGATTCCTGTTGTTAAGGACTAGCGACAATGTTTCATCTTAAGATGTCATCTCTCTCTATCTCGCTCTCCTTTTCACCCCCAACCCACCCACACACACACACACACACACACACACACACACACACACACACACACACACACACACACACACACACACACACACACACACACACACACACACACACACACACAAGCCTGTTGATGTCAGAGACAGCAGCAGTAATCCCTGTCCTAGGCCGCCCAGATCATTATAGACTCTGATCTGCAGTCCCTGAATGAGGGAATTAGCTGGGAACACAATCCCGGCGACCTCTGTGACATGGGGACAAAGCCTCAGCTGCCGGGGGTCCACATCCCCTAAACCAGCCCATATGGCTCAGACAAAACTGTTACAATGGTTGCTACAATGGAAACACGGTGGGAGGGTCTGTCGTCTTGCCTCTGTGTGTGAGTGTCCCTGCGAGATCCAACAATTTGTCTGTGTTTGTACACTAATATGTTGATCTTAGCTTGTTGATTGCCAACTGGGCAGCATGGGGTGCCAGGCACTTCCTTTTTTTTTTTTTTTTGCACCTCAGTTTTGACACATGCTGTACAAATATTAAACATTTTCAGCTTGGAAGTTAGTAGAGAGGTTCACAGCTTTGTCCACATATCTATTTTCACGTGCTGTTTTTTTGTTTTTGTTTTTGTTTTACAGTATGTAAGATGGACATCCTCCACAGGACAGGAGTGGAGGATGTCCTTCTGTGTGCTCCTCCTATACAGCCTGTTTTATATATGTAAGTCTTTCCTCTGCCCTTTCCATGTGAGCTGATAGGTTTCCTAAGAGCCCCCCTGGTGTGCTCCTGCTGAGCAGCTCTATGTGTTCTGGGTGATTGGAAGAGACCCCCTGCTTTTAGAATACACACAAGATCTCTCTCTCTCTCTCTCTCTCTCTCTCTCTCTCTCTCTCTCTCTCTCTCTCTCTCTCTCTCGTACATAACACACACAGACACTCTCTCAGCTGGTCCAGACACCTGTTCTCTTCTCCCACAATAACTGTTTGTAATGTTTGAATGTGCACACAATTGCATAAATCGTATGTTTCAGTCCTTGTGCTTTAAAACTTTGCTTTAACAGCATTAGCTCATTCAGAAAATGCCAAAAACAACATACAGTATGTAAATACTGAAGTTATCAAGCCGGCTACACTTGATATACTTGACCAATAGAGGCTTCCCAGTGACCCCCTTCAATGTGAAATCTGTGGAGTAATTTATGAAGTTTTTCTCATTCTCTCTGTTTGCTAGAGCATAAGTGAAGGCATTTAAAGGATAATGGGCTCTTCTAATCTTTCATTGCTGGGCAGTAGTTGTAGTAGCTCTTTTTGAATGTTTTGTCCACCCTCTCCTTCTTTTCATGCATGCACAAAGGCAACAGTTATGTAAAATCTTCCTTATTTTCACCTCTTTCAATGTATTCATACATTTTTAGGAGTGAATTCTTTTCATTCTCCCCTGAACCAGTCTGACATTTGCTACTTGCGACCATCTCCAAGTCAGCCCACTGACAAGGAAGGTCATCAATAACAGTGAATCACCTTTTATCTATTTTGATTTCTTTGAACAATTAATTGAATTCACTGAAAATAGTGGTGAGTACTCTGCTAAATGGTTTTAAGGCTCCTGTTTTCACCTTTCAGTTATTTCTCTAATGGTCCTTGCTGACGTGAAGTGGGTTAGAGAGCTGGCCACTTTCTGCTCGTATAGCACCCTTCATTAGTTATTTAAAACACTGGGAACAATTACACAAAAATTGATTGTGCTGGTTTTTTTTTCAAGGTGAGAAAATGAACACTGAGCTACGTTGATGCTCCGCATGACTTACTTTCCTGGCGCGTGTCCTTTTACACTGGCATTAACGTTTGGCATGATCCTCGTCGAGTCAATAGTGTTACAGCGGAGGTGCAATTTCTCCGGGGACCATATTCTCTCTTTCTCTTTTCTCCCCACTCTCTTCTCCACTCTTCACCCTCTCCAATTAGGGGAGCTCCAGCTGTGCACCAGTCAGGATCAGAGGCTCCTTCTATTAGCCAAATCCATTTGTGTAGCGATTGAATCACTCCCCAATCTTCTCTTTCGTCCCCGAACCCTCCGCAGCCCCCCCCAACCCCAGCAACCCCAAATACACAGACGCCTCCATAAAGCCATGCTTTTACAAGCACACACACACACACACACACACACACACACACACACACACACACACACACACACACACACACACACACACACACAGCCTTTCTGACAGCTCCACAAACCCTAAATGGAAAGATGACAGGGAAATGTATCCATCAGTATATCCATCATACTAACTCTGGTGATGCTCCTGACGAAGTCAAAACATTTTTATTTATTATTTATTTCAGTCCTAAACTGGTTGATATTGCTAATAGAATTACTATTAAATTTCATGATGATGCTTGATTTGTCTTTAATTATTAGGGGGAAAAGAACTGCCTTGACAGAACTTCTCTTGTACAAATGTTAATTAATTATTAATCTGTTATTATAAAGTTTATTCCCTGACCCACTGTGTGCAGTCTAAAAGACTCTCTTGCAATTATTGGGGATTAATTACTTGGTAGAGTACCAATTACCATCATGCTGTAGGGTCCTGCCATTTTTTTTTTCTTTTTCTAACCTATAATTAGAAAAACAGCCTTTTCCAGAAAGTGTCCTTGGCGATTATCTTTAAATTATATCTCTGTAAAATAAAGCATTTTCATACAATATATTGATAAGGAAAATTAATCAGAGTGTTGTATACCATTTGATAGGATACCATAGGATAGTTGCAACACGATGAAAAGAAGCACACCGGCACTGAATCCATGCGACCAAAGAACATCACAAACGAGCAGATAAATAACAGTCTTTTTGAAGCTGAATCCCTGTTGAACTCTTCCTCGTCCTTGGTAGATTTCCCATTTATTCCAGAAGGTGGCACAATTGTGTAGGAACTGGTCAGAGGCCAGGCATTCATTATGGTGCCATTGATGCAATATAAAAAGCCGTGCTCCTTGGCCAGCCAAATAAGAAAACAGTATTTCCATCTTTATTCCCTGCATGTTAGGAGACCTCTTGAACCTTTGCACTTAAGACAGACTTAGCAATTTGCCAAAAACATATTTTTCCTCTGCAAAAGAACATAAAATGTATGTGTGTAAATGTGTGTGTGTAGTTGGGTGCAAAGAAGGAGCCTCGGATGAAGAGCATGTGGCCAATCCACAAAGTCTTGTAATTCAAATTCACCAAGGTCAAGTTGAGTGACAGCGCCTGGTCCAGGTCATGTTAGTTCCTGTAAAGAAACCTTCAGAGTGGCACTACACTGACTTCTGAAGATGAAGATGAATCCACTGCAACTGTCAATTTTAGCCTCCGTTAAAAAGCATCAAGAAAAAAAAAAAATTAGAAAACTAGAGGAGCGCTTAGTTATTATGAGCTAGCTTTTAAAATAAACCAGAGCAGAGCAACATCATCTAATAAAGTCACACTACTTGGAAAGTCTTTAATTCCAATAAAAGGTCAATATCCTCATCGAGCGTCAGCTTTACTTTCTTACTTAATGAGATCTTTTAATGAGCTAATGAGATACTTTAAACTCAACTGAAAGTTGATCAAAAAGGCTTTAAATTTGATTTTAGCTGGTCCATGTGCAGATTAGTTATAACCTCCTCTAGGTAGGACACCTTTTTGGCTCGTTTGTTCATCTTTTTTAGTAGCACAGCAGCTCAAGAAGTTTTTCAAATGAGAAAATCTACTGCTTACTCAATTTAAAAGTTGCTCAAACTTTTTATTAAGGTTACAAAACAAATGCTCATTCATGATTAATGACAATTCAACCTGTTATGTGATCAAGTCACTAAGAGTTTAAGTGATTATAGTTAACACATAACGGCTCATTAGTGATTAAAGACCTCTCTCATAGAGAAATGGTGCCGCTTTAATCAACCTGTAGTCATTTTTATGCATGATGGTCTATGGAAAGAAAGGAACAAATGTGATTCATATAATTTGCAGATTCTGGTGACACCGTCACATATGTGTGAAGGAGGTTACACATTTTACCCTTGAGGTCATTGTGGTGGTGTCACAATGAGTTGTTCGGAGTTACCTTAACATTTCTGCAAACCAGATTAATTCTGATTTATACAGGTCATAGGCTATCTACCGTACAGACATTTCTGCAATTCGTGTCATGTCACATTCCAATTACATGTCAATGATGTGACTTTAATATCTGGAGGTGGAAGGAGGTGGTGGTGGAGTTAAAGGTGAGAAGACTGCCAAGCAATTTTTTTCGTTTTCTGTATCTCAGCTGCCACCTTGATGTTTGATCGCTTTAAGTTTACCACTGTGCCACATTCCACTTTTGTCAACAGTTAAAAAAAATATAATAAAAAGAACCCAAAACAGACGACTCCCCTTTGACATAAGCAGAAGGTACAAGGTCATGCAGCAACATGTTTGGACGTATAGATTTCTCTGAGAAAAGTTGCTGTTGTGCTTTCAGAGAGGCAGATCTCAAAGGGTCTGAAGTACCCTTTTCTGTGTGTCTAGATTCCAACCAATGTGGTGGCATGAACGTCTGTAGAATGTTTTTTTTTTTTATTTTTCTTTCTTTTCAAAACGGACTAGAGAGAAGACATTCGGAGGTTGAGGCATTAAATGTATTCACATGGGGGAGCACACCTTTCCTACCCGGCCGTCGGCCCACTTCACCTCCGTAAGTTCAAGGCTGAGAGATGCCTCTGGTGCTCTTGATGACATGAGTTTAAGAAAAATAGCTGTGGCTAAAAGGCTTGGCAAGGTGTTCTGCATGGGCATCTGAGTGTGTTTGTTTGAGGGGGTACACTTGACCTCCTCCCTCTCGAGGAGCGATGGAGGAGACAGTGGAGGGCTGCTCAAGGCTGTCAGTCAGACATTTTTGCTCTCATGGTGCTGCTGCTGCACGGCTCTCGGCTCCACACAGATAAAACTGAATAAATTGATATGCTGACTATTTGATTTTACACCTTTCGTTTCAATGCAGTGCTGCATTACTGACTCATTGTGCTTAAACAACATACTTGTTGGTGGTGTTTATATTTTCTTTTTGGCATTCGTGACTCGAGTGCTCTGAAATGTTGTTTTCTAATCAAAATTGTACACATCTGTTCACAAACAAAGATAATGGACGAGATCAGGAACAGACATAAATACTACTTTTAATTTATAATTGATTTAATTGATTCACATTTTCCTTTTTCGCTGTTGTTTCTTTGTCATTCTATTTCACATTTTAATTTGAATGAATGAATTTCAATTCTTTCTTTAAATTCCTTTGCGATATGTCTTTGGCTTCTTCAAGTGAGAAATAATTGGCCTGTGTCAAAAATTATGTGTCAAAAATGATATCTATTTTTTATGTTTACTTTCATTAACATATCAGCCAAGAAAAGCTTCATCTGATTGATAGTATTTTTCTTAAATTGGAACAAACCTAAAAGCTGTGATCCAACAAATTCTCATTCTCTTTTTTCAGGGATTGTAGAAGGCGACGATGGCCACAAAGACACTGTTCTCCCGAGTGAAGGTCTGTGTGATATCCCTGACCTTTGACCCCTCCATTTATAAAAGAATAGATATAAAACTGCTGTCTTTGTTCTTAAAATATTCTATCTCTGCAATATATCCTGTGTACAACAAACAATACAACAAAATACAACATACATCTTTTTTTTAACTCTAATGATAATTCATAGATGTTAATTCTTACTGTATTCAGTGCAACTTGAAGCCATGAATCCTCAATTCTGTTAAAACCTGCAGCATAAAAAAAAACTAAAATAAACCTTTTATTTGAATTTTTTCACCTGCTTCAATTAACTTCTGCCAGTGTTTGATTAAAAAAATCAGACCAAAATCACAAAGAAATCCAAGGTCACGCTGTATACTCCTTCTGCAAAAACCTCCAACAAAGAATAACTGTCTACCCCCTTCTCAGAACTTTGAATTGCGCCTCTAACTTGGTTTTTGCTTTCACCGTCATCTCATCACTCTCAAGATGATAGTACTGATTGTGATTTGTATTTTCAAAGCTGGGGCGGGAAAAAGCGTGTGGGTGTTTAGGGGGTGTAGGTGTTTGCAGCAGGAGAAAGACAATACAATTAAATGATTAATGCACAGCGGGGCCACTGACAATTAAAACTATTATAGAAATTAAAATGGCATTATGTCACAGTGGAAAGCTGATGATACCCGTGCCGTCTTTTTAAAAGCAATTTTCATAATTCCAATAATTGAAATTACGGCATATTCATTCATTTACTGGGTGAGGAGGGCTAAGAGCGGCTACTAATGAAATGCAATCATTAGCATCCAAACAAAGTAATTGGGTAGTCTTTTATCCTTGGAGATAGGTGATAAGGCACAATCACCCCCATCACCCCCCCTCCATCAAAATGCAAAAGCAAGTAATTAAAGCGCAGAAAAAGATGAGACCAGCGCTGCTGCTGTGCTGTACACCTCTGAAAACAGCACTGATTGCCTTGATTAGAGACCTTACTGTACCCTCTGATTTTGTTTATGGATACTCTGACATTCTTGGGGAATAGAAAGGGTTGGGGGGTAGATGGGTGTGGATTATGAATTTATTTTAAAGGTGGCTAAAACAAATCTGAAAGGGATGGGAAATTCTTTGATATCTTGTGCTCCATGGTGCCACCTAAGGGTCCCCCCTCTGCTTGTGATGGAGCTCGAAATCACAACTAAATCCACATGTTGCTCAGTTAGGTATTAGCTCCTTGTACATACTTAAGTTAATGGAAAATAGTGCTGCTCTGTGTGTGACAATTACCAACCTGCTCCAGAGGACAGAGCAGAAAGAAAAGGGAGGATGGGTGGAGGTGGAGAGGTGAGCCGGAGAAGAAGAGAGAGATTGAAGTGAGAGGAAGATGGGCACATGAAGAGTCTTGAGAAAAAGAGCTCCTTCTCACTCGTCTCTCTAGTGGGGACAGCATTCTCTCTCCCTTTTCTTGGCTACCTCCTCTGTGGCGTTTGGGGCGCTTCTTCGCGGTATGTCAGCCCAACCCTCCCCCCTGCTTCTTCCTCCACAAGACCGCCATCCTTAGAGAGCGTCATTAGGCCCTCCTGGAGGGGAGTCAAGAATATAATGCGAGAGGGGCCACCTTCTAAAAAAGAGCCCGGTGGAACCTTTTCTACTTGTGCCATCCCCTCATTAACACTCTCCTCTGCTCTGCGCCCGCCTCAAACTTCAATCTCACCTCTTCCTCCTCTCCTATGTTCATCTCCAGCCTAAGGTAGCTTGTGTATCTATCCCCCCCGATGGTCCGGCGAGGGAGACCATTTCTTGCTTTAGGGCAGACAGTTGTCATACCCACGTTCTCCCAACGCCCTCACCCCGTACCTCCACCTCATCCACGATGGACTGATGAGAGGATAACAAAAGGACCTGGAGGGGAAGGAAAGTCCTCTTCTTACAGCCATGGCCTTGAAGCCCACCATTCCATTTTGCAGCCTGCGAAAGTAGGGCTTTTCATCTCAAAAGATCAACACATTTCTCTCCTGCAGGCACCTACACCATTTCTCTGTCCCATTTTCTCCCTCTCCGTCTTTCTATACAGCTTTCTCTTTCTTACAACTTGGCAAATGGGAAAACTGTCCTTGGTTGAATTCTGTTTTTCAAAGGATTCAATTCTCCTTTGTACACACTTGATCTGACCCTGTGACAGGCATTAAGTGTGTCTTCTGCCTGATACAGAGGGCTCGTGTTCTGTGTGCTGATGGACACAGGCCATTATCACACACAACTGCGAGGACGTTCACATGCAGAAAAAAATGCATTTTTTCACATGTCCATGCATGCACGCAAGCTTTGACTCTCTGACACGCCGGACATTTGTATGCGTGCACATACAGCTCAAATGTATGCATGGAAGCAGCCACATACATTGTCCGTGTGGTCTGTGAACTGATGTGCAATAACGGCCATTGAGGTGCAAGGAGAAAAGACGTGTTACTGACTGAGCTCAGACTGATGGATTTAACTGGAGCAGTGAGAGAGCTGAAGTGGTCACAGGAGAGAAAAGCTGAAGATACCCGAAAATACAACGCTAAAATCTTCTGAAATCAGAGCTTCAGCTGTAGTCTTGGACTTCAGGTAGCTTCGAATCATTAATTTCATGACCTCAGATTTGACTTGAAGTCGTACAACTCTAATAACTTCAAAACTTTTAAAGCATAGAGATGTGCAGGTACACTACTGCACCACAGTAGTAACAGTGAACATATCCAGTGACACCTGTTGTCAGGATTTTATAGTTTACCATGGAAAAAACAGCCACTTATACCAAAGCCAACTATGTGTAGTCTAGTTAATTTCATACCAGAGGAGCCTAACTTGCTCAGCTTCATGCACCACTGAACAGCTTTTCTAGGAATGAACGGAGCTCTGCCTCTGACTCTAT
Source organism: Acanthopagrus latus (assembly GCF_904848185.1). Lineage (NCBI taxonomy): Eukaryota > Metazoa > Chordata > Actinopteri > Spariformes > Sparidae > Acanthopagrus > Acanthopagrus latus. The sequence goes on along the minus strand of NC_051054.1, from coordinate 8,302,337 downwards.
GTCCAGTTCTCATTAATTGTCCATAGTGTAGCTCCACTGTGTTTGGACCAGGCCCCCAGGAAGAGCCCCAGGCTCTGAAAAACAACGTTCATGTCATTACAACATCACATGATGCACTGGCACTCAAAAAGACTTTCCCACAAGCCTATGTTGTGAAAGAAGCAGCTGTTAAAGTGTGGATACATTTGTCACAACCCCTGCAAAATCAGAATTTGGCCATTTCTCTATTCAAGGTAGCGGGGCACCAAACTGGAAGTTAGTTGACTTAGTCAGCTCTTGGCAGGAGATCTGGGTATTTTTATACCTGGGGCACTGAGCAGCTTGCAAAAGAATAAATGGGGCACTGTGTCCAATGCTGTGCCCAGATTTTAATTTGTTTGGTCCATGCATTTGACAAGGACATTTAAGTACTAACACAGCTAAGGAAACAAGACAGACAAAGCAAGTGAAACAGAATAAATTAAAGGTATTCACAGATATAGAACACATTAAAGCTCTTCACCATGGCTAAAGGTATTGGGCCAATTAGTCACAACAGTTTTTAAATCTTTTGTTGACATTTTATTCCTGCTCTGTGTTTCTGTCAAGTATATTATTATGTCAGTTGTCCTGAATTGCTTAACTTGGCCAAGTGTGAGAGCCAGGAGCCTGTTGGAGCCTGTCGCACCAGCTCCTGCTCTGAAAGAATAACATGTACAGCTTTTTATATGCATCCTATAGGGTGTTAAAGGTCAGTTGCATCCTCTATGGCTATAGCTGCCGTGTTGAAGGATTCAGGATGTATGTCATCACTGTAGATGCAAGAGTATATATGAATATAAGCATGTAGTCTAAAAGGGGGGAAATACAAATCCGAAGTTTCCTGTTTGAGGATTACAATTAACTTACACAGGTAGGAAACTGGTCCCTGTCTGCTCTGATTTCAGTCAGATCTTCATCACTTGTCCCTGTCCTCATTCTCTGCTCTACCTGTTTTTCTCAATGCTCTTTAATTTTCTGTGATTTCTCCCTTGTTGCTGTGTCTCACAGCTGATACAAAAACCTACCGAGATTTGAAAAGGGAAAAAATGAGAAGAGAGGCTGAGAAAAAGAGAAAGGGAAAACGGAAGAATGTGTTTGATTAGCGCAAGTTTGCTGTTCACGGCCGACTGTCTGAGAGCTGCGGAGCCATTGTATTTCCTCGTGCATGTTGCAGCGAATGGAGGGGCTAAAAAAAAAAAAAAGACAGACATGGGAAACATGCACACTGACATTTCTTAATCAAATATGGCAATCAGGGGGCCAACCAACAGCATACCATTTGCAATCCCTTTTAATTCATAATCAAAAGCTGAGCAAATGAGGGAGAAATTGAGAAAGACTAAGGGGGGAGGGGGGGAGTGAGCGAGAGAAATGAGGGAGAAGGAAAGAGAGGGAGAGGGAGATGCAGGTCATTACATCTCTTTTTACTGGCCCGATGAGAGCAATGTAGAATTAATCAGAGGCCATTAGGCTGTATTTACTTACCCCTGCAGGGGCTCGGATCCCTTTCTCCCTCTCTGGATACAAACCCTGATAGGATCCTACTCTGCCCCGACCCTGTAACAGAAGATGGAGCGCGGCTAAGAATAAGGGTATAACGAGAATGATCCCGTGTGCGTGCGAACATGCACGTGAGCTTGTGCGTGCGTGCGTGTGTGTGTGTGTGTATTCCTGGACATTATGTTGCATCAGGTGGGTGTTGTACTGGGGACGCGAGTGCTACAGAGAGGAGAGGTGCTGGACAGATGCTCTTAAATCAGAGTGTGTAATCCCCTGTGGGGTCAGCCCAAGGCCTCTGATGTTGACTCACAACTCAGGCTATCATACATCTCTCTCCCCTCTCTCCTAATGCACCACAGCCATTACTTACCCAGGCGCTGCCGGTGCCAAAATCTCTATAATAATGTGTCTGGGTCCCCAAAAGCGTCTTTGCAGGAAGTTAAGAAAAAGTGACTAAAATCCCAAATGCTTTATGAGTTGTAACTAATGGCTTTAGGTAATAGATTTGTTATAAATGCTTGTCTGATCAGTAATAAGCCAGGAATAACTTTTTGGTTGTCGGTTTTGAAAACTCCCGTTGGTGTACAGCAATGGAAGAAGTACACAGATCTTATATTTACAGGAGAAGTCATTATCTATTCACACTCATGTGATGGAAAGTCAGGTGAAGTTTTATAGTCCACAAAACATTTATGGAGCGTCACAGCAAAACAGCATTGCAGAATTCTCCCAGACAATATGAGTTAGCTGGAGGCTTGTTTTAAAATGTAATGAACAACTAAAAATGTAGACAAACCTGTTCCATACATATGGCATAATCTAAGTCTGTGGAAGCCATGAGATCCCATATTGATTTATTGATAACCCATAACTCGTTTATATATTTATATATATATATATATATATATATATATATATATATATATATATATATATATATATATATATATATATATATATATATATATATATATATATATATATATATATATATTACACCCTTTACGCACGTATCACAGTGAATTTGCAAAGTAATATGAAGTAGCATAAAATCCAATTACTAAGTAAGTAGAAGCACTATCAAATCAATGCAGTGTGGTAAAAATTATACATATTGCTTCCAAAATCTAGTTGAGTGAAAGTATAAAGTCGCACAAAATGTAAATACTCATATGAAGTCCTCAAAATCGCACGTTAAATACAATTCTTGAGTAAATGTATTTAGTTACATTCATCACTGCAAATACTGTATTTATACTATGAGGACAGGAGACACTGACTGATGAGTTGGTAATGATTTTCCTGACCAGAAAGCCGTTTACCTGGAGACTTGAGGTTAAAACTGTACGCTGAGGTTAAATCCATTCATCCATTTCTCTAAAATATATTTATTAATAATTTATGACATTTACAACCGTGACCTGGAGGGACCCTTTATTAATAATGTACCAATCAACAGTACTGCTCAGAAAAAAAGACAGCATCTTTGTTCAAATGGTGCTTTTGATCTATGTGTGCGTTATCCTCACAAATGACCTTTTTCAGTCATGCAAATAATGACTGTTGTAAGAGTTGTTAGACCGACACGCCCTTAGGGGCCAATTAGGGTTACTGGTTGGGTGTACAAAGTTCGTAATGTTGACTAAGAAGAACCCGAGAAGTTTCAGTTATCTAAAATGATCCAAACTCGACTTATGCAGATGGCAGACTGGGACATTAAAACTTTTTATTTGATAAACTATTGGAGTGGACGAACCCCTCATTATCGCAAGTTTGATAATGTAAATATAACCCCTAATAGTCCTTTATCAACATTTATAAACATGTATAACAGTTTAATTGATTATTTTACTGAGTATTTTATATCCTAAAATACCAATAACCCTTTATTTTTTCAGTTCAGTGATTTTGTACACTTATAATATGCCATCAGGTCTGTGGTTGAACAAGTTCATAAGACAAAATACCAAGACCAAATTGTAGAGAATGGGGCGTGAGCATATCACTGGCTTTTTTTTAGGGTGTGACAGGCGAGCAATTGTTATTGGACTGAAAAGGCTCCATCTTTGGTCTGGTATCTTGATCTTTACTTCAGTCAAGCCTGATCCAATATCAAATATGGATAGCCCTGTATCACTCACTCGCATCAATTATAAGTGACCCGTAACTGCTTAACCGTCATTTAAGTTCACCAGATCTTGATCTACATTTTTGTGTGATCCTGCTGACCAACCAATAATATGTAACTCTAACTTTTTAATTACTGGTTCCGTAATGTTCTAGTAAGCTATCAAGTCTGTAGTTACAAATGTGAGAATGTCAATCATAAGGTCATCGATTATAATATTTCTAAATATACGTAAATATTAGTTAGTCACTCTACAGTGAGCCACCATCTGTAGTTAAACATGTTAGTATGCCATATTTGACAATATATATGCCAATACCAATATATCTGTGATCGGCCAATATCTGCCAAGAGTGTCTGCCAACCAATTTATCAGTTGGGCTCTGTTAAGAATGGTCATAGATGTGAAGTGGTCAAATGGTCCATTTAAGGAGAGACTTTTCAATGAACAGAGAGCTAAAAGGAAGCTAATTCTCAAGGATGAAACACACTGATCAAAGGGATTTTTCAGAACCTGACAATGAAAAGGGTTTCTTTTTAAGTCCATTAATGGCCCATTTATGATCTGTAAAGCATTAATAAATGACTCAATGATAAAGCCATTAGTTAAAACTGATAAAGCCTTAATGAAGTGTGCCTCATTAGAAAGTTGTACGGTTTCTGCAAGCTGGTCATTGTGACACTGTGCATCACAGTATGTGTGCAGGATTTTCTAGGTATTTTGCCACGTGACCTCCTCAAATTGCAACGTCAGGGTCAGCTTTCAGTGACCATAGAGGTCAATTCTCCGGGAGAGACGGCACTTCAAAGCCTCTGGCACTGGCTGGCCACACCATTACAGCACAAACCTCTTTAAACAACTGATAGTGAGACAAAGGAGGCTGCGGCATACTTTCTGTGGGCGATATGAGCAAACAGTTAATGACGTTTACTTAAGATTGCCGGAGCTCACCACCAAAGGAGTCTGTCTTGGAAAGAGAAAGAGCCAGCAGAGAAGAGAAATAAGGTAAAGAACAAAAGGACGGCAATTCAACACTTTAGTCATTTAGTCTACATTGTTGTTTGTCTGTTTGTTGGGTGTGCCGGAGAAGTGGAGGAATGCTGTGTTGAGAAGTGAATAATTCGCTCGGGCCTTGAATGACACATGCAGGCACAACTCTGCCTGCACACAAAGGCATGTGAAAAAAAAAACATCTCATGAATAAAAGATAATTTAAGTAGAAAGAAATGTTCTCAAACACTATCGCTCATCAGGGAATTCAATAAGTTGATTTGAAAAACAAAGAATGCTCCCTCATGTAGATCAAGTTGAGTGGATCATGATGACCGTGTTTAGTGATTCTTGCTGTTTGATATGAAAAAATAAGTGCAGTGAGCAACACTGTCAGCTTAAAGAGGCAGGTGATAGTACATGCTGATTCATAATGAAGTAAAAGACGATACATTTTCTTTTTGTTGTTTCTCTATTTTAACTTTAAGCCTTGTTTCTCCGGTGCTAGTTCTTCAAGATTATCAATTTCCTTCAGTGCCCTAGAAGATGGATCATTTCACCCAAATCACAGACAAAAAAGAGCACAAAACAAACATTTTGTTCACATCCGAGAGGTCTCTTGCAGTTGTGGAAGAAGTATTCAGGTCATCTACTTAAGAGGCTGTACCCCAAATTAATTGCACCCATTTAATCCTATTCGTGTACAGAACCCTTATGATAATCTTAATCTAAATAACACATTTCCTTTTATTTTAGGTGATGATATATTCCTCTTTGGAAATAGTAATCTGCAAAGTAAATAGTAACTTACTATATGTGTTAAAAGTAGGAAACATGTAGCATTTTAGCTACTTATTTAGACATCCAGCAGACCTAACCATTTATTTGGAGTTGGTTTTCTGGTCACCCAGTGAACACAAGTTAAATATTTATGCTCCTTTTAGCTCTGTTTTGGTCTCCACCAGCTCCTGGGGGAAACATCTGGATCTTTAGCAGCTAAACTCTCAACTGTGCTCACCAGCTAGCCTGTAACTTTGTCTGTCTGCTGGTTGCTGCTGGAAACTACACCGATGAGACCAAAACCGGGAGTTGTACGCTGTAAAACCATAACAATGAAGAATGCTAAAAGGCTCCTGGGAACTGAGGGGCGATTATAGGGTTGGTAGGAGCACCTCTACTGCAGATGGCAAGATGGAAGAATATGAGGCACCACCTGTCTTTCGACCGTGATGAATGATGACAGAGCAAAACTCGGAATGAGAGGCACCTTCCAGCGACACTTCCTTTCCACATCTGATCACACTTTTAATACCAAAATCATCTCTATTGGGCTTTTAAATTGGTTATGTCAACTTAACATTACTTTCTTAAATTCAATCAATTACCAATGATGATTTATAAAAATATGATTTACAAGAAGTAACTTTCACTTGAGTAGGTTTTTCAAGTGGCAATCGACACCTTTACTTAAATATTGTTTTATGTGAGTAAATGTAATTTTACTAGTTGGAGTCTTCTACCTATAAATTTTGAGTACTCTACCCACCTATGCAAGGAAGGTAACTTTAAATAGTCAGACAAGACTTTTATGCCTATTTATTTAGTGAGTGTGCTGTAAAACTTTCCTCACAGCCACATATAGTCAGGCAGTGTATGTATATCTAATGGGTGGGGTTATGTAGGTGAACTGAAGCCTGCACGCCTTAAAAACACTTAGGTTTACCTTCCAACTCTCCTCCTTCCTCTCCAACAAACAGAGAGCCAGACGTCTGTCGTCGCCACACAGATAGGACTGCAGCCGCACTGTAAAAGGCACCCCAACAACTGCCGCTGATTCCTCCCAGAACGTGTAATTTTCTCATTTAGCTCACAAGCGTTCTGCCCGACACCAATTAGCACGGGGCCCTGACCTCAGATGTCTGCACTAAGAGACATGGCGGCGAACGATGCGCCACGTGGCGCACCTCAATCAGCCGCTTGCACCCTCTTTTCTATTTTGCAGCCATCAAATCATTGCCATATACATAATTCATACACCTCAGATTTGGAGGTTTATTATAACCCCCTCTCTAACTCTGAGAGTATGATTATATCTTCAACTTTATAAAAATAGGAGGATGGGCTGTCTTGCTGTTCCATCTACATATCATCTTTCAAGAATTCCTGTTTTACATAGCCTCAGCGACTGTTGTTTCTTGCAATATTCAGACAAAGATGAGCTTTAGGCATGCCATTTTATTCATCATTGATCAATACCTTGTGATCAAGTTGCACTCTAGTGTTATTTAAATCTCAGACCAATTGATAGTAAACCTTAGCATGTGTGGACTGACAGAAAGCACCTTCATATAAAACACCTTTTTTTTGTATTTTCCCAGGCCATGTTATGCAATACCACATCTCACCATAGGAGGGTGGGGTCATACCAAAGTGCTAGTGCCCGTGGCCTCTGGATATGAGAGATCCGTGAATGTCAATGAGGAGGTTGCAGTGGGCTTTAGGGCTATAACAGTATAATGGTAAGGTATATCGAACCTTGATAATCGGGGACAATGGAGGCAGAGCTGTTGTCTATTTAAGAAGGTTTAGGATGGAGACAAGAGAAATTAGAAAGGGAATTAATTTGTAATTCCTCCAAAAGATGATGGTTTTCTTACTGTGAAACTCCATGTACTTGTATAGATTCTAGGTAATACGTACTGCATTGACGCATTAGTATGCACCATGAGCTACAATTAGATGAACTTTGGTTGTTTTGTCATTAACCTCTTGTGCTCATCTTGTTGTGGAAATTCACATTTAGTGGACCCGCATTATATCTGATTAGTTTCCTGATGCACTTATTTTGATTTAATTTGATGATGTTTGTGAGTGTGTGCGAGCGAGTGTTTACATATGTATATGTATGCATGCGGGTGCGTGTCTGTATGTGGGTCCATTTGCACGTGTGTGAGTGTGCAGCATGCACATGTCTCTCCTCCTTGACGTCGTCTGTGCACCCCACCAGGCAGCTCTTGGCCTCCTCCTTTCATTGCTAAGAAACCATCCATTCTGTGTGAGTAATCAGAGCTGTGCCTCCAGGAGCCCAGCCAAGCCTCTCATCCTTGGGCTGCTCAAGAGCTGCTTTAATTAACCATCATACCACAGATGGGATCAATTTTTCCCCCCACCCCCTCTTTCTCGCTCTTTCTCTATGCCTCTCTCTCTCCCTTCTATCTCTGCTGCTTCTTTCCTGCACCCTTCTCTCCCATACACAAGCCCCATAATTGCACTGGAACAGTGCCAGCCGCCAGTCGGGCCCCAGACTGCAGGCCTCTCCTCTCCCTCTGTTCTCCTCCTCAGCCCCTGGCCTCACCTGCTCAATACCTTATTAGTGTCAGGATCTGTAGAGAGCCATTGCGGATTAACTAAAGAGATGTGAGATTGATTTCTGCCCCTGCAGATAGAATTGAAGTTTTCTTCTTGTGTGTGCGCACAAGTGCGTGTGTGTGTGTGTGTGTGTGTGTCAACGAGGGACAGAGAGTGAAAAAGAAAGTATAAAAGATATTTTCAGAAAGAAAGAAAAAATGTCTGATTTTTGATCCTACAACCTGGCAGGAACATACTGTATGCATGCGCACATACATGTTGTGTGTTTGTGCATTACAATTCTCTAGTATGTATGAGGGTTTTTGAAATGAGGGTTTGCTAATTTGCTATTGGAAGACCCACTTGAGCCTCTGCCTCTCTCACAACAAATTAATCCCCCCTCTTGCTTTACCTTCATTGGTTTTCATGTGGCGCTATGAAGACACAAGGCAGAGTTATATTCCTCTGTGAGAGCTCCTCCCTCCATACACACGAACACACACATGCATAAGGAAGAAGCACGCGTGCACACCCACCTCCACCACCACCACCAATCTGAAAGTCCAATCTCAGATTCTAATCTGCCGCAGTAATAGTCACAAGAAATGACCTGTTCTGGGAAAATATGTTCACGAAAATAGTGCCCTATTGATTATTCATGGCTCGGGCACCGCTATATGTGTGTCAACGAGGTCTCAGAGGCAGCCAGTTGGGCGAGAGATTAACATCTATTTCAGAGATAGGTGAATTTGTCGTGGAGGAGAGGCGGTAGGGGTGGGGGTGGGCGGTGTGTGTGTGTGCGTGTGTGTGGAGGTGCAGAGGTTGGGGCTGGAGCGGGGTGGAGGGTTGTCTCCTCAGGATTGTGCTGTAATCACAGGCCTCCGTCTGCATGGCACATCTCAAGAGTGGTGTCAGCTGGGCTCTCTTCTGTTTGCTAATAGCAGGGGGTCAGGCCTCTCTCACAAAGAGGTGCGTTTGATCCCCAGGTATGGGACACGGAGGGAAAGAGGTGACACTACTGAATACTAACAGGGCGAGCTACACAGCTGCTTATCTTTCATCTGGTGTGTGTGTGTTTTGATATAATGGTGTTTGTGTGTTGAAACCAAACAGTTAGGTTAGTGAGTTTTTAAAGCTTGGAAAGTGTGCTGCAAATTCATTTTTCTCAAGGACTTAAAAAACAGGAGAAACTAAAACTAATGCTACTATGACATCTCTAATACTAAAGATAAAACAGAAATCATTCTAAGCAGCCTTGAGCAGCCAGAGGAACTTTTCCAACACATCCGTCCTGTTTCTTGTTGTTGTGTGATGGCAGGTGCATTGCCTTTGTGTGTTACAGCTGCTGATTTGTAGTGTGGTGTTTGTGCGTTTGTATAACAGCCATTGTGGTGGCGGTTGTGTAGCAGTTCATGGGTCCCAGGGCCCAGCTGCCGGAGTGAGGCAGAAGAGTCAGACATCATTGTGGTGTGATTTCCTCCTCTCCTTGCAGATGGAGTGTTTTTGTCAGAGCGAGGGCCACTGTGATTGCCTCTTCGCCAACGGTGTCAGCCCAGGATAATACTGCAGCCGTCCCCCCAGGAACAAAACAGGATCAGCGCAATCCATTTTCTTTTTCTCTGCCAAAATGGAATAATTTCAAAGAGACAATCCCTGGTAGTCTCCAAAGCCCAGGAAAAATCAAAAGACAACCATTATGGCAAAAATCGTGAAAGAGGTGTTCCACCTTTCCCCTTGGCTTCGCCAAATACCATGCCCAGCTCTAACTAACAAGCACGGCCACAGATAGACAATGAAAGTGGATTGAAGAGCAAAGCTAGCAATCTCAGAAAACAGAGCTCTGAGGTGATACATGAAAGATGCATGCAGGCAGACTGCAGATAAAGAAATGGCAAGTGAAGTCTCCAGCATGGGCCCCTCGCATTAGGTGTCACACTCAGATCTTTACATTCAAAATATGGTGGTTCTATGAGTCCATACATCCGCAGCAATCCGAGTTCTATGGCAACCTGCCCTTTACAATCCTAATGACACTTCAGCAAAGTGTGGTGGCTGAGAGAGGGCGGGAGCCGGGAGGCTTTCCCTCTGAAAGAGCTGAGAGCATCTTATTGGGAAAAGGGGCTAAGAGTGTTGTTGTGATGCCTGACTCCATATTCTCGGGTCATAGATATTCAAGAACCGCACCTCCCTTTCCATTCTGCCTTCCTGTCGCCATAACACATCAGTCGGGACACGGAGTCCTATAGTCAGCCACCTGCAAATGAATATCCGTGCAGAAATAGCGGCGTGATGGGGCTTGAGCTCGATGGTCTGATGTGTAATAAAGATAGGGACAGGCAGGAAGAGTTTTGTAAAGCCTCTTTCTTCTGCACGTTAAGGTGTAACAGGAATGATCAAAAACACTTAACTGCAGCTTTTTCAGTGTCCCTTTTGGAGAGATAACTCTTGCCATATTTCTCAAGAACTCGCAATGACAGATCACATGATGTTTTAAGCTCTGCTATGCACAGGTGCTTGAAGGACAATATCGGAGCAGTTTTCTATTATCGTACAGTGTGAATGAATGAAGAGTGATTGAGTGCAGTACTCCACGCCACCTATATAAGAAGAAGTATTGCAATGTGAGGGCCGGAGAGAGAGAGGTTGAGAGAGCTCTAGAGGCCTAAATGAGGTGAAGGGAAGTGGAAGTGTCCAGTAGGGGGTCTACTGCTGTGGGAAGAGAGAGGGAGAGTGGGGGAGGGGGGGGCTTGCTCTACACAACGCCTGGGCCAATGCATGAGGGTTTGGGGCTAAGTGTCTCATCAGCATCCAGCTCAGGTGCTGCCAGGGCCCACGCACTAACTATGCCCTGACTTGATTGTAATTGCCTGAATTCAACTCCCGCTGCTCCCTCCTGGCAATATCACAGGCACATTTAACTCCAGAGAGCCTGGGGACCATGCAGCAGGGCCACAGAGAGCAGCTGACTGCCTCTTGTTGAAGCCTGTGGGCCGCGGGGGGATCCTCTCTTGTGCTGTCTGCTTTGTGGGGGAGGGTCACAGGTGCATGCACCCCCTTCCTCCTCTGGGTGTTTGCGAACATGAAACAAGTGCGCGTGCATCGGGTGTACTTTGACAGTGATGGCATGAGCATGACAGAGGCATTTTCTGTTTTAATGTTGCCTTATTGCCTAACAAATTGCCCCCCGGCTGTCCTGGGGCCACTTCTTCAAAAATGCTCCAAAGTAAGTACAAGTTTAGTGCTTATACAAGCCCAGCAAAAGGTTATTCATGAGAAACTGAAGTTTCTTTTTTAAATTCTGTGGTTTATCAGTGGGTTTCTGGAGCTATGAAAAATGGGACCAAAAAATAAATAAAGCAAACACTCTTGTTTGCCGTCACCCTGTGTTTATCATGTCCAATTCAAAGCCAAAGAATGCACTTGATTGCTTCGTATTACCACCTACAGTACTTTTCTTTTAAAAACAGTTGTGAAAATCATTATCATGCTGTAGTTATGCTAATGTTTTGGGGGTTGAAAATTGCTCAAATCTGCTTTCAAAAGAAGAACAAAAACCCTCCTGATGCCAGAAATAATTGGATGAAAAACATGAGACCACCGTCAACAACTTTACAGTAAGTACATTTGGGTTTTCTATAAACAATGCATATAAATTTCACTCCAAATATGTAGTTATAGAGCATTCAGCTGCCTAAATTCCAGTCCTTTTGTTTGTGACATACGTAACTGACAAGTGCATGAATGCAGCACTTAACTGCTTCGCCGAAAAAGCCCTTATTCAAAAACAAAATACAACATTATGAGTAGAATTAGAGTTTGCAGTGGGTATACGCAATTTATGCTTCCCAATCGGCCAGCTTTGGCAACTGCAGCAGGGTTAACTTAAAAAAGTTAGCCTGTGGCGCTCCTCACCCTGTGATAATAGGGCTGTCTGTAATGAAGAACAGGCTTGTTGCCAACAGGTGGTCTCTTTAAAAGACCAGAGCCACAGCACTCAGGATGAGGAAAAAACTGCCATGGCAAAATGTGTCAGAATCTAATGTTCTGCAGAGTGAAAAGCCTGTTTTCTGTCTTTTGTTCCCTGCTAGAGATTTAGCCTTGTTCCTCATTGTTCGGGGCACAAACGAGCAACAGTCTTTTTTGACACCGAGCCACAGATGAATAAAGACTGGAGCTGACTAGTCACAGGAAAGAGCTTTCTTTTTGGAGGGCTTGGAGCCCATTAAGAGTTTGTGAGATATGAATGGATATGAATCCTCTCCTTCGACCCCACCAAAAAATACAACTGGACCCATAGAAGACAAGGAACACCTCTGTGTCTTTTTTACCGAGGTTCCCAAGAACATAACAAGAAATCAGGCAGAGGGAGGACTGATTGACAGGCAGGAATTACATGGAGTCAATGAGGAAGTGGCTCTTTGTTAATTTGAAAGGGTACACTATGCCCACCCAACCTTAAAGCAATAACCACTGACACCAGTGTTAACTTATATTCTTGACATAAGCTGGGGGAAATAATAGTAATTACAGTGATGACAAACTGCATTATTCTGGTATAAACTTTACATTTTAGTTAATTTCACTGTAGGAAGCTGCGCGCATAATGTGCCCATGTAATAAAACAGACAGGATAAAGATAATGAGATATTTAGTGAACCACTTCATGCAGACGCTAGTCAGCGTGCTCGGCTCAATGGGCAGATGATGGGTGGATCCCAGCAAATGCAGCCCACAAAATACAACCTTTTGTCCAACTCTATAATCCATTTGTTACACTCAGACCAATTTGTCCTCATTAACCCTCATAAGGGGACTATGTCTGAGACAAAAGCTCCTGGGGAACAATGAGCAACCCCCCCACCACACCCCACCCTCCTTGTCCATCTACATCGCTGTAGCTCAAGTGCTCCCCTTCCCAGCACATTGTGGCCTCTTGTTGCCCAGAGGGTTCCAGTCTATGAGCAAGAGACGGACAGAGCCAAACAAGGTACACCTGAAAGAGGGGGTGAAAAAGAAAATCCCCATTTCCGCGTTAAGAATGACATATCTTCCGCAAAACACAATGCAGCGTCTCCTATTGTATTCAGGTCACTCCATCAATCAACTCTGAAATAAATCTTGACATGACATACAAAGAGCAACCACAGAGAAAAGGAAAGGGGAGTTACAGTAATTTCCAAAGACGTGAGAAAGTGTTTTTCTTTCTTATGGTTTGTCACACCTGTTGCACAATCTTTGCTCTGCGTTATTGTCATTTTGTTCCAAGAGGAAGAGGCACAAACAGAATTAGATTTTTCTTAAAATTCAATCCAGGGGCTCTGAAAGACAGTGTGTGCCTGTGCTTTCATTGAGTCAACCATGAACTGGTCAAGGTACTTGCTTCAGAACATTTTATTTGCATTTAATGAATTTATACGAGTTTCATGTTTTAGAAATGTGTCATTGAGGAAGAAGTTGTCTCACTCTTTTAAAACTTGGCTCGAATGGACAGCCTTGAAGCAAGGGGATTTACTCAAGTACTGTACTTCAGGAAAGTTTTGAGGTACTTCAGTTTTAAATATTCATGCCACCACATGCCTATAGTCCTCTACAAAAAAAACAGTTTGTACTTTTTGACTCAACTACATTTATTTGACAGCTAGAGTAAGCAGTTACTTTACATTTGTCATTTATTATTGATATAAATGACTGTTTGTATAAAGACAGTACTGTGTCCTGAATCAATGCATCGTAATGATGAATCAATAGCCAAAGCTAATTTGCAATTCAGGTCCCTGCAAGGGCCTTTAAAATACGCAAAGCTTAGTAAGAGAACGGACAGAACAGCACAAATCACAATTACAGCGATACTATGAAATTACCATAAAACACTATGACAAGCACCACATCATTCACGACTACATGGCTTTTCCCTCTTTAAAAATGGCTTCATCTTAATAAACCCAATAAGAGATTCCTTTCTGACACTGTAGCTAAATTTCTGTCAGCTGCTAACCAATTATGGCTAATTATTCTTAGATTTTTTTTTCTGTAGTAAAATGGATTGGATTAGATACAAAATGACTTCCTCATCTCTAACTCCCTTTGCAGAATCAATTCATACAACATTAATATGCCGAGTCCCAGCTAGGCTCAGTTCTTACACATTTTGAGACTCACTCTTGTCTCAATTGGATTCAGCTTCAAACTCTTCCACCCAGTGTTTTTGAATCTCTGGCCATCTCTTGAACCTACAATGCTAAATATTGTCAATCTATCACTTGCAACTGGCACTAGTCTCCACTGACTTTTAAAACTCCTCCTCCGATACCACACATTGATCCAGGATTGCTGGATAATTATTGACCAGTTTCTAACCCTCCATTTTTTAAAAGTATTAGAGCTGTAACAACAACTTTCCACCCATAGCAATCTATCTGAACCTTTTTCAATCTGCTTTCATGGCCTCTCACAGCACTTTTGAAGGTGGTCAACGACATTTTCCTCGCTACTGGTTCAAATTCCACCTCTGTGTCTCTACTACAGGATCTCAATGTGGCTTTTGATACCGTTGATCACAGTATACTACTCAACTGACTAGAAAACCAATTTGGCATCTCTGGCCTAGCTGTGGTTAGGGGAAAATCATACCTATCCGAAAGAACAGTGTGTTTATCATTGTAATGTAATTGATCATTTCTGATGAACGATTTGGTGTACCCCAGGGCTCTGTTCTTGGTCCTCTTCATTTATTTCATCTCTTAGCTAAAGTATACACATTTATGGAAAACATTTCCATTGCTATGCTGATGATACTCATCTGTGCTTGAAAAAGCTGGAGATCACGCTCAAATAATTAATTCAAAGGCTTGTTTATCCAGTGGGAAATCCTGGATGTCACCTATTTCCATATATTTTCTGCCCGTAATTTCAGATAAATTTGAGATGCAGGTAATTTTACCTGTTCAGTAGACACCAGTTCTACCACGTACCAGTAACAATCATTAACTCTGATTCCTCTAAGTTAAACAGATAAAAATCTCAGTCATGCATTATCCTACTGTTTACTATGATCAGCACATTGACCTTTTCCCCCTGCACAACATGGCTAAAATTAGGTCTTTTCTGTCCACAGCTGATGAAGAGATCCTGATTTGTGCAATTGTTTCATCATGACTTGATTACTGTCATACTTCGCTGTCTGGTCTGTCAGGTGCTAGTACTAAAAATGGTTCCATATTACACCATTTTGAGCTTCACTTCATTTGCTTTCCATCCAAGTCAGATTACACTTTAAGGTGCCTCTATAACGACTTATAAATTTGTAAATTGTCTCTCACCTTCATATCTCTCTGATCTCATTATACCTCGTATCCATCCAGTGCTCTTCGCTTGAGGAAAAGAAAAAAAAAAAGCCATCAAGCTAACCTTGTCCTATCATGCCCCTTTTCTCTTGAATAACTTCCCAGTTAACATCAGTCTGGCTCTGTAGAGTCCTTTAAATCTGACCTAAACTCTCATTTTTTCACTCTTTTCAATTTTACTTTCTTTTGCATTGCTACCATTATGCGTACGCCGGGTTGTCTCAGTCTCAATGAATGTTAACAAACTGCAAACTTATAACCTCTGAATCTCTCTTACCTTCTGTTTGTGTTTCCCACAAGCCACTAAGCCATGTGTGTCTCTGTTCTCTCTCCTCCTTCTCTCCCACCAGTTTTGTCCTCCTCCTCCTCTTTTCACTTAAAAATCTCTCTGATGATCGGCTGTCCGCAAATCCGCTTATTAGCCAGGATTATTATCAGTCAGCCAACAGTATACAGTACATACATACATACATATATGTAAATATATATTTTTTTTTTATTTCACTTGTACTTTTCGTATTGTGTATTTAATATTGGATACTTGCAGACTTTTACACAAGCACCATACGTACGAGTGGCTTTCACTTTTACCAAAGTAATATTTTAACACAGTATCATTACTATAACTCACATTATGACTTTGTGGTTCATTTCTACATCATCTCGACGTTTGTATGGTGTTTGGATGACCAGGAGATTTAGCCTTCTCTTCTCTTCCCTCCCCCTCTCCCTAGTCTGCATGTTATCATGTCTCTGTTGCCTCTCTTCTATCTGTATGAATGCTGTGCTGCCTGTACTATGCTTGTGTGACTTTGTCTTCCTTCGAGGTCTGTCTGGATGATTGGTCTTCCCTTATATTTGTACAATCTACATATATTTTATTGGCATGAACATTTCCATATAACATGTTTTTTTTTGTTGTTGATTTAGTCCATACATCTTTTCGAATGTCTGTCCATTTTGAACAAATGTGACATTATTTTCTAAGATGTCTAGCAGTTGTTTGTAGTTATATCACAGGGATGTGGTCTAATGTAAATTAACTTAAATTTCAAACCAGCTTAGAAAACCAAGAGATCGACACAAGCGTTCTAATCTAGATGAACAGCCCAGAGGTTTACTCATGACAGACTAAATCTGAAGCATTGCTCCAGCCTCTTTCGCAGTTAACGCTCTACGCGAAAGCCTTTTATATAAACAAGTCACAGTGTCAAACGCAGCAGCGTCCCATTTAATGCTGGTTTGTTGGGTCTCCAATATGTTTTCCAAACAGAGATGCTGTAATCAGGTCATTTGTTATAATGACAACCATTAGGGGTGATCATCGTCACACAGCAGTCAGGCAGATAAATCAGGTGCTCTCCCAGATTCATCTCAATTACACTTGCACACGCAGACATGAACACACGCCTTTTCCCAGCATTAGACATTAAATGACGAAACTGAAATAAAAGAAAAAAACCCCACCCATGATGAATTCTTTAAGCATCATTTTCATTTTCAGGGTTTTATCATGTAGATTTCAAAAGTAAACATTTTACGAACAAAATGTTTTGGCTTGATAATCATTTATCAATTGTAACAGAAAATCTTATTAGAATCACATTACAATTACTAGTTGAGATCTTAAACTCGTCAAATTACGAGTTCAAGTTTTCAATGAGGAAAGAACACCTTTATTTTCAGGGCAATTATATCTCAGTTAATACAAAACTATTTAGAGGAATGCATTTTCTTCTGCCATATTGAATGCATTACAGACATAGTGTGCTTGGGACGTTGGTTGCTGGGTGTGTTTACATCGGGCACTCTGCTCCATAACCAGGCCCAAATTCATTCACCCTCTTCAGCAGCGCTGCTTTCACTGCACTGATCTTCTCATCCAGCTCTGTCAGACTGCAGGCCTGAAAGGCAACATGAGGAAAAAAACTCATCAATCGATCAGAACTGGCTAAAATAACAAAGTGCACTTAAGGAAGAACAAAACTGCTAACCTGAGCAGGGGATGTCTTTGGTCGCTTGTGCAGGTGACTCTACAGAGAAAAAAAAGCAAAAGAGTAGACATAAGGCATTTTTTAATTGGTAAAATATTTAAACAACTCCCTTTTTGAAAAGAATACAGAGGAACTTGCTCATTTCCCTTTTTACTTTGCTTCAAGGATTGAAAAGCAATTTAATTCACAGATAACCACAATGCAGCAGAGCTATTTTGGTTTGCTAATATCCACTCAATGAAATACAATGAGGTGAACCTTTACAAGCAAGGAATATTTGAATATTATGAGATACAGTAAGCATTTAATTGAGGTTATTTTAATTCTGTCTTTATTAGGTGTTTTGACAATAGCTGGTCAAAATCATCGAGAGAAAGATAAGAGGGTTAACATCTGCAATAAAATGATATGTCAATATATAAATGAAAAAAAATTCCACTCAGCATCTTCCACTGTAAATTGTAAATCCTTGTGGTATTGTTCATTTCTAAGATGCTGCATAATTCGTTGAGGAGCCTCCTTTTGCTGTTCAATGTTAAAATGTTGCTCCTGAAAATCGTGAGCCAACTGTGTACAGCTCTTCAGCAAACACCAAACTACAGTATTTTCCCCCCCAAAAAATGGAAAAAAGAAAAAAGTGGTACTCTGAATATAAAAGACCCCATCAGTTTATTCAAAGACACTCGACATCTCTTGCTCTGCTCACACAAACATGCAGTGAGTCAAAAACAGATGGAGAGCAGCATACTCACAGAAGCAGCATGCGGTGCTGAGAAATACCAGTGTGAAGAGACATGCAGCATCTTAAGCACTCTTACTCAAGATAACTAAACATACGCCGGACAGACTCCTTCAAAATGGGTAATAAGACTCTGTGACTCTGCTGAAGTCTGTCAGGCTGAATATAAAGTCCAATAAATTACTTACTGCCGTCCTTTCAGTCTGCTCTACTCTAAAAAGCATGGTGCAGTGAAAAGCAGTCATTTCTCGAGTGAGCCTTTTGGAGCGACCTATAAGTTTAAGTAAATCTAACTAAATGTGCTGTTTTTTTTGACTCAAATCAACTTAAGTGTAACCAGAGGATGGAAGCGTGGTGAAGTATCGGGACATGTCAACGGAAAATCCATTAGCATCATGCACAAACTCCTCTCAGAAGTAGATTTTACTTTGAAATGATTTTGCCTCCAGCAAACCAATATTCTACAAGCCAATTTAGGCATCACACACATTAAATGCACCAGCTGAGTATTTTTAGCATGTCCATTTCACACACTGATTACGAGCTGCTCGCCAAATACTCTTTGAAATAGTGTCAGCTTCGTGAGTGCAAATTCTGAGGTTCTTTTAGTCGATGTATGCAAAATACACTTGTAAAAACTTGGATCAAACTGAAGAGCCAGAACATAAACTGCACCCAAAATACACATGAAAACATTTTAATTCCGTGTTCTTCGTGTACTTCTACTGTACAAGAAGTGTATCACCTTTAAGCATAATGGTTATTCACCTTGGTCTATGCCATATTGGGCAGTGTTTCCTTTGGCAAATCTCAACCCTGTCGTGTAAAATGTGAATCAGAGGTGGCACATGGTTGTTTACACCTCCACGAGCTAAGCGAGAAGCTGCCGTAAGTGGGGACTTGCAGGTATGACCTATCCTAGATTTAGTTTATTTTACCATAAGTGGCACTGCGGACTGATGTTTTTATAAGGTCACCTGCCGTTTGTTCTTGTGAATATGGCTGCAAGTCATAGACAATAAAGATCGTTAAACTGTAAAATATCCTTTCCTTTGTTACATTTCTTTGACACAAGTGTTTCAGGGGTCTCGTCAGCTGATATACCAATATTCATATGAGTCTATCAATTACTTTATCAAACTGACAAATGTTTAATAAAGAGGTGTAAATTACATCCATTACTGTGTATGAACCTTGCCTGAACGCTGAGTGGTAATTATCTAGCGCCTTTGATTTATCTATTGCAACGCCTCAAGACTCACCGTGGACTGAAAGTACTCTGGCGAGAGACCCTCCAACTCCAGGATACGATCCTCCAGCCTCTTTAGTCTCTGGTAGACACTCAATGGAACTGGACCCGCTGAGGAATAAAACACTTGAACAGCCTGAATACTGATGATTTCAAATGACAAGTTCAACAAACATAGGGTGGAGACTGTGAGAAAGGCATTTGTGTAAGTTTGACAAGAGGACTCTCTCACTCCATCATGCTTGTCATACGTGGTAAGAAAATAATCGATTGGCTTATTTTTTAAACACTGTTTTCTTCACTTATTTAAAAAAAAAAGAGTTTAAAATGAACACCTGCACTTGAGTTAAATTTTCAAGCAGAAGTGTTAAAATTATCTGTGACGACATAACTGATTCAGACAAGTTAAAACAACAGCCACTGAGAATCACAAACTTTCGTGTCTCTGTCACTTTCTTACCTGTTGGGAGTTTCAGGTGAGTCTCGATGTTGTGAAGTCTTTCTTCTATGGCTGCATTTCCACAGTCTCTTCCCATCTGCCCCCTCTGGTGCTCCCCGGCCTCTCCTTGGCCTCCCCCACCACGAGTCTGAGGCCCGTAAGTGTTTACCACTCGCGTAACTACTCAGTCAAACAACAAACACATAAACAGAAGCTGTGACTCAAGATTATTAGCAGTATGGTTTTATAGAGGTTCAAAAGACTCTATTCAACCATGGACTTTTGTTGAGCAATTTAGATGAATTTACCGTGAATAACTCTGCTGGTGCTCTAATTTGTTCATTTCTCTTTTATGATTTCTAGCAGCAAGCTACCCCCAAAATCAGATTTTTGTCACGATAAATATAAGGTACTGTAGAGTGACATTTGAATTTAATTGTATTAATTAAACCAAGAATTACATGGTAGCATTTCTTGTTAAGTCAAGCTGGACTTTCTGAAAATTATGTGTATGATTTAAAAAAAATGATGGTTACATTTCATAAAATGAAGCTGCTTAGAAATGCCACCTGACATTTGTGGCGAATATTTATTTTCTTACCTTTTACGTGACTTTTGAAACCGGGATAAGGAGTGAAAACTGCATCTGTTCTGGCACAGCTGTTTTCTGCAGAGGAGAAATTTAGAATGAATAAGTGAATTTCTCTTTTACAAAACTTCTTCCATTAGTGTGTCCTGATTTCTAGTACTGGTGTCTCATGCAGGCTTTAAATTAAAAAAGGCCCTCTGTCTCATGTTTTTCTGGACTAAGCTGGTTGTGTTTTGAGGCCGAGTGTGTTAGCTACTTCAGCCCCACTCTTAGAGCAGTTCAGCCTGACCTCTCGCCTGTGGAAATCAGCTCTCTCCCAAACATTGGCAATCTGTGTGCAGGCTCCCTCTCCACCCTGCCCCCAACCTCTTTCCCATTCTCACCCTGATTGCAGTCGATCACGTTGCAAAACTCGCGTACATTGTTTTCATTGATCTCCATCTGCTTGCGTTCCATAAATGCAGATATTCTCCGCTCGATCTAGGGTTACAATGAAGAGACAACACACATAATAAGGTAAAATGGATTGATGAGCCAATGATAGATGTCAAGAATGCACTGAGGGTATTTATCTGCCTGCATAAGTCTAATGATGTGAGGCAAATGGGGCGCAGCAAGTTAAATGACATGGGATGAGAGATGTAGTAGGAAATTACTCCAGGTAGCCAAAAAAGTTGAATTGCTTGCCATCATCACATGATGGAATATGAATACTGTTTGCTTGGCTACCAAAATAAATGCACAACAGAATGGGGCCTCTTGTCCTTCATCCACATGCAATCTCAGAGTAATGAGCATCCACTTCATAATCCATCAAGGACCTGGCCCTCTCTCAAAGCCCTCCAGCAATGTGGTCTGTTCTAACCGACCACAGCACTAAAGAACCCCTTATTCTCGACTGAACTCGGTTTATCAGATCTCCATCAAGCATTTGCTTCACTGCAGCACGTCATGTGCACATCCTTGGGAGCAATTACTTATGATTATTCATTTGCTTGACAGAGAGTAAAGAGGGCTCTAAAAATGTCACTGCCAGAACAGCTGACAGATCTGCTGACTGAGACCAACCTCTGACTTCCTGGCTCTGATCTGAACCATGATGTCATCAGCCGCCACCTTGCCGTCCGCATCCTCACAGCTGGCAAGATCGTGCTCAGGCAGCGGAGTCGCCTGCTCTTTGAGTGACGATGAGGTGACAGCTTCATCTGATGTGTTGTCTTTTGAGGATGATGCATCACCATCCGCAAACACCAGTGTATTTAAGCTTTCTGAAACAGTCTACATAAACGTGCAGAATGAATATTGCATGAAAGAACAAACTATATTTTAAATCAAAGACCCTTACCAACAAAGAAAAGACTAATTAAATGCCTAACACAGCATCGTGCCATTTGAAATAATGTGCTGGTCATTATTCAAACTAATTTCAGCAAATCCTTTTAGCCTCAACATGCTAAAACCATTCAATTAAACTGACGTCAAAATGTAGAAATTGGTAATCATTTAATATGTGGTCTATTTACCTGTAATTTAGTGATATGCTTCTGCAAGCAACTGTGCACGTGAGCACCTGGAGGTGACTGAAGATCCACAGCATCGACGTTGACTTCTATTCTCAGAGCAGCATCACTTAATTTGAGCTGGATTTCAAAGGCAAACAAAGCCAAGCCGAATCAGTGTTGGTCACATGATAGCATGGTGTAATCTAGCCTAAACATTGATTATGGATTATTATTTAGTCACTCAATGAGAAGGGGGAAAAATGCCAATAAATTCGCTGGTACTAGCTTTCTTTATTGTGCAGTACTAAGTGGCAAGTATCTGCTGCTTTTCGCTGTTGTACATCATTGAATATTCAATAGCTTTTGCTTGTGTACTGAAAGAAATGTGAAAAGATCATCTTAGGATCTTGTGATGGACATTTTATAAACAAAGTAATTCATGAGGAAAATAATCTTTACTCAGAGCCACTGGGGTGATTCTCCTTGAACTAAAGAAAGAGCTCTTGTACACAATGAAGGCAGAGTATGTGCAAGGACAGCTATACATTTAACAGCGTAGACAATATACTGTGCCCTCATTCATGCTTCCCAAGAGTACGGACAATACTTCATATCGCAAATGTGGGGAATAATGTGACGAATCATTTACTATACCAAATGAATATGAAATATATAATTCATATGTCCGATACAGATGGCAGGAAAGAGCTAGAAAAAACAGCTGTGAACGGAGTAAAGTGAAATTCAGAGCTTTTGTTTACATGGGTGAGTGGATAACTCACACGAGCATGTCTTAAAATGTAGATAAATAAATACTGGTTCAAAATAGCAGAAATTAATTAATTCGAAATCCACACACGGATATTTTGAGGCATACTGTTTGTCAAAAACACCGCCTGAGTATCAGTGCATGTGGTGAGAGGCATCGACGCTACCCCGAATGCTAAAAACATTAGCATGTAGCTAGCTAACAACACGGAGCAAAAGAAGCGTGACTCGACACGGCTCGGACATTGTCAACCAACCTCTCTGCCGAAGTCTGCTAGCAGCTTCAGTATCACACGCATGCAGTCCCTGTAGCTGGACATTTCAGCGGATTCGGTGACAGGAAAGTGATTTCCACTCAGCTTCATTGTCTCCGCCATGGCAGTTGGGCTCCTGCACAGTGCTGCCCGCTGATTGGTTCAAATGAGACGGCGTGTGCGCTCCTACGCATGCGTAGACTCATATAACCACAGCACAGTGATCAAGTCCAGACTAAATCTAGGTGTATAACTAACAAAGAAAATAATATAATTATTAATCATTTAACTGCACTTTATTTGGCTTTATTTGACGTGAGTCTTATTCTTTTAATATTTTAAATCTTTCTTTAAATCATTTCTAGAAATACTTATTTTTACTGTCTCCACTTTAGTTTATTTGTCAGCCTGTAAAATATTTAATAATTATGTTATAGATTGCTGCTTCAGTGCATGCTGGCAATCCACATTTCCTTGGGGATAATGATACATGAAAAGTATAGAAACATTAACAACAAAATGTACTGGGGCATCAAACATAAAATGACGTGTATAAATGTTGCAGTATAGCAAATATTATTTACATTACTGAAATTACTCATGTACCTGCAGAATTTCAGAGTCACAGCTGGTGATATCTGTAACAACTCAGCACTGTTATGTTGTTTGATTACTGACAAATTATCTTATTTACAATCTGGATCTTAAAAAGTAACTCTATTAAGCATGGGTTTCCTACTTTGTTTTTTTTATTGAATTTAGCCCATTATTTGAATTTTTCATCATTTATATACATATTTGCCAATTAATTTTTTTCCTGCGTTCTTTTTTTTCTTTTTCTACTATGTTTGAAGGTCGCCTTTGTAATGTCTGAATGTATGTAAAGCACTTTGAAATGGCCCAGTGTATGAATTGAACTACACGAACAAATTTGCTTTGCCTTACCTCATAGATGTAAAGGTTGCAGGTACTGTTGATATTATTAGGAGAGGCTTCAGCAGAATAAAACATCACTTTGTCCTTATTATTAGGAGGCTTGCATTGACCTGGGTACAAATTTCACATACATGGCTCATACCTAAGATCAGCACCTTAAAGCCTTTCAGTAAATGGTGAAATGCAAGATGAATGATGCTTGAAGAAGAAAAACATATTCTGGTCGTACATACTCAAATAAGCATGATTTTGCATGTGTTTCTTCATTAATTGCATAATAAGCCTCTAAAGCAACTTGAATAATTGAAGATCATGGTATTGTTGCTCAGGATTTTTTCTCAGTTATATCTGCAGCCATATGAGAAACAATCAGACATGGCTTCCTGCAGACGGGACTGACTCGAATGTGAGATTTGTAGCTGCATTTGACTGTATTCTCCATCACTCACTTCTCAGCGAGAAAGAATGGTCAGTCAATTATAGGAACATTGTCCCTCAGACCGCGGCAGACTGTGCAGCAGGGCATTGGGATGGGAACCTGGCGACAATGGCGTATTTTTCTGAGTTGAGTGACTGTGGGAAAATCTCCCACTTCTATTCAGACATTTTTTCCTTCTTTTCATATAATGAGGAGAGAGACTGATGAAGGCAACAACAGAAAAAAAGAACAATTACAGGCAATGAGAAAGCACAACCACTCAGAGCTCAATAATGCTCTCTAGAAGGGTTAATCATTTTAGGAAGGGGTCTGAAGACAAGCCTTTTTAGTTTAATTCATCTCTGGGGTGATATTTTTTTCCCCCTGAAACAGGAAGGGAACTGTAACACTTGACATGGTTTGACATGCTGAGCCACTGCTGAATGTTCCCACACAGCAAGGAGCTCACAAATTAAAAAAAACTGCTCATTTAATTTGCCTGGCTGCAGATCCCAGACCTGTGATGATTTATTATTTTTTTTACTTTAAACTGGCAGGAATAAGGCTTTAAGGCGGTTAATCAAGCATTTTGGTTATATTTAAGGTTTTAAAAAGAAATGTGAGCGTTGCTGATAGTAATCATGTTAAAATATCACTTTATGCTCTTTCTGGTTCTGTTTTACAGTATGTGGTTAAAATTGGTCGAAGCGGTGGAAGATGTTTTTATCTTTTCATTTAAACTGAAAGTACCAGTACAGAACAACAAACGTAAAATTGCAAGACAAAGTTTAGCATCCTAAATTTTGCTCAAAAAGTACAGTAGTGCTAGAAACAAAATATACTTAGAGTTACAAAAAGTGTTCTGTGCACGGGATTGGCCCCATCTGCAATGTATTATATTATTGGATTGTTGTTATATAAAGTACTTGAGTAAATGTTACTTAGTTACACTCTACCACTGTGAAAGACACACACTTCAAAAGTCTTTATGAAAAATGAACAATTGAAAATTTGCACATCTCACGTATTTCCTCCAGATGCCATAAAACCATGACAACAAATCAGCAATCGTACAACTGAAATGGTAAACATATTTTTGAAATATGCAACATGTGTATTGACGAGTTTTTAAATGAACAAAAATATATATGACCCTTCTATTTTGCATTCATATGCTTAAGAAGTCTTAAGGTAGCTGTAAAAACATATAAGGATATTTTTAAGTGGTCAATAATGTATTTGTCAGCATGACTACTTTCTCGTCGAGTCCGAAACTGGTGTATAAACAGTTAGTAACATTCCATAAATGTATTGCAAGATATTGCAAGTTTAATTTAAATAGTTTTGGGTTCAAAGTATCATTCATGATCTTGGAAATAAAT
Source organism: Acanthopagrus latus (assembly GCF_904848185.1). Lineage (NCBI taxonomy): Eukaryota > Metazoa > Chordata > Actinopteri > Spariformes > Sparidae > Acanthopagrus > Acanthopagrus latus. The sequence goes on along the minus strand of NC_051054.1, from coordinate 8,276,736 downwards.
GCTTACGTTCCAGATTTCTGTAGCTATTCAAGGCCTTTGTCAGCAGTTGTAAGAAGAGTAAAAAATATTAACAAGTATGTAAATAATCCTACTTAATGAATGCGTATTATTACCACAGACAGAAAAAGAAAAAGTATATTTTACAAACAATATAGAGACATCATGAACATGACTGTTATATTGTGCATTATCTGAATGTACACTTGCTTGCAAGAGCTTTACTTCTTGACAAATACAGTAATAAAAAAAAGACATGATATTTATTGATGCTTAAAACTAGCATTACCAGTAACTCTTTTTAAAACATTTTGTTCCATAGAAAACTTTTGTTTTATGTACTTGACAGGAGTTTCTGCGGTGCATTGAAGTGCATTTTCAAGTATTTACCACCATAAGGCTCTTTAAAAAAAGAAAGAACCACATGACTTTATGCAAATCTCACATTTGATTGCTTAGAACAGCATTATATTTTACGACACTGTGTTAATAACTATTATTAATTGTGCACCAAGATCCCTTGAATACGTGGAAAATGTCATGCTTTGCTTCACAAGACTGCAGGCTCGGCAGAGAGAGGGAGCTTGTGTTGTGCAGGAAACAAGGTGCTGGTGGTAGTAGAGGGAAGAGAGTGAAGAGGGATTTGTTGCTGCCTCTTGCCTCAGTCACATCAGCCACCTGCAGGAAAGTAGAAAAGCTCTGCTTTTGAGCCCGTCTGCTCCACAGTGGCAGATGATGTTGACAGAGCATGAGACAGAGTAAAGGCCAGACGGGAGGGTCGGGAGAAAGAGGGAGCACAATGTAGAGAGGCAAGTGGATTGCAGTGGGAAGGTTTTGCCTCGTTTAACTGAGAGGGGAATAATTAAATGTATTCCTTTCCTGTGGACTTAGGACTGAGCCCCCCGGCAACAGCTGAACATATAGAAATGTATTTAACAGCTACCAACAAATGTTTTTGACAACCATCTTTTCTTTTTATTTTGAGACACTTGAGTACGAAGCAGCAAAACAACACAGTGGACAATAAATGTGGAATCACTGTTTGAGACTATCTTAGACACAGCAGTGTTTTGAGCTAAATGCTAACTTTATCATGTAAAAATGCTCACAATGATGAGGCCAACAGTGGGTTGTAAACAGAAGTCTCCCCCTGGAAACTGGGGCTGGTGTCCCAATTTGACCAGTATACAAGATTCATTTAGTTTTTAAGCTTCGATGCACAAATACTGATAGCATAACTTAACAAGAAGTTAGTGTGCAAGTGGCGTGACTGAATCGTTTCCTAAACCTAACAAAGTATTTTTATGCCTAAGCCTAACCAAACCACAACTGTTTCACAATGTTACCAACGGTCCAAAAGTCATTTGTCATAGTATGCAAACTGTATGTCAGCGAGCCTTATTTTCAACATCAACGGGGGACCTTCCCTTGGCTCCATGAACATAAGTTTGCTATGCTTGGATAAACAAATGTAACTTCCTGTCGCCATCCTAGGAGGAACAATCATAGTCTTAGTCAGGTCATCATGGAAACTGTAATAAGGTCTTGGCAACTAAACTATCTGGTTAGGATTTAGGGAGTGTTGATAATTTGTGTTGAAACAAGCGTAGTAAATTAGTCTTGTTTTCACATGTAGTACAAGTTAAAGAAAGAATAATTACATCATACCATACAATATACCATCACGTAGGTGCGAGGCTTTCAAGAGAGCAGGAATGATAAAAGGTAACACCAACGCCAAAGTCCAACCCAACACTGAAGTCAGACAGAAATAATGTGTTTGTACTGCTCACACGGAGGCAAACCCAGCTCCTCCAGACTCTCAGTGAGTTAATGCGATGGGGAGAACACCTCATTCCTGTTCACTGCAGTCTCCACTGAAACTTAGCCACAAAGGTAGGCAGGTTATTGCTTTAAGCCACTTGTGACTGTGAAGAGCATTAATGATATGGACAAAGCGCTAAGGATCCTCATAAAGTTATTAACGCGCTTTTACTGCCGCACGCTGCTGGTCCTGCCACATTTCCAATCAGCAAGAGGAAGATGCACAGCCACCAGCACTTCAGCCCCAGCCGCTTAATCAGTTTAAAACAGGTTCCCTGCTACATATGTAGCGACTGAAGAGGTCTCTTTTCTTACCTATGTTTAGATAGTTTTCCATTACATACCTCAGACTGTCAGTCTTTTTAGTCACCTCATTTCTGATGCATAACAAAACTCGAAATAACATGAATATGACATAACAAAAGTCAACAACATAGTAGTATCTTTCAGGAACTCTCTTGAGTGGACAATGTTTGCCCAGTTGTCCTTGAAATGTAGAAACATTTTTTTTTAAAGCCTTTTCATCCATTCTCAAAAGATTGAGGTTTAGAGTGCATGTCTGACCTCTGGATTAGTTGCTGAGAGAACTACATAGATTCCTTTACTTTAAGAGGTGAGGTTGCAGGTCTCTGGGTGCACACTGTTTTTCTATCAATTGTGTATTTGACCTTATATCAATGTGCATGGAAAGTAATAGTCAGCCTTATTCGACCATTTTAATCATTGTGTTAGAGGTTTTCTGCCAGAAAGCCTTCAGGAAGTTTGGTGGTTTATTGTAAGAAGGGACAAGGACTGATTTTCATAACATACTTAAAGGACCTTCGTGCCAGAAAACGGAGTTTGCAAACTGTTTGTGACCAAGAGGTTCAATGAGGTTCAACTTTTTATTTTTGGTATTTTAAAGAATATTTTCCATTTTCAGCTGCAGTTTGGTTAGGTTTAGTCAACAAAACCACCAGATTATGTTTAGGAAAAAATAATGGTTTGAATTAAAGTAACAAGTCAACATGTTGTGGTGAGGAAAGCAACAAAAGCAGAAGGTTTAAATGAGTTTTGATGCTTGGGGAGGTGCCGTCAACGGGTTTTCTATTCTTCAGTGAGAAATCAACAGTAGTATTCTAGCTAACATTAGCCTCAACGGGTAGAATGTTAGCCACTGCTTGGCAGCACCATCAGCTGCTTTTGACATGCCTCTCTAATTGGTTGTTGTGGTCCGGCTCAGAAATTACCCCAGATATGAAATATTATTGTGTATATCAGATTTGTTTGATATACACTGCAATAGTGTCAAATAGATAAGGTGCAAGTGGAAGTATGCACTTACTTGAGCAAATTAATTATTTTCCACGACTGCTATTCACTGTATGTGTAGCTAAATTCTTATGAATCTTGAAACTACAGTGTGTTTAATAATGTTGTTATGTTTTAAATAAAAAAGTTGACATATTCCTTTGGATTACAAGCTGTTCAGTAAGCCCACAGACAGTCTGTCTCACCTCAGTCTGTAAATCTGTGGCCCTGTGGATACATCATGCTATAATACTCCCCTCCCTCCCCACCCTCCTCGTTTCATGACACCATCCCTGCCCCCACCTTCAGCCGACTGCACCTGTCACCTGCGGGCCTCTGCCTACATTCAGGATCAATTTACATAACCTCATTTAGCAGTTCACAAATCAGAGCCATTAAGAGCTACTAACAGGAACCAAGAGTTCTAATTTAGCTTGCCTTTCACAGTGGGAAAATTGTTCAGTTCAGGCCTACAAATAAAGATCCAGGTCTTGGCTTTGATTGTTGATTGTGATGGTAAATGTACAGATGATTAGAACAGATTTTCCCCCCTGTATTGATTTCCTGCCAAAACACAGCAGGCACTGGTCCTGCAATGGGGAACCACGGGTGGAGGTGAGCACAAATGGAGTTTCTTGCAGACATTGATGTACATATATTTAGGTTTTTTTAAAAAAAGTGCTTAGTAAAATGGTAAGGCGCCACAAATTGCAAAAAAAAATGAGGTGTTAAAGATGGTAAGTTGAACTGTAAAACATTCATAGTTTATTTTTGTGTACCGCATTGAAACACATTTAAAATACTAATATTCAAATAGTGATGATTTGAAATACTAGTAAAAAAAGATAAGGGAATGATAAAGTCAGTATAACAATTTATTTTAAGTAACTTGAAGCTTTGATGTCTCTATCAGACAGTAACCCTCAACTGACAGCCACACAATCATTTGAAGGATTTCTCTGAAGACTTAAATGCCTTTATTTACATTTGTGTGACAGTGGCAAAAAAAAAAAACCCAATTCAGGGAGCCGTGAATAGCTAAAGTCAAGAGCCGAAAAATTATTTTCAATCTGCAATTCAATTTGGCAAAGATGGGGCTCATAGAATAAAGAGGGCTGATTCAAATTTCCACTTGTTCGCCTCTAAACTTGGTGGTACGGCTTTGTGAACGTGTGCTTTTAGGGGGCATTTTTTTTGGGGGGGGGGCACGTTTTAATTAATGAACAAATCAGTGCTCCCCTCCGCTGGCGTTTTCCCAGACGCATATGTTTGCACTTCAGGCTGTAGGATAAGGAGGGCGGCTCGGCATGAGATGCGTCAAGCCGCCTACAGATTTTGTCTGTTGCAAAATGTGATTGCATAACATCAGTCATCAGCAGGCAGATAAGAGCCGCAATAACAGTAGGCCCATAGAGTTGGCAAGGTTTAGAGGATGTGCGCTGAAAGACCCAGACGCACCGCATTGACTGTATAAAAGCTTTGGGGGTCAAGTCATACAAAAAAATGAAAATGTTTATGAGGTGTGATTCAGTAAAGTGGGCCCTGTCCAGCTTTGGTCCGGCTCATTTTAGTCGTTTCACTTGAGGATAATTTATTACAAGTGTGCAGAGCAGGTCTATGTGGGGGTTGGGATTTAGCAGAATGGTGCTTGAAAATGCTATAGCAACCAACAAGAGCTTGTGGGCCTTTGGTGAAAGCAACTCTGATTGTGTAAAAAGGAGATAAGATAGCATACTGATCACGGTGGTGGAACATGACATTTTAACATAACACTTGGTTAAACAACAGAGTTCAGGAGGTTTTTTTTTTTTCTTTTTTCTTTTTTGCTTTCTTTCTGAGCAAGTGGGCAGTCTGAAACAAACGAGCGTGAATGCATAATTGCTTTTTAATGAGGACGGTCAACGTGGAGTTTTTAAGTTGTTTAAAATGGATACAGGCGGAGGATTCATTTACAACTGGGGACATACGTTCAGAAAAGTTCACATCCAAAAAAGCATAATTTGTTGAAGTGTTCTGAAACAAAGCCAGCGACAAGAGATGTTAGCTAACAAATGAGGACGACTGTTTGGCTCTTCATCAGCAGCTGCAGTTGAAACTGGCTGCTGCTGCTTTCTGGTGCGTAATATTACTAACCTTAAACCCACGACCAGTGGACTTTAGCAAGGCTGTGCAAAATGTTTCAGATAACACAGTGATCATCATACTGTGCACTGTCAAATCCACACAAGTAATGTCACAAACCCATACTGTTATTATCTACTCTGACCACATGTGATCTCTCCATTACATTAAAACTTGCAGGGACAAGTTCACCCAGAAATGAAATGTCAGTATCTACTCACCGTCACACTGATGGAAGGTCGGGTGAAGTTTTGTGGTCCGTAAAACATTTCTGGAGCTTCACAGCAAAACAGTGTTTCGCAGTATTCTCCTAAACGACTCGTCACCTCTCAAGACTAATTTATGAACGTACATTAACGATAAAAACAAATAAAAGGACGTCAAACAGCTTGTCCTGTGTGAAAAAGAAAAGAACGATGTTATTCACTTGCACTCACACTAGACAGGATGCGCTCTAACACTTTTAGCTTAGCAGCTACAGCAACGATTTCAACCTGAAAAAGGTCGTAAATTACGTGTTTTCAAAAAATTTTGGGATCCCTGCGCTGCCAGAGACTTCAATTACAGTGTACAAGCTCCAATGAGTCATTTTATTTTGTCTATTTTTTTCTCCAGTCCCCATTTACTTCGGTTGTTTTGCTGTGATGCTCCGGAAAATGTTTTTTGCGGACTACGAAACTTCACAAGACTTTCCATCCGCATTGGCTGCGAGTAAATACTGACCACATTTTAATTTTGGGGTGAACTTATCCTTTAAATTTTTATAGTTGACCATCTGAGCTTTTAGTCCCCCACCAGTTTACTTTTAGGCTATTTTGAGACCACCTTGACTCAAGCTCCTCTTGCTCCAAAGAGTCCCAGGCTGACTGAGATTAAATTGCTAAAAAGAAAAAAAAAAAAAAAAAGAAGAAGGAGAAGAAGAAGTGAGGGGGGACTTGGACCCTGGCCAGTGTCTTCTTGTCCATCACTCCCTGGAAAAAAAAAGGACAAGGAGGAGACAACTGTTGTTGTTTTGTAGCCTGGACGAATTACTTTTAATGAACATGTAATTAATGGAAATAGACTCAACGGTTTCAAAGCAAACAACGATTCTAATTGATTTGCATTTCCCTTTTTTTTTTCTTTTTTGTCGGACGCCCTGATTCCCCTTTGTCCGGCGTCTCTATTGATTACCCCTCTATGTGTATCGCTCCGCATGTGTTTGCCTTCATTAAGAGATAACGGGTTCCTGACTACTCCCATCTCTGGGTTTAATGTTGCTTAATGTCTACTTTGTTCCCGTGTCATGTCGGAGGGCAGCGAGAATAATGTGAGGGTGGGTGGGCCTTGATTGGCCCCGCGGTAAGGCAATAGTGTTTAGGACGCCGGCTGCAAAGGGGATCAGTGGAGAGGTTAGAAAAGCAGAACCTTTTGGGGCCGGCTGAGACGCAGCATGTGGCCTCCCGAGTCCGATTCACTCTCACTTACACCGCTGTTTTTCTGTTAAACTGCCATTTTACTATCAACACCTGACAGCCCCTTTTTTGTTATATATATTGAGCTGCCTGTCAGCCCCTGAGATGCGCGTTAAACATAAACGCGCCTCGACGCACCGCACATTTATTTATTTATTTATTGATGGATGGATGGGTGGATGGATGGGTGGGTGGATGGGTGAGGGGGATTAGGATATAAGCCCTTATTCTGTCGATTTCCCGTTCATTCAGCCTGTAAATTGACCAAGTAAGAAATCACATAGGCTATATCCTACTGAGCAATTCATGCGACCGGAATAGCACACGGTGACAATTGGCCTAAGAAGAGAACTACGGCGTCGCGGGCAGAATTGCATGTTAGCTAATTGTTAATTTAAGCGGCGCGCAGTGGCTAATTATGTCGGCGCAGCCAAGCCATTTGCATGATGGACCAGCCACCTGCCTGAAGGCGCTGCCAGGGCAAACTATGTAATTACTGAACAGCAGTGGGGCAATTTTTGACTGTCGCCCCTTTTGTGTCACATGAATTCCTCGTAATGACATATTTCATTAGGGGGGCAAATATCACCCCCTCCTCCCGCCCGGCGAACAAAAACACGCGCACGTCTCAACAGGTCCTAATATACAGGACCTATTTACATCCAGCTCCACCCTGTGTTTTCACGAACCTGCAGTTATGTGGCTCTTTACCGTGAGATAAATGGACCGAGCCCCTTTTCTCAGCTCGGCTCAGCACAGCGTGTTTTGCTCGGGTTAAAATGGACCAGACCCCCGGTTTTTTTTGTTTTTTTTTTGTTTTTTTTTTCCTTGAAAGTGATTGCAGCCTGAACTCATTAAGCTGTCAACTGTCCACCGCTTTTGGTGCTCTTGATTGCTTATTGTAGCAACATTCAAGGAATTTTTTTTTTCTTTTCTTTTCTTTTTTTTTTTAGACTGCACAGAGACGAGCAACACTACTGGCAGCATGGGTAAACTTGTATTTATTATTTAATTTAGCAATAAAACACATTAAAAGACCATGATCCCAACCCTTAATCAGGTATGCAGCATTTTTACTGATGTTATGTTGACTTTTCAATGTTTTTTTTCAGTATCACTTCAGTATTCAGTTTTTTTTTTTGTTTTTTTTTTTCAGTGATGGAAGACGTGTCAATCCCACACTACACTATAAAAAAATATCCAATCCGAGTTAAACGTCCTCCACTCAAAATTTGACCTGATATTATAGAAATATCCGCCACACAATATACTTAAAGGGGCACTACACAGTTTTTGAAAAGAAATTCACACTCAGAATGCTTTATCTGTTTAATAGCTGTACTCACAACACTGTTAATATACAGCTTTGTTTTGTTGTTTATTTAGATTTCTTGTGAGGAAGAAGATCTTTCTCTTTGGACTACATTTCCTCCCCCAAAACTACACAATGCTCCTTTAAAGTCCTTATGCACTTTATAATAACATCATTAATAAATTGCACATTTAGATAAATTGTTAAACTGTAGTTAATAGTTAAACAATTGAAAACTTTATAACACATTTATTAAGCGATCAGTTGTAACTTTATAATGGCCATCCAAACAATGTTTATAGATGACCTACACCATATTTATAAAAATGTACAAATCATTATGAACATCAGTTGCAACTTCACAATAAAGAATTGCTTAATGAACTGTTTATTAATCATTTCACTGTTTGCTAACAGTTAAATAACTATCAACTAACGTTTAACTAACTATTTATTATGTGTTAATAATGATTATTGTCAATGTTTACAGTTGTCCTAATTCATAATGACTGGATCACTATTGTATAGACAGGCAAGAGGTACCTAATTAGTAACGTTACAGCTTATTACACCTGTATAATAACTGTGATGGAGTAAAATTGGCAATATTCTTCTTGAAATGTAGCGGTGTAGAAGAATAAAGTAGAACAAAAAATCCAACTACACAAGTTAAACACAAGTACCTCCTACTTTAGTTACTTTCCTGTTTAAAATACTTTGCATGTGAAACTTTTCTAGGTCTATCCCTCTTAAAAAAAAAAAAAAAAAAAAAGTTCTTATATAATCTAAGAGCCCTTGTGTTTATGGCGCGCAGGTCAATTTAAATTCACTTTAGGTCGTGGCATTTGAAAGGGATAGCCTTGGACTATTCAGCGCTTCATTAAATGGAGAAGTTATTGCCGCAGGGCCTTTAGAGCGAGCAGCGGGACCCGGGTCGGTCTGGAGGGTCTGGTGTTAACGGGGTTAGTGATGGCTCGTTGGTTTCTAAAGGACTCCTGCTGGTACTGTACACAGACATGACAACTGCGCTTTAGCCTGCTGGCGTTTAATTGGCATGTTTAACGGGAGCACGCGCATAGGGAGGCGCGCGCGCACACACACAAACACACGCACACGTTTCCTTGAATTTCTATCCTAGTGAGGACCCTCCACTCAAATTAAACCAGCCCAACGAATTTACATCTGTGATCCTGGTTTGATTTCAATCCGAGCTAGTGGTGGAAAGTACAGTGAGTGTAAAATACTGCACTCAAGTATAGTTTTGAGGTACTTCGATTTTCTGCTACTGCAATATTGTACTTTGTACTCCACTTGATTTATTTGAGAATTTTAGCTGCCCATTACTTTGCAGATTTAGTTTAATATTACAAAATATATTAAACAAATGATCTATGATGCAATAGTATAGTTTGAGTTAAGACTATATAAAGTAATAAATAATACAAAACATTATTTTTTGATTACGCCATTCTGCATAATGACTACTCTTACTGGTGGTGTTAATACTTTTACATTTCAAGTCCAATACAGAATGAAATGTATGATTTGTATTAAAGTAGACAGTACTTTTACTTAAGAACGGGATCTGAGTACATCTTTCACTGAAATTAAAAGTTTGCAGAATCTTAGGAGTGAATTCTAGACATCCTGCTATGGATTTGAAGGAGATCATGTTCCAGGGTTGAGCCAGAAGGTTTGAATATACAGAGAAACACATCTGTGAGGAGAAGAACAGCTCACTGGAACACCAGAAAGAAGGATCAATGAAACTATTTAATGTATGAAGGTTATTCCGCTCATACAAAACTCTGATCTGTGTTCAAGTTCGTACAATGCTGGCATTTGGGGTTAAGAACGTGGTTTTGAAAAAAAAAATCAGAACAGACGCATAAGGTTACAAAAGTTTGAATCCGTTCAGGGCAGTATGGGTGACATGAGGTAGCAGCCCTGCCATGTTTATAAGATGTTAGATTTTTTGTGATGAAGAAACACTGATTGCTAAGATACTGGATGGTTTGGGCAAAATTATGTAGCACCAAACAGTTTGTACATGGCCAATAGAATTTACTTAAGAGAGAAGGGGTCATTGAATGCACAAATTAGTTTTGAAATATTGCTGCAATCATTATGTTATCACCAGAGGGGTTTTTTTTTTGCATTCGTGATCACACTGAGTTCTTTCCTTAATTCATGCAATTTAGACTCATGAGACTGCAGTCTGGTAAACAGGCTGTATTAACATACAGTATTTTGTCGTGTAGTTTTATCCATTATTTTTTCAAGCTCCTGGTGCCTCTCGTAGAGCAAATAAAAATGCAGACATTTGCTCAAATCAACCTTATCAGTCAGTTAATCCTAAATCCTAATTTTAAACTTTTCAACAAATCCATTTCTTAAATGTAGCCCTCAAAAATGCAGATCAGGGATTCTAAGGACAGATGACGTAATGTGAGCACTTGTATTAGCTTGGACACAGCCAGGAAAGTACTTCAGTTTTTGAGGGAGAGAGCCAATGAACAACTGACTGAAATGATTTGAGTGTCATTGCCAACACTGTCTGAACTCGTAGAGTAGATATTAGCTCAATGCTGCACGTCTACGGCAGATGTGATGTCTTCATTTGAGGTACAGCCCCTCAAAATGTGTCAGTTTATCAGGTTTGTGTTTCAGTTTTAGCCATAATGGTTTTAATTATGCTGTAGTTGACCCAGATAAACCAAGCTATCGGGTTACATCTGATCTGTGAGTATGTGCTCATGTTTTTTACGCATACCTCTAGTAGGCATTCATCAGCCTCCTCACTATCGCCCAAAACAAAAGTTGCGAGGGTGTATTCAGGTGCTTAACATTTACACACTTAGGATAATGAAGCAGACGACTGAAGAGAGACACATTTTCTGATATTTTTTTTTTTTTAAAAACCATGAACAAATTCAATAAACTAAACTGTCATGGTTAATTTCGCCGCTTCAGTGGAGGTCATGCTAGCCCGCTAATATCGCCAATTAAAATCTCATATTGAACAAAAAGCGCATTTGTGGTTTTATTTGGAATACTCCTTTACCAGTTGAGTTTGTGCATTAGAAAGTAGGAGAGTGAGACTGGGATAGAAACGTCGATCTGTTGGCAAACATGGTTTGTGTAAAAACAGGGGCACAAATCTTGGATTAGCTATTTCTAATTTTAGATACAACCCTAGGCTATGTAATTGCTGCTCCATCTGTACTCTTTGATTTATTCAACAGCTTTATATAATTTTAAAAGTGTTCTTTTACAAAGTGTGTGACTGGATTCAAGCCAGGTAAAAACTTTGTTTCCAAAAACTACATTTCCAAAGAAAATGTCCAGTTAGATCCATATCTTTCTGTTGCTCCATACTGCTACACAGCTCTGTGTTGCAGTATTTTCTAAAGCAAGCCCACTTCTTAGCAATGCTATCACATACTGAGGACTTGACTTAAGGTCCTTTCATAATTAAACCTTGTCAATTTACTCGGTTTTGCTCATAATACCTCACACAACTGAATCTTAAGACACTTTAACTCATGTTTCAATGTGACTTCTACTCTTTGCAGATGATACTGTCCTTAAAACCGGGATTAATTTAGCTGTCTTTTCAAATTCTTGTCACCAAATCTGAAATTGTAGCTAAGGTCTGACCTTCAAGCTAGCATAAGCAGACTGAACAGTGAGGTCATTTTTGTATAAGAGAAGAAAACATGTACATGGAATAGACTTCATTTATTTGCAAGGGTTTTCCCCATTTCAGGCTTTCAGATTCATGAGCAAGAGTTTGGAACAGCAAAATTAAAACACATGCTGAGGGTGTTAGCTAGTAATGACGTCACAGGCCTATAATCGGCGAGATATATTAATGTTAGAGCTGTATATATATATTTAAATTGAGTTTTTAAAAGGATTGACCACCCGCAAAGGAGACCCTATACCTATTATGTCTTTAACCACAAATATTTCCCAGTTTCACAGAAATGTCACAAATTTCATTATGTTTTTTCATAATCCGTACAACACATGTAAAAGGGGATTAATAATTTACGACAAGTACTTGGTAAAATAATTGTCTTTTTGTTCTGAATACAAAATTGTCACTGATTTGCTTTTTCATATGGTTTCTGCCATTAGACCTTCACCAGGTCAGATTAGTGTTTCCTTCTATGTCTCTCAGAATTATGTATATTTTACATGTTTGTTTATTGTGATTTTAAAGAACAGGTCACAAATACACATGCAGGTCTAGATAACTCCTGTAATGGCTGTAACATTTTCTAGGTTATTGCTGGTCTGAAGGCACTGTATACATTTCAGTTTGGATTTTGCTTTTGTTTTTTCTTTTTTTTTCCCTTTTCCATCAATTGTGAATTTTGACCAAAGACACAGTTACACATTCAGTCTGAAAGATGCGGTTAATCCCTTCATCAATCACTGTAGTCCTGAAGTGTCCTTGAGCAGGACCCTGAAGTCCTGCTGTCCGGTATCATTAAGTTAAACGCCTGTCATGTCAAACTGATGAACACATCCATTTGCAAGTTTTCTTTCTTTCTTCTTCTTTTTTTTTTTTTTATGGAGGGGGTCTAAGCATGAAGTCCATTGTGAGGCGCTGAATTGAGAAATCTTGTGATTTGTGCCGTTTTTCCGCCCCGGCAGTGTTATTAGAATGAAGATAAATTGCAGCCAATCCCAAAATTTTCTTGAAAAGAAACAAAGCCAAATGAACACCGAAGACGTATAAAATGCGCTTTGTTCATCAGAAGGGAGGGGAGGGAGAAAAAGACTCCACTCAGGGAGCTCTGAATGCTGCATTTCATGCCTGCAACAATTATGCTGAAAGGTCAAGTATTACAGCATCTTGTGCTCCGCTTTGCATGCAAAGTATTCCAGTTCACAAATGACCCTCGTTTGCGCTCTTTGAACAATGGCTTCAAGAACCAGATAAACGCAGGACAATTAAAGATTTTTGCTCCTAGCTGACAATAACATTTACCAAAGGGGGGTGATTGCAGTTGCTGTGTAATTGTCCTATTTGTGTTGCTCGTGAATGCTCAGTCCTGCTGCCGTGAAATGTTTAGGAACTCAAGAAAGAGCCAACCTTGGACAGAAGGCAGGAGAGAAGCCGCGCTTTTATTTTATTGATTTATTCAAATCTCTCAACAAGGTCATTCTGAGACTGTTTGGAAAAATAGTTCTCTATAGGTTCTGGTTATTATCAAATATGTGTTAGATTTTTCCTTTTTTTTCCCCCAAACACATTATATACACTCACTTTTGCTTAGAATCAATTTGTGTAGAGTGTTTGTGCTCTGTTTATATATTTCAGTACCGTGGACAGCACCAAGTTCGTCTCTGGCTGAAAAAAAAAAAAAGAATAAATAGATAAACAACATACAGAAAAACTATAGAAAATAATAATGATAATAATTAAAACGATTAGAAAACACTTTGAAATTCACTGCTAAAAATTGTAATGTTTTGATAAGATTTGTTGTGTTATATATGAGGTTTCTACTTAATGCAGTCCAATAACAGCAACAGTGTTCATGCATATGTGACACCCGCCATTCAGCAGTATGTGTGTCAGAAGTCTCACTCAGTCTTGGACAATTATGTTTTGTTTTGCTTGTTTTTTTTGTTTTTTGTTTTTTTTATTATTCATATTTCTTTTAATTATCTATATTTTGAGCTCCTGGTAGGGTTTAATTTATCTCATTAAAATTTGTTTCGGTCTTGACGTGAAATCTAAGTTTCAAATCTTGAGACCTTCGTTTCTTTGAGAGAGCAGTTATTGATTTTGCCGGAGCCCGAACACAAAGAACACCGCAGAAATGTCAATCTCAGGGTGATTTAATCATTTAAAACCTGCAGTGAAGTGCGAATGTGTCGTTTTCTTGCCACTGACACCACGTTTTTTTTTTTTTTTTGTTTTTTTTTAATAATATTTATCTTAAAACAGTGAAATTGCACCGGAAACAAACCCCCCAGTGCATCACGTTCGTCAATTTAGGTGTAGTTTGCACAATATGTCAATTAAAGATCTGATTTAATTTTTTAAAACGAAATAACTTGCTTTACTTTCACTTGTCGAAGCCACTCTGAAGATTTAAATGAACTCTAGCTTGTTAACTATATTTAGAAGATAATAATCGAAGCCTTAATTTTGAACGCACGCCTGTTTGATATCTTATAAAACTTCAAATTCAGCCTCAATTACGCGCCACCGATGCATAAAACAGGTTTTATGGATGCTGCACGTTAGTGATACCGAAGCTAAACAGGCGAATAAAAAATTCAACATCCCAGCCACTAACTCAAATATGATTACCTTGAGATTAGGGACTAATTGCTTGGGGTTCATGGAGACCAGCCCACCATAAAGCCATGGAGGACTTGGGGAGTTGCACTGTGAGCTTCCACAAAAGGGAGCGATGAGAGCACACACGCTTCCAACAAGTCATTCTCAACAGCTACAAGCTGCGCACAAAGACCACACACCGCGCCAAAGACATGTTAATGTAATCCCAAAGTTCTCACTTCTCCCCCGAACAAAACCAGCTCTGCAAAATACCTAATAGAAGATAGTTTTCTGATGCTGGTGAGATTTCACTTAAAAGTCTACCCAAAAGGGCTGTGTGTGTGTGTGTGTGTGTGTGTGTGTGTGTGTGTGTGTGTGTGTGTGTGTGTGTGTGTGTGTGTGTGTGTGTGTGTGCGTAGGCTGGCTGGTAGCCTGAGAACTAGAGCTGCTGCTGCTGGTGTAAAGAAACAGACGCAGGTTGGAGAAAAGGAAGATATGATGGCTCAGAGTCAGTTTCTCAGCATTTTTTTTGTTTGTTTTTTGTGAGCAACAACTTAAAGTTTCAAGTGAGTTTTGTATGAAATTACGCACTCCAGAAAAAAAAAAAGAATAACAATCAGTGGACATGCCAGGAAGTAACCTGCTCTTACTGGAGGAGGGTAAAAGGTGCTGCTGAGTCCGAGTCAAAGCCATCACACCAAACCTCTGAGGGGTTTTGACAAATTTAAGGATTGTATTTAAAACCAAACAAACAAACAAACAAACAAAACAACGGATGTATTCAAATTACGCATCAGGTCAGCTACAATTTTACGACTTACTTTCTTATAGTTATGGCTGAGAGTCGGCAAAACACATGCATGAAAAAAAAAATCCGCCATCCCCTGTAAAAGACGCGCTGTAGATGTGGAAAACGGGAGTCTGGCGCAAACAGGCCTGCAGCTGTGAGAGCGGGATCATCGACGGCACACACACACACACACACACACACACACACACACTTCACACTTGTTTTTATTCCAGGGCGACAACAGGCCAAACAGCTTCAATAGTCCCGATGATGTGTCAACCTATTAAATTACGTGTTTTTTTACGTCTCAATTTAAAAAAACCCCACCAAAACAAGTCGTTTGAGGTGAGATTTGACGCGACAAGAGGACGCAGAGGTCAGAGAGGCCGCGCCCGCCCATGCGCAGAAACGATCGTTTATCTCCAAACAGTGGCTACAAAATGTGTCCCTTTTTTTTTTAAATGAAGCTATAGCGTTTCAATCAAGCCGGATTGTTCTGACCTTCCCCCTCCTGACCGAAAACTATTTGGAAATAATCGCAGCAGGACAACATCGGATAGGAGGAAGAAAAAAAATAAACTCAACTTGTCTCAGCCATAAAACGAAAATCACCTGTCTTTACCTCCGTCGCTCGGCAACCGCGTTGTTTACAGTGAATACTTATAGCGCTATTAGGCGGCGGGAGAATAGTCCCCTAATGGTTATTATAGCTTATATTTACAGGCCGCCTGCACCTACAGGGAAATAAATTACGGGTTGTGTGTGCGGCCGTTTAAAAAAAAAAAAAAGAAAGAAAAAAAGACAGATCGAGGTAAAAGCACAACTCCAGAAAAGAAAATGTTTGTGGGAGACTTTTTTTTTGTTTGTTTGCTGGTTTTGTTATTGACACCGGCCACAAACAAACCCTTCGCCGTTTCCCTTTCAATCCTCCCTCCCTGATTGATTATTGATAAGGCAGCTGATAGCCGCGCGTCGACAGCTATTTGTAGAAGAACGCAGCGCTGTTTGGTCAGGGGATTTTTTCTTTCTTCCCTTTTTTTTTTTTTATCGATAAGCTGTTTCTTTACGCAGCCTTCTTTTTTTGCTCTGTGTTTGATGTTGGCGAGTCGGCTGACCTCACCTTTTTTTTTTCTGACTCACGCACTGTAAGCATATAGGGGCAAAGAAAAACACACACCAGCGCTTCAAACACCGACAGAAAGAGAGGGAGAGAAAAGAAAACCTGAACATAAAGGCTCAGTTTACTCATGCCTGTGTGTGTGTGTGTGTGAGCTGGAACCTTTTTGGCGATAAGCCTGAGCGGTGTGTGATTTGTCACAGAATATAAAACAGAAAAAAAAAAATAGCCCCAGTGTTTAATTGTAGTGACAGAATAAGAGCCCGAGTGTTGATAAAGTATCTACGTGTTGTCAGGTTGCCAAACCGGATACGTTCTTGGAAAATGTTTTTTTTTTTCCTCTCACAATAAACCCAATAATCAATAAAACATCAGAGGAAAAGAACACCTATAATAAAAGCAGACATGATAATAATAGTAATAATAATAATAATAATAATAATAATAATAATAATAATAATAATAATAATAATAATTCTGCCCTACTGATTTTTCCACCCACAGGAATATTTCCGCCATGTGTCGACATATTTCACAACCCCCCCAAAAAACAAAACAAAACAAAAAAAAAACCTCAACTGACTTGTTTCCATAATTTATTAATAGGACTGTTTTGTAAGTCAAATATCTATATAAGTTACAAAGAAAATAAAACGGTACAAATACCAATGAAACGACAACAAACCGGCAAGAAGCGTCAAAAAACTTTTTGTACAACAGATAGCTAAAATTCCAAACCTTTTACAGAAATATACAAGCTAGATCTACGGCTTACATTAAATTTTTCTATCATAAATCAGAGCCATCGTGTGTGTGTTTGTGTTTGTGTGTGCGTGTGTGTCTGTGTGTGTGTGAGGGGAGGGGGAGGTGGGAGGGGGATTTCACAGCACCCATATACAGCAGTTGTTTTTTTTTTTTTCTTTAAAGTTCAGGTTCACTTCTTCTTCCCCACTAACGCGGCCTATAATGACTGCTGATTCTTCTGTTTGTCTCAAATATAATTTACATAAATAAATCCAAAGACTTTCACACATCCCGCAGTTTGTGGTCGAAAGTGTCTCTTTCTCTCCTTCACTTCCGCGTTAAGTCGCCACTTCCTTTTCCAAAAGGTGGAAAAAAGAAAAAAAAAAATTCAAAGAGGAGCTGCTGCGCCGGTGTCGCTCGGCGTTTTGTTCAAATGCGCACATTTTTACAGTGAAACTGTCTCGAAAGAAGAAAAAAAAATGTGTCTCTCTTTTTTTTTCTTTCTTTAAATAGAAGAATTGTTTTTTTTAAATCATAGCCGGCGCCTCTTGTCACCACGTCCTGCCGTATAACAGGGCTGAGCACTGCAGGGCCGAGCCGTACTCTGCGCCGGGGGAATTGAGGTGGGAGAGGCCGGCCACTTGGCTCTGCAGCGACGGCGGACTGGACGAGTGCGGCGCCAAATCTGGAGAGTGCCCCGTGCTCCCCACCTGCTGGCTCTGATGCTGCCCGAGGCCGGACGTGTTGTTCGACATGATCATGACATTGCCCCCTTGCTGGTGGTGGTTCTGCGCCGAGGACGTGGGCGTGTGGCCGCTGCCTTGGCACGGCTTGCCGTCCTTCACCAGCACCGGCACGGCCACCCTCCGCGGGGACTGCTGCTGCTGCTGCTGCTGGCAAGAGCCGCTGTCCTGCTGCATCTGCTGCTGGGACACCTTGTCCTTCGCCTGCCTCTTCATCTTGTACCGGTGGTTCTGGAACCAGATTTTCACCTGGGTCGGGGTGAGGTGGATCATACTCGCCAGGTGCTCCCTCTCGGGCGCCGACAGGTATTTCTGCTGCTTGAAGCGTCGCTCCAGCTCGTAGACCTGCGCCTGGGAGAACAGCACTCGCCTCTTTCTCCTCGGTGTGCTGGACAGGGAGCCCATGCCTTTGCCCACGTCTGCCAGGGAGCTGAGGCTGCCCATGCTGCCCATGTTCATGCCCGACGACGAGCCCATGAAGCGAGAAACTGAGCAGGGGAAAACATTAAATTAATACAATGAAATTACTGATTTTTTTACTCGCAAAAACGAAATGGATCCCAAAGAAAACCGGCTCGGATAAAACTTTGCGTAATTATTTGCGCGGCTGTCAGCAAATTGCCACTCAGCATGTTCGACATTTCGAGTCTTAAAATGATTCCTCTCGAAGCAAACCCTAATGCGTGTCAAAGTCCATATTCACATTATCAAGCTGTCACCCGAGCACAGATTTCAGCACAAGCTCGTGACCGGCGGAGCGTTATTATCGGATTAATGTGATAAAGCGCTCAAAATGAAATTATCTTAAATAATGGCGTCTATAACTGCGTCTTTTGGTGAGACTTTCTCCTCCAGATGTTGCGCGCAGCTCATGAAACACAATTTTCTTTTCTCTCTCTCTCTCTGTATCTTTCCCCTCCTTGATGGTATTTTTTTTATTATGATTATGATTATTATTATTATTATTAAATCTACTCCAGGGGGTTTTGGAGAGCGTCCACCCCGGGCGCACAAGCACACGTACAGGTGACAGAAACAATACAGCGAGCGCTAAAATGCACACAACATTGCACACAGAACTGCACGTCGGTCCCCCTCCTGCGATAAAGCCCGAAAAGCTTGAGGCGAAAGCACAGGTGCAGCAGGATACTCACTGGTGGAGAAGCGCGGGTCCGGGTTGGCTCCGTACCAGCCGGTGGCCGTGGTGCTGCCCCTCATGCCGTCCTGGTACGACGGCAGGTCGCCCATGTTGCCCAGGTTGCCGTTACAGTAGCCCCCCATGGCCGTGTGTGACAGCTGGGAAACACCTGCCGCAGTCATGTGGTAAGCCGCAGACACAGTCCCATTATGGCCCATGTGGTGCTGCTGCATCGCCGCCTGAGAGACCTGCGGCTGCCGGTAAGAACTGAGAGGTGCCCCCAAGTTGTTATTCTCCATACTTACTTTCTTATAGCTCTCCTCAAGGGGACTCAAGATATCGGAAACAGAAAAAGGAGTCGTATGCTTAGGGCTCATCGACATTGTTCTGGGGCTGGAGAGGGAGAAATTAGAAGGCAAGGCAATCTCTCCTTCTCTCTCCTCTCCTCTCTTTTTTTTTTTTTTTTTTTTGGCCAAAGCCCCTCTGGTTCCTGTTGTCTCAACGTCGATCCTGGTAGATGAACACGTAGGAGAGCGCCTCAAGTCCGCCTTAATTGGATTGAGTGGGAGCTCGGCGCTGGCTTTGGTTTGTTTTAGCTGGGTGCCAGGTTTAAGGCTACCATCAGAGGCGGGGCATCGGCAACAATACCAAAACAGCTCTAGCCTCCTTTTTTTTCCTCGCCGAGCGTAATTTCACTTACAAGACATGTGCTCCCCCTCCCACTAACAATAACATAAGCGCTGTACATGATCATAAACGCTCATCCCGGCGGCTGCAGGGCGCTGTCCCGACTCGCTGCCGCGCTGCTGCGTTCGGGGGGTTTGTGACTTGTTGCCGCCGCTGATAAACGCGCGGCTGCACCTTGAGACTGCGCTGACCACACAATACACTTTATTAACTGTAGTGATGTTTACGAGGGCCTCTTGATGAAAGGAGGCCTATATGGACTTGAGAGTTGGAGAACCACTCCTCAGTTGAACTACTGACTTTTAATGGCCATGAGAGGCCTCCAGTGATTGCAGGATTGTTTGTGTTATGCCTTATCGTACTCAGACATGCAAAAGTGCACTTGCGGGGAGGGAAATTGACTGATACTGATAAGTAAATAAATACACATCCGCGTGTTAAGTGGCTGCGTAAATGATTAACCTCCCCCAGTTCTTTTTTTTTTTTTTTTTTTTTACTTTCTTTCTTCTTTCGTTTGATATCATTGGACCCAAGCAGCGTGTTAGCTAAATTCAGATGCACACACTCGTCCAGGAGACCCGGTGTAAAATACAAACGTGACGGGGGGGAAAAAAAAAAAAACACCCAACAACAAAATACAGTCTGGAGGAGGAGAGGCTCTCATGTGAAGTTAACGGCGGTGAAGGACTCTCCTGCAGCACAACGCCAGGTAGACCCTCAGCAGCATTTCGGCTTAATGCTCAAGGAGCCTTCGCAGTTTAACTCAATCATATCTCATTTCTAAAATTTGACTCAGGAGCACGAGGAAAGATTTTTCTGGCGTCATCCAACCGGCTTTGAAGTCGAGAGATGGCATTCTGCGCCTTGTCGCCCGTGCGTAAAAGTGGACTTTTACGCACAGCTTTTTGGTGACGTTTCTGCGTCTTTTACTCCAAAAAAGGAATCAAAACTTTTTTTTTTACGTAAAATATTTATACAGTACCTTAATGTGGTGTGTGAGTATTTTTGGTTGTATTATTATTGAGATTCTTTTTTTTTTTTTTTTGATTATTATTATTATTATTAATTTCCCATTTGTTTTGGTATTCGGCCATTACCACCAGCACTTTTTGTAAAAGTCTTGTAAAAAAACAAAAAAACAAAAAACAGTAACAGTATAATTATTTTGCATTTGTCAGTTTTTTTCACATAAAACAGCAGCCAAAAGAAAAGGCTATCATTTAGCTATCGATTTATTAAAATTCTTGTCATTTTTAGGTACAAGCTATCAACCTGCATCATTACAAAAATAAGAATTAAAATCGAGAACTTCTAACTTACACAATCTGTGGATGTCAGGATCAAACCGGAGCTCAATCTATGGCTACTGTAAAAATATTATCACTACATTTCGGTTTCGCAAAGGTCCTGCCGGGAGGTCTAACGTCAGGCTCGCAGCAGCAGCAACAGATGCCACCAGCTCCTTAGAGAAGAAGAAGTCTGAGCCTGCAGGTTGAGTCACTATTTCCTTACACAGGAATTAAAGAAACACAGCGTCTTCTGGTGGCTGGCACAATCATTTCTAATGTTGCAAGCGGTTTTTATTCCACCGTGACTGTAAGCATGTATCAAAGTAAAACGGTACATTTTTAACTAGTCTCAGTGTTTCTATTTGCCTCAGATTTAATGATTCTGCGCCCCTCAGCAGCAAAGTGGCTCGGCGGCGGTGTGAGGGTGTCCCATTACCGCAGTGACATGCAGATCACTGACAGTTTGTCACGGGGATCACCAGCCACCGTGGCTGCTCGCTGCATATTTCACGGCTGCCTGCACGTTACAGGAAGGATAATCTGTCTGGGCACTATTTGCAGGGATGCATGGAGGTCCAATTTAAAGAGCCCGGCACAGTAAACAACCTATATCCTCCCATTACCGTATAATTATGCTTAATGAAGCAATATTATCATATAGTGCAAGCCTAAACATTACAGCTTAAACAAATTGTTTGGATGACAGCCGAGCTGCGGAGAGCGAAATTCACAGGCCATATAATCGCAGCCAATTAGAATTACAGCATGTTTCTGCATCCAAGGTAAATCTTGCTTATGCCTGCCTTAATTACGGAACTTCGCAAGACATTCTTAATCATCTAAATCAGTACCTTTTTACTGTTCTGGCACACGGCTATTATGGCCAATTAGCGGCAATTAGTCCAAATGTTCCGACTAATTCCTCAGAATAATGAGGACACTTTGAAGTGGAGAGTATGAGGCTACCGAGACTTTGTTCTCGAGGCTGCAGGTTGTTGTTTATGGACTGATTGGTGCATGATATAAACCCGGAGAGCAAGTGCATAATGAAAACTATATATATATATATATATATATATATATATATATATATATATATATATATATATATATATATATATATATATATATATATATATATATATAGTGAAGTTACTTACTGTTATTGTTCCAACTGAAATGTTAACCATGTTTTCTTTTAACGATACACAGTTCACTTCATTCAAATATTTATAAGCTCAACATATAAAATAAAGTAGTTACAAAGACACTTTTAAGAGAAATAATTTTTTTTTAAATTTTTTTTAGAACATTTAGGCTGTTTTGCTTTAAAACGTGACACTTAATAATAACCATCGTTAATAAACGTTAAAGTTATAGTGAAAGACACTTAACCTAATTGTTATTTCACTGCTAACAAACGGTCGAATGCTTTATAAACTATTTATAAAGCACTTTATTATTTAAATTGCAGCTGATGTTAATGAAGTAATTGTTTGTTGTATTAAATAACCATGAAGTTGAATTAATCCTACATCTACCATTTATAAATGATGACTATCATGTGTCGCTGCCTGCATGCTGTCCTGAATGTCTCAGACCAAATTAAGTCTAATTTTAGCAGATTGAGGATAATAACTGCAGCCCTCTCTGCTCTGACGTCATCGGCTCCCCTGAGGATTTTTCTTCCTCTAAACTTTTTTCCTGCCTGTTTTCTCTCCCTCCTCCTCCTCCTCCTCCTCCTCCTCCTCCTCCTCCTCCTCCTTTCTATTTTCTGCAACTCTGTCGACTCTTGTACTGCCAGAGAAATGAGAAAGCGGACAAAGGAAGGGGGGAACGAAACAGACGCTGAAGAGGAGGAGGAGGAGGAGGAGGTGAAAGAAAGCTGAAGATCTTCACCTTCACACGTGAGACCTCATCTGATGGTGACCTCATGAGACTGAACTCCTCATTTCTTTCTTCCTTTCTCTCTTTTTTAAAGTGTGCACCACAGGGTCAGATGGATTCATAAGAAAGCGCCTTTTCCACTCGTTATCCAATTACATCACCTCACATGGACATGTAAAGATTAGTGATAACCATCATTAATAAAACGTAAATTCATTGTTAATCAAACTGTTAGCAAACAACAACATGCTTTATAAACCAGATATTAAGCAACTAGTTCATGTAAAGTTGCAGCTGATGTTTATAAATCTTGGTGAAATGTTAATAGATGCTGTGTAGTTCATCTTTAATATTACTGGGATGGGTAATATAAAGTTGCAGCTGATGTTTATTAACCTTAACAAGTGCGTTTTGCTTGGTTTATAATCATAAAGGGATGGTGACAGGATTCACTAGAGAACAAGTGACACATGACGTCACTCCATGCAGCCACACATCATTCCGGGTTGCCTTCTTTTTTTCTTTTTTTTTTTTTTTCATATCTCTTTTAGCACCCAATGAGCAGATGCAAAGCGACATGCTGGAGGGAGACTCAGATTACACACGTGGTGTTTCCCCAGTGAAGCGCGACCTCTAGTGGATCCCCGGCAGTCTGCAGCCAACAGAGCCGAACACGACGCCCAGTCAGAACCGCTGCCCGAGGTGAGAGCTGATCCTGTGTGTTGGTGCGCCATCTAGTGGACAGCTGGGTCATAAGCAGCAGACGCCTGTTTAAATATCACTCTATGTATTTATTACTACCTGTTTACCTGGTAGTGAAAATACAACTTTTGTTATTTTTGCATTATTTTATTGTTTTTTTTAAAAGTATTTTCTTTGTTTTCTTGCTATTTTTTGTAATTTTCTTTGATATTTTTAAATTTTTTTAAATATCTTGAAAACAATTGAAAAATTAAATATTTTGTTGTTTTTTGTTATCATATAGTTATTCTTTATATATATATTTAAATATTTCTTTAAATATTTTCATTATTTCCTTTGGGTTATTTCTTGTTTTTTAGGATAGTTTTTCTTTATTTATCTTTTTATTATTTCAATTTTGATGGATTAAGAATGCACATATCTACACATTGTTCCACTGAGTGAACTGCAGACGGGCCTCTGGAGCCGTTCATTTCATCGGGACACTTCTTTTTTCAAATCACTGAAATAACTGGGCAAGAGACTTATTTCTAGTGAAATCGATTTATGAGGTGGGACTCATTTTCTTTTGTTTTTCCATGGGTAGTAAGATAAGTAAGATTTCACTATTCTGTTTCTGTATTAGCTGCTGCGCTCTTTTATGTCTCAGATCCTTCTGACATTTTGGTCCATTTATGTCTACGTGATATTCCTTTACACATATTTTTATTTAAGATCATTGTAGTAGGGAGCCTGAGAACTAATTATTCCAACTGTACCAATACATTTTGCAACCAGTATGTAAAACACTCAATTCATGAGCACACAACACAAATCCTGTGAGGAACAATGACTTTAAAATTGTGATGTGGATAAAATACATATATTTTGGTGCCATTAGAGCCATTAGAGCCTTTTTAAGTAATACCTATGATCTGACCTTTGACCTTTGGAAAAAAACAAAACTGAGTTTTTAACTTTTTGAATTTTGTCAGGAGAGACACCATTGTCATTTACTGGCATTAGTTTGTGTTATGACAACATGACAACACTGAAGATCTTTAGAAAGGGGCAAATTCCAGCTCCAAGTTTCCGGTGACCAAAACAGGCATTTCAAGCCAAAACAAGATCTTTTCTGAACTGTAACCAGGTGGATTTTCTGCCTAAACCTAACAAGAGCATAAGCACTTTCTTGTTACGACATGCAAATTGAATAAGCAAAGCAAAACTGCAGCATAAAAAAAAAAAAAGTAAAGTTGCATCATGTCTACGGTTTGCAGGAAAAGTGCACTGCCAGCATTAATTCTAAACTGACTATCTGTCTGTGCCATCTCCTCTCTTCAGCCGCTGCCATTCACCTGCAGTGAATTTAGGCTGGCGGCACGTCACTCAGAGCTCCAGGAGAGGCAGTAAATCAAACTGGAGTCTCACTTCAAAATAGTGCAGAGCTCATACAGGCTCACAGAAAAGTCAGTAAACTGCTAATTTAGTCATTAGATGTTCATCATTCAACCAACAAACATAAACACTGCGGTGGCTCTTCACATAACGGCAAATAGATGACAGCCTTATGAACTAAAATTATACGTCTTCGTCGCCTTGAAACGTGATCATAATCAGGCACCGATGTTTAAAATGTTGAGCAAAGTAAGAAAACATTATAATTTCTTAAGTTTGTTGCCTATACTGCACGTTCTCACACAGTCAGTGTTTGCAAATGGATGGAAGACAAACCAACAGATTCTTTTATTCTCTGTTTTTAAATGCTCACGCAAGCAAGAAGATGCCAATAAATGATCTTCGTAGAATTTGAGAAAATACAATCAGTGTCTTTGTCTCTGAGGGCCATCAGCAGCTAATACATATTAAATGTGATTTGCAACAACTTAACAAAACTCCTCCTGTGGCCCTAGTTTATGTGGACCTTATAACTTTCCTGAAAGGGGCCCCGGGGGCAGAGCAGTGAGTAAAACTATAGGATGGGCAGGCTAATACAAGCCCATCCTTTTCAGACAATTCCTCTGACCAACTTAAAAAACCAATGGCAACCTCTAAAAGCCTGTCTTTGTCACCCTTAAACCCCGAGATGCTCTAAAACGCCATTGTGCAGTTAAACCTCATAAATTTGTCGCAGGGACTGATTAAACATCACGGGAATTGAAACACTAAAGATTTTGTCTCGGTCCCTTTTGGATGGGGGACAATGGTCCATTCACGGGGAGACACGCAGACAAAAAGAGTGTTTAAGGGGAGATGCAGCGGGCTGAGGGGTTCGGCCAGTCCCCTCCATATGTGATGCAAGGTGGCCCCAGCGTGGGGGACAAAGGGCCAGGTGACAGGGACGATGGGCTGCAGGGTCACAGGACGAGCAAACAACATTATAGTGGGCGTGAAAGCAGAAGACCCCCCTCGTCACTGATGAAATACTGACATGATTTTAAACACCGAGGCATATTTTTCACGGGAGTGGGAACTGCTGACACCAACGCCGCAAGCCGTGCTCTAAAATCCATGATGCCCGGTGGTTCAGAGGCTTTTAACAGCTGCAGGAATTAAAAATCTGCTGTGCCAAACCAGAAACAGTCATAAAAACCTCTTCTTATTCTTGCATATTCCTGGACTTAAAAGCATCTTGCTCCCCGACTGCACCTGTTCTCTTATCTGGTAAATTACTTGAGATTATCTGAAGAAAGCCGATCTCCCACCCTGCACCCTTAAAAATATCATATCCCCAATACACAAACCGAGATCTTCCACAGTGTAATGGCCGTATTTATCCCTCCTGCTTTAGAATAACAAAAGTTAATTGTATAAAAGTGAAAGGCAGCCCATGGGCCCAGACGACAACAGGGTGCTATAGTGTGAGAGGCTGTAATGTTTGCTGGGTATTCTTATGCTTAACCAAAAGCTGGGCCTTTTTAGGGGAGTGATGTTTGCTCAGCTTCTGGGTGCATAATTAGTTTTTTTTTAACATTCTAAAAACCTCCGAGCCCCTGTCACGACCTGCTACATATTTTAGATTTTATGAATTAGATTATATATTAGATGGAACTGCGTCTGGAAGAGGTTAAATGCACTTTTTTTTTCAAAGAAAAGAAAAACCCAGATAGATTTTCTCCAAGAGAAAGTTAGTTTTTTGGGCCCACACTTGAAAAAAATAAAAGCACGCTGCACAGTCAGATTTATCATCAAAATATGAGAAACGTTTTATTAATTATTTCGTTCACAAAAAGAAACAGTTTAAACAGTTAACACCTTTAAAGAAAGTCTCCTTAAAGACAAAAAAAAAAAAAAAGACAGAACAACAAAAAACATTTCTTCCTTCAGACTTCAGGGTAATATAGTGGCTTTGCTGCTACCTCTTCTATCTCCATCTACTTTTTTTGTCTTTGTCTCAACAAAAGTTATTTGTAAAAAATATTACGTTTGAACAGCCTCACATACAAATGCATTATCTCACTGGATAATTAAAAAAAAGCCTTCAGGCTACACCAGTAAGCCCATGCATGAGAGGAAAATAGTCAAAAATAGTCACAGACACGCGCAGAAATATCAAAATAAAAATGTGCAAAATATCCTTCGTTCTATAGTCAACATCTAAATGTTTAAGTTGCTCGAAAAATTTGCAAAAACATTCAGAAAACATTTGATGCAATTCTAAATGAGTCCGTGCATTGAAGAAGTGAGGCCTCCACTTCACTTGAAGGAGTTAAAGGCGACAGAGTCGCTCCAAAAGTCCCTCCAGGCGAATCTGGAGGCCGCGGCGGTGGGAAAGTGCTGCTGGTACCGAGGAGGAAGAGCGACGGGGGACGGGTGCTGCAGAGACGGGTAGGCTAAGGGGAACGGAACCCCCGGAGAGGGAGGTAAACAGCCGGATTTCTCCGTGTCGAGTAAGCAGGTGTGAAATGGTTTCCCGTCCCGGACCAGGATCGGAACAACGACGCGACGCAGCAGCGGAGGAGGATGCGGTATCTCCACGTCCTGCAGCCCTCCCTCCGCCCGGCCTCTCTTCATCTTGTAGCGGTGGTTCTGGAACCAGATCTTCACCTGGGTGGGGGTCAGACTGAGGAGGCGGGCCAGCTGCTCCCTCTCGGGCCCGGACAGGTAGCGCTGCTGACGGAAGCGCCTCTCCAGCTCCAGGGTCTGCGCCTTGGAGAACAGGACGCGGCGCTTCTTGCTCTTTTTGCTCTGGTCGGGCTCCGAGTCCGGGGACGAGTCGTCCGGCTTGGTGGAGTCCGGGGAGGCCTCGAGGCTCCCTTCATCTGAAGCTGCGGAAATACGTGACGATGGTTGGTCAAAAATCATGTGAAATCATGAGATATTACGCATTTTATCCATCCATCTATCCATCTGTTATCTTATAATTTCAAAATAAAACTACATGATGTTAACATTAAAATAAAGACACAAATGGCAATACATTAAGCGTAGGGTTGGTGGATATTTGAATAAATTGCGCTCTACATCCTCGTCATGTACTCACATATGCAAGGACTCCGGTCACAGTCCATCCAGGAGGTGTAGGGCGAGCTGGAGGAGCAGGAGGAGTAAACCGGGGAGGACCGCGGCGCAGCCTCCGCATCCTGCTCGGGCAAATCCAGGATGCTCCTGACGGAAAAACTGAACTTGTTGGCGGCAGCCATCGCGTCCTGTGCGCGTATTCCGGGTTTGTTTTGTCGTGTGAGAGAGGAAAAACAACAACAACACTCAAGTCCTCAAAGTGAATCTATCCAAAGGAGGAGAAGAAGAAGAAAAAAGACGCAGCGGATTCCTCTCCACGTTTACGCGCTGTCCAAACACCAATGTGTGCGCCGGGCTCAGTGTTTACACAAACACGCACTCCATGAGCCGCACACACAAGGCTGCGCCGCTTATAAAGCCTCCTCCTCTTCCTCCTCCGCCGAGCACCTGAATGGCTGGAGTGCTGTCACCCAATGACGGTAGGTGCGGAATGAGAAAAACGCCTCAACAATGAGCGAAGGAAACACTCGTCATCATTACAGATTCGTCCCGTATCGTCAAACTGGGGGAAAACAGATAATGGTAATTGTTGGAGCTGAATCACGTCTTGGGTGGCAACTGACAACAGAGCCCGTCCCATCATCAAACTCTCCCCCTCCTCCCTCCTCCTCCTCCTCCTCCTCCTCCTCTGGCCCAAACAACGTGTCCAACATTTGCATACAAAGTGAGCAATTAGCGCGATGCCCGCGAGTTGGTTTAACTAATACGTCCATTAGAGGCGTATTAATTACAGGCGTGAGAAGTTTGGACGTTTATGGATGTGGAAGACTCCCAAACATGCTTTTTTTTTTCTCTCTCTCCCCCGGAACATTCCTAAGGCATATTTAGGGAATTTTCAACAGGGAAATCTTTTCTTTTTTTCTTTCTTTCTTTTTTTTTTTTTCTTTTTCCAGCCTTCTGGATGATGCATGATGATATTCTAGCTCACGACAGATGAAAATAAATGGTCCAACTTTGCTTTAACGTTCAAAAAAATAGTTTTGAACACTATGTCACGTTGTCATGGGCAGATTTAAGTGTTTATTCGTTTATTTTCAAACTCCTCTTGTGGGCACGAATTAGTGAAGGACCGTGAAGTAGGTAAGTGAGTACATGAATAAATAAATGAATAAACAAATAAGGTAAGTAAATGAATCACTAAGTGCGGGCAACTAGGTAAATGAACAAATACATCAGTGTGTAAGAAAAGAAAGTAAATAAATGTATAGATTAGCGAGTAAATAAGTTAGTAAGTGTGTGAGCACATGAGGTAAGTCACTGAATAAATAAAAAGTAAATAAGTAAGTAAGAATATAAGGTAAGTAAGTTCATTCATGAGTAAATAACTGAGTTAGTAAATGAATACGCAAGTAATCAAGGTATATAAATAAAATGAAACATAAAAAAACAAGTTAAAAAATACATAAATAGACAAATATGTAAATATATAAGTAAGTAAGTGCAAAAATAACTCAATAAAATGTGACCTAATACTGAACCAGTTGTCTAAAATACCAAACATGTCTTCTTAAAGAAGTTTAAATCATCCTTCTGTACTTGTGTTGTTTTATGAACACTTATTAAATGTCCCTATGGTGTTTCCGGATGTTGAATAATGCGCTCTGACTAACGTGTTTATTATTAATTGTGCTGCAAAAGACAAATCGATTGTAAATATGTAGGGTTTTTTCTTCACTTGGACCTCCAAACAGGCTTTTTTTCCCACCTCAGCTCTTGACAAATTGGAGCGGTGAGCGATGAGTGCTGACAAGATTTTATTAATTGGTAATCAAGATTAATTGTTGATCATCCATCACGCCTCACGCACGGAACTTCAATGGAGCGCGTCTGTTTAGTATGATATTTGGAAAAGTCTAAAAGATTTGATAACTTGATGCTAAAGTAGTCTGATCGGAACATGTCCGCGCTGACTTCTCGTCTCTTTCTGTCTCTCCGCACATATAAAACGCATTAAATGCAAAGCGTGAATCCAGCCGTATGTGGGGAGGGCTTCTCCCCCCACACACTCGTATTTGATATTGATATCGGGCCCTCATCCACTTCAGCGAGGCGCATGAGGCCGGGGAAGGAGAGTGCTGGTGGACATGCCTCCCCGGGCGTCCTGGGTGGTCGGACGAGAGGGAACACAAATACATGCCAACCAGAGGAGGGGAACAAAAGGGGAAAATGTAGCCCCGCGTCCGAGACCCGTTGGAAGCATTTGTTCCAGTCAAGATTTTGCATTTGTTCAGTCCCGCAATAATGCCTGATTGACGCCCCGGCACAATGTCCTTTAACTTTGCAGGATAAATCCGAGCTTGTTCCGTGTTGTCATGGTTTTGAATGGAGCTGAAAGGGATCCGGGACACTATCTACTGCTCCGCGTCTGCTGCCGCCAAGTCTATAGTCCGGGAGCAATATTACGTGTGTGATTCAGGACGTATTAAATCCCGTTTACATTTTCAGAGTTCATCGAGTCGGTGACCTGTAGTGTTGCCCCAAAACATATATCATTTTCGCTCTTTACGCACATTACGCACGAGTTTCCCCTCTGAAAACAAACACCACGGGGCAACTTTTGAGATGAGATTTTGCATCACCAATAACTGAGGGAGCGGACTTCCCTTCCCTGCGCACACAACAGCCTCCCAGCGGTTGACAAACACCAGCGGATTACAGTACCGCAGGGCCGCTGGAGTGGATAGTTTACAGAGGGCACTCGATTGGAGAGCAAAAACACGCAAAGGCAAAGAGAAGTCATGTCCAAAGAGCGGGAATTTCTCTGTCCACAATGACCCAGCAGCCACTTAATCTATTTAACACCCGCAGGCTTCAGCCAGAGAGGGTCCTCTGCAGCTCCCAAGAGCTCTCCACTGCCAAATATTTACTCTGTTGTTCAGCTCTCCATTCCCAATCCCTTCCCTCGGCTTAGCCAAATGGAGATTTTTCTCACATGGTTTCCGGATTCAGCAGCTGAAGTGACAGCTCAGACCCGAGCGACCGAGGAGACCCAATGAATGTGCTGCAGACTGATCAGCCAACACTGAGCCACATAGAGCTGCTGACTCCAGTGTTAAATCTTACTTGTTTAAATCTCCCTCCACTCAGAAATGTGTTCTGCCTCTTGTTACTTCATGTGGATATTTGGCCCTCACTGTGGAGAGTTTAACACTAAAATTATGTTTTCAAGTTCATCTGCTGAAGGGCAAAAGTTTCTCTGTGCTCAACTTAAATCTGACATTTAAGAGACACGTACACGGAGCATCATTTTTGTGACATCACAGCGAGTTTCAAAGCTCATGGTTCAATGTGAAAGTAACACAAGTGTGATTAAAAGAGTGCACATCATAGGTTGGTATTTGCATATTGACAGATTATTATTATTTTTTCAATGAGGGATAATGAATATATGTACTTTAATAATTCAAACAATGTATGCAGATGTAATGCAGATTTTTACAACAAGGCTATTGTGGCCAAATAAGTTCATGATAACACAATATTTATAGAAATATGGAGAAAAAAATTGTCTCTGGCAAATTAACACTCAAAATATAAGCGTAGAGAGGTGGAAGAAGACTTGATACCTGCATTACCCACAATGCAACTTGGCCATGACAGTCTGGTTGGAGATGTGGGTGCCTTATGTAAGCTGATGTGATGCCACATAAGGCGATCGGTCAGATTTCAATCAGTCGTCTCTGGAGCCACAAAAAAGCTTTCAAAAACATGCTCATCATCTCAACAGACTGTGATGTGACAAAATTGGAGGAGAAAATGCAGTTATCTCCTTTTATTCTGCCTTTGCTTACTGGTAATTGCTGTTATTGTGCAGCACTTGACTAAACTCAAGTTTTTAAAAGTGTTGTTTGAATAAATCTTTACATGATTTACATAATTCAAATCAGATATCAACGCTATCAAAGTTAACATCTTCTAAGCAAACACCCTCCGGCTCTAACCGCGACACGGCGTCTCAAACTGGGAGCTTTTGTGAGTCGAGCAAAAGAAAGAAAAGATAAAGCCCGGGATGTTTATCTGATTATCCATCACCTAAACATCCACAATGACCCCCTCTGTTACTCCTCACGATGCTCCAGCAGCTGCACCTGCCGCTGGTGTCCTCTCCCTCTCTCCCAGTCCTGTAAATACCATTAGCATTTTGGAGAGGGGCTGCTGTGAGGGGTGGGGGGGGATAATGACTTGGCAGCCACATCACTCTCTCCGCAGTAAACTGGAGTCTTGTGAGGCCGCTTGATCATGAGGCAGCTGTGTGTGAGAGTGTGTGAGTGTGTGTGCGCCGCTTAGTGAAAGTGTGTAAAAATGGAAGTCAGGTTTGTTGATACAGAGCTTTGAGACATGTGTGCCGATGGGATTGTCATGAAAGGAGCTACGCAACATGGGGGAAGTGGGACATCGACGGGCAAGTCCTGACATCAAAGTGTGGAGAAGTGTGTTCGAAAGTAAGAAATAAGGCGACATGAAATGTTTCAGCAGTAAAAGGTAGCGATCAATCATTGCTCTGATTGGACTTACAGGAAATGATTAAATATCAACACTTTGGTTCATCATCTCAGGTCAATGTAAGACAAGAAAGTCTGTAAAATAGAATTATTTACCACTTACTTTTGAGTTGAGCCGCCGGTCAGGGTGGATCTAAGTCCCGGTAAGTTGCCGACATCATCAGACTGATCTGTTTTAAAAGCAACAGAGCAAAAGATCACATTATCAAATCTCTGTGTATTATTTTGTCCTATGTCAAAGAAATACTTACTGCAATTCTCTGGACAAAATACATGTGAGATCAACAACAAGATCAACAGCAAGACCAAACGTGGGAAACACCCGTGCCTGTGCCAAACTCACTCTGTTATATCTATAAGTCGACATGATGCTTGGAAGTGAAGACATTTGAGTTCACTTACGTGCATCATAACAGGCTCTTTAGAAGATCCGATGATGGTCAGTGTTGAACCTCTTGGAGAGGAGAAGGCAGGTTCCACCAACACCACGTAGGTGTGAGGCTGTGGGGGAAAGCATGTGAATGAAAAGATGTGCGAGTGAAAACTGTGGGAATGTCACAGTAACTCTCCCTGTCCTCTGAACACGTGTGTAGACAATCAAAATAACGTTATAAATTCAATATAATGCAATATATTTGTGAACATCTGTAATTCTGTGCATGAGATGATGAATTTGACACAATATTTACATATAAGATGTATGTTTGATGATTTGATCTATGGCTTTGTATTCCTAATGTACTTTTTGCTATACTTCACTAACTGTTAACCTGGACAGTTTGAAAGATTGCCCGTCAGTGTGCATGATCTATCAAATACAAGTGTGACTGAAACCTTGTCTTTCTCAAACTTCTGAGGCATGGAGGGAAGTGTGCAGACGTTATTACATGAGGCTCGGTGGAGATTAATAGGTTTTTTTTTTTCTTCCCAGACTGCGATGCCTGGAGGAAACAGGGGATGTAGGCATCAGTCACTGCCAGTGGAACCACCGATCTCTTGACAGTTCTGACAATCCCGCAATGAGAAATGAAAAACCTTTTCATGTCTGACTTCCTGAACACGAAACCTCTTCACTTCTGAGCGCCGACAAAGACTCTGAACTGACTTTGCTGCTTGTCTGACTTGTTGCACATGTGTGATACTTGGTTGCCCTCTGCAGGACACACTGATGAAAAGCTGTCAAGACGCCTCGTGTTTTAGCCTTCCTCAGCTCTTGTGGGTGGAGTTCAGTTCACTCTCGGGGCAATGCTTTTGCAACCAGGGGTGGAGGAGGTGTAACTTATTCAGAAGCACTGATGCAACGCTGTAAAGAGTCTTCTTTAGTAAGCCCTTCATTGAAAATGTTAAGTATAACTAACAACAACAGAAAGTATATATAAAAATACTCACGCTGCTGCAAGTTGCTGAAGTGGAGCTCATTGCAGGAAGGTTAGTTTTATTAGGAATGAGTCTGCTGATTGTTTTTATGGTTTGTTTGGTTTGTAATCAATCTGAAAATGTGTGTCAGAAAGTGAGAAGTCATCACAACTTACCACATATGCCTAAAAGTACACTTTTTTTTAGTTTTGTGATTAAGCATTTTCCAGATATTCCAATACACTGCAACCCACTCGCCAGAGTAAATATGGGTGATGTAGGTTAATGTTGCCAATGCGCATTTCTGAGAAAACACATGTATGTTGAAACTTTACTTTTAGGTTAAGTTTTATGTTGCTCTGGTTAGGGTTTAGGCACCAAAACGACTTGGTTAGTGTCAGGAAAAGATCATGTCTTTTGCTTAAAGTATATTTGCTTTGCTCACCAACAGCACAGCTGGAGAGAAGTCCCGAGGTCTCGACGACAACATCCAGCTTTTTGTCGCAAACCGATGTGCCCACAACGCCGAGTGGTGACATGCTTGCAAATGTTAAAACACAGTCTGGACCACCAGATGTGGAGACATTGAACATGGACAGATATTAAAGAAAAATGATGATCAGAAAAGTATCCAACTAAAGCTGTTGGATTAATGCAGTGGAGAGAAAAGTGCTGTATTTGCCTGTTCGATGTAATGATATAATGATAATAATATCAATAAATGGTACATTTATTATTCATCAAGCTTTACTTCATGGTTTTAAGAAAGGACTAAATGCTTGTGATCTATTTTTTAAGCTGTTGTGAAGATTTATAAACATCATTTGCAATTTTACGATAAACATTTGCTTAAAAATGGTTAATAAAAAACATGTCAACAATGAAGGGTTACCATTTTAAGTTACATGACGTAGAGCTCTTTGTCTTTGCAGGCTGCTCATGTTGTGCCACTGCTGAATATTCTTTGAGGTCTGGCGTTTGTGTCCCACCAGATGGCGCCACCGTATTTCAGATTAAACGGCCTTGCGCGTCCTCGGTGTGACAGCAGCAGCATCAGTGACCCTCTGCAGACAGTCTGACCACCAAGAACAAGAACAACTACAGAATAAAATAAGTTGCTTTAACATTTCTGATCACTGGCGATGAGGAAGCAGCTGGACAGATGTTTTACCCCTAAAGGTCTGACTGTAGGAACATCTGCTGCTGGATGTCTCCTCTCACAACTTCCGTTTCATTCCAAAATCAACTCACCTCCCTGTATTCGATCCTCCTGCCAAGACGCGCTGCTTCAGATTCCACCAACAATGACACTCGTCACTGCAAACAGCAATAATTAGCACCGGTCTGACGCCATTTGCATGCTGGGAGTGCCACCGCGCCGCACGGAGGCCTTAGGCGCTGCTTCAGCGGCCTGTGACCTGATCTCCTCCCCATCAGGGAGAAAGGGTTACATCACTGAACTGAAACCAAAAAGAAATGGAAGAGAAGTTATTCTGATTTCTATCATTCAAACGCTGGTTCATTTTCCTGGCAGCAGACCACATGCCGGCTCATCAAACAACCAACCCCCCCAAAAAATAATATCAGAGGACTCGTTCCTCAGCATAACCCTCACTGACATTACGCATCTGACTCTGTTTGTTTATGAGGATGTTGAACACTCGCTGCTGCTCGGTAATCTAATAACATTGTGTAAAAAAATAGAATAAATAAATAAAAAAATAAAATAAAATAAAATAAAATGTGACGCTCGTGTGCAGCCCGAGAGTTGACTAATTGCGGGAATGTTTTTTCTTCTTCTTCTGAGTCTTAATGGATCAGGAAATTCAATATAAATCCAATCCAGGTATGACTCAACGGTTCCTCGCAGTTTTGGGCGCACGACGCGGCGGTGTGGTCTGCATCAACACCCCATTTGCACTTTTCGGGGCACAAAAGTAAAACGCCGCGTAAAAGAAGAAAAAAAAAGCGCACTAAAAGGTACGACTCTCCATTATTTTTTTTCCTCCTCCCGGTGTCCTTGGTTCGGGACAAAAAGCGCTCCAAATTAGGGCGGAATGAAATATTTAATGCTAATGGGTGCCAGGTGCCAGACGAACAGATGTCAAAGTGATGTATGCTTAAAAGTGTCGTAAATATTGTTTCTTTCTGTCCCCCTTCTCCGCTGAACTCCGGGGCCTGGCCCCTGAAACACGACTACATACGTCGTTAACCCGCGTTCGTCCTCATTAAGGCCGCACTAAAGTTACCGGGCCACTCAGCCCGGGAGAAGTGCTAACCTGCAGAAGGAGGCTTTAATGGTGTCACCGCCGCTCGGGCCGCAAAGGTTAGGAGTCATCGGTGCGGGTTATTGTAGAGGCGCCGGCCCGAGTGACGGCGTGTCCCTGCTAGGCTGGCAGCCTCCGCACGCTCAGAGCCCCCGCGGTCTTATCTGATTTGTATGGAGCAGCTGGAGGCGACACCACCGACCTCTCCGCCTTAATAACCCGGATTAGTGGCGCGTTTGGATGACAAACTGCTCGGGCCTTGTTTCTGAAAGCACACACACACACACACACACACACACACACACACACACACACACACACACACACACACACACACACACACACACACACACACACACCATAACTCTCCACGCGTGTGTATCCTGTTGCACACGTCAGTCAGTTTGGGGACAGTTAGTATGAGATGACAGACCTCCAAACCCTCCGCGAAGCAAGAAATCACTGCGCGTCCTCCCCCATAACAACCTATTAGTGGTGACTTGGATTTCCCCACAGGATCTTACTGGGAACACAAAACCGGGAACTGGGAACTTTTTTGTCACCCCCTCCTTTTTCTTTTTAACCCAACCACCACCACCCGCTCTCTGCAGATTTCTGAGAAAAATCTGTCCAGGCCCACGAAGAAGACGCAGAAGAAGAAGAAGAAGAAGAAGAAGCAGTTAACGGAACTTCTTCTCTCTGGATACCAGAAGTTTAAGTGATGTCTGGTGTCAGATCCATCCGCGTTAAATGTTTGGAACTAGATTATGATACAATAATAATAATAATAATAATAATAATAATAATAATAATAATAATAATAATGTGAGAGACTGCTCAATTTATCTTCCACACTCATATTAAATAGTTTTTGTTTCTTTTTCTGTGATCTGTAACTTTCAATATTTCGTTTTTGCGTTTTTCTGGCTTTGTTGAAGGATAAATAAACGTCACCTTGTCACCTTGTGATGATATGCTGTACACAACACGGGGGCTGAGCCTGTGTCTTCAAAAATGACACAAGCGCATGAATAAATGAACAAACAGCTGCAATCAGCGCTCTTATTGTTGGACTTTCCGCTTGAGTTGTTCTAATTGTTCCTGCGTCGAAAATCTAATTTACCATCAAGTTACAGCTGATTAAAATAATATAAAAATATACACATCTGAGAGCCCCAGAGCCAGGACCGAGCGACCACTCGAGTCTTTCCGTTTAACCTGTTAAATGACGTCATCTTATCGATTATTCGTGACTTCTTTTGTGCCGTGATGGTGCATCCGTCCGCCTCGTACAGCCTGCATTTCTTGTCAACTGCTCGCAGCTCTGGAAGAAGAATATATCTTCATTTAGTACATTAAAGAGATCAGACGATATTAAAACAAACAAACAAACAAACAAATAAATAAAATATCAGAACGAATGATATTTGTGACCTGGCTGTAATTTGGACATTTTGATGAAACGCTCAGGTGTTTGTGGCTGATGGAGGAATCGTCCTCATCACTCTGCACAGGTGAATAAATGTGTTTGACAGGTTGGGATAAAACTAAATAAAAATAATAATAATAATAATAATAATAATAATAATAATAAACGCGAATCCAAACAATACATGTAAAAACATGTCCACAAATTAAACGTCTGATTCTTTTTGATTCCGACCTAATTTTTCGTCGAGATGTAAATAATGAGACGCCGTTTTTTTGTTGTTGTTTTTGTTTTTGTTACTTTTATTTATGAAATCGTTACTCGTTTGCGTTAATTCGTTGACTAATGGCGCACAGATTACCTTAATCTCACTGTCAGATGACGAACATGCCTCGACTGTGTGACGCGTTCAGACCGAGTTGAATTTCGATCAGATTCAAATATAGAAATATTACTGATTGACGTCTGATTTTAATACACTTTTTTTGTTTTTGTTTTTTTACGCAGACGCGCGTAAAATGGAAGCAGAATAACACCGAACCGTCTCTTCGATCAAACTTCATCGAAATCTGGAACCTAAATCCGCCTGTTTGACTTCGTGTACCTGACGTGGAGAACAGGTATCTCTCTCCCTCTCCCTCTCTCCCTCTCTCCCTCTCTCTCTCTCTCTCTCTCTCTCTCTCTCTCTCTCTCTCTCTCTCTCTCTCTCTCTCTCTCTCTCTCTCTCTCTCTCTCTCTCTCTCTCTCTCTCTCTCTCTCTCTCTCTCTCTCTCTCTCTCTCTCTCTCTCTCTCTCTCTCTCTCTCTCTCTCTCTCTCTCTCACACGCTGCGGCGACAGCAGCTGAGAAAACAAAGTCTATCAAGTCTTCACTTGTCCTAAAATTAAAAACAGACAAACAAAAAAAACGAAACAAAACAAAACCTCTGCTCACACATGAAGGAGATAGCAGAGGCGGGAGTGGCTGCCATCAGCGCACTTTATGGCAGTACACTGTGTACATGTCAACAGAAAAGCCACCTGGCACACTTTTATGACAAAGCAAGTCTCCAGCAACAAAAGAAAAAAAAGGGGGACTGGAGCTGCTGTGTGATTTACACCCGCTGAGATTTGATTTTGCAGAGAGATGAACATCAGAGTGGATGAAGGCGTACCGAGTCATCACAGGTTACACGCTCACCTGGAAACTTCCTTCTTAGCTTCCATTTCTCTGCGCGCCATCCTGTCGGTGGGCATCACCTGAGACGCTCCGTCACTCTGTCGGGGACAAACGCATCTGAAACGGAGCAGCACAGTAAATTATCTCTGACCTGCTCGGCCCGTGAAACCAGTCAGGACCTAAGCAAACACTATTTAACGTGAAAAGAAAGCTGCGACACACAAACAGGTAGAAGATCAGAGCAGAGCAGCGATACATCATGAAGCAACTCCAACAGGGACGAGAGCTGATCTAAAAAAAGGGGGAAGAGAAGAAGAAATCTGGACACATCAAAATTATTTTTAGAGTTGTTATTATTATAATAAATGAGCTGCCTTCCAACCCTCATATTTCAAAGTGTAAAACAAAATTATTTTATTATTTTAAGATATTTTTTAAAATATTTTTTTTGTTGTTGTTGGTGTTGTTGAGAGATTATTATATTTGTAAAGTTTAGGGCTTCTGGCGCAAAGTCACCTGCTGCAAAGGTGCACGGAGGAGGGAGAAAGTTTCAAGAGGTCAACACGTGTGGCATACAGAACTTCACTCACTTTTTAAAAACATTTTAATACACATTTTATATATATACATATATATAATATAATATATAATTATTATTATTTTTTACTCATTTACCTTAAACTTGATGTGGGGGGAAGCTCCGCAGAAGACGTTTCGTTACTGCAAACAAGACGGAATTATTAGAATATTATATTATTTATATATAAAAAAGTCACACTGACACTGAGTGCTGTTACACTTACTGCACATCCAAAACGCAACAAGACATTATATCTTCACCCCCTCAAACAAACACACTTTAAAGACAGAACCATCATAAAAAAAACAAAAAAAAAACATTTTTGCTGCGTTTATCATGAGACGTCTGCAGCAAATCTCCCCAGCGTTTGTGACGCAAAGGCCCATGAGGACAAATCCTGCTGCCAAACCAAGCAAGACGGCACGAGACGAGGGAATGAGTGAGTGTAATAAGTCGGCGTGTCCTCCCGCTGAGAGCGGCGGCCGAGGCCTCTCAGTCCATTGTTACACAATTTGTCTGATAAACGACTGTGGACGAGTTTGGGCCGGTGAGCTTCACACACACACACACACACACACACACACACACACACACACACACACACACACACACAAAAGTTATAATAATTATGATAATCATTGTAATAATGATAATGAAAATAACAATAATTAAAACAATAATTATTATAACAATAATTATAATAATCATAATAATGTAACTGTATGGGCATTTTAAATGTTGCGTTCAACATCCCGAAATATATATATTTTTTCCACACCAGCTATTTAAAGTTAACTTTCTGCAGTTGTCCTATGATGTCATTAATCAGATGAGCCCGGTGACGCGGCTGCAGCATCCTCAGGTGAACATCCGTCAGATCACAGCGACAGCAGCAAAAAGGGAGAAGGTGTCCGCTCAGCCTCACCCCCCAAAAAAATCCAGACGATGGAGACCTTTGATCCCTCACCGCTGACCTTGTGTTATTTCAGCCACCGGAGGAACCTCAATGGAAACAAGCGGAGCACGTTTCCCCACGGTAAACATTATCCTTGACGCATTAGTGGCCTGGGAGCTGAGCCGGGTGAGTAGGCAGGCAGGCAGGTGGGGGTGCAGGACAAAAAGAGTGAATTAAAAAGGTGAAATAAACCGACATGTAAACGCAAATATATCCAGAAAAGTGTTAAATTAGGCCTCCTTACAGTGACTCGCACTGACGCCAAAAACGCGCCGTGACGCGCGCAATTTCAGAGAGCTGTTCCATCCTGGAAAAGGTGGGAAATAAAAAACAAAACAAATATAGGTATACAGTAGTATGTCCCCCCTTCACCAGCCTCCGTGCTGAAACAAATACTGGGGAACACTTTGTGTACATTTTGGCCCCTCACAGACGCGTCGGTGTTTAATGTCAGCAGAGGGTTTTTCAACAATAATCCTAATTGCACGGCTGTACAGGAGCGCCTCTGTTTGATGTTTACACGCACGTTGATCCCTCTCGGGGTTGCGCAGAGATGAAGGTCAGTCATGCGCCTTGGCCTTTTTTAAAAAGAAAAAAAATATGACACGAGAAAACCCAAAGCATGTGTCAAAGTGAGAGTGGAGGGAAAGAGAGCGAAGGCGCAAAGTTATGGCGTGTGTTTGTTTCTCGTGTCGGGAAGCAACAAATCTTTCTTATTGCTTGTGAGTGTTTTTTTTCTTTCTTTCCTGAGAGCAGAGGTAGTAAAGTTAGAAAATAATCCATTTATAAGATCTGCAAGCTTTGGGTCTGAAATGTAATTATGGAAAGGCTGAAACTTAAAAGGTCGTTTCTTTATCATTTGTGCGTCAATGCTCTCTGTGCGTAATTGCCAAAAAAAAAAGAGTTTGGCCTTTAGCCTTAATGCAAATCAAATGGACGCTCGGTGTAAAATGTAGAGGCGAATGTTAGAGAGTTAAAACAACACCTTAAAGTGTACCGTCGTTACACACACACACACACACACACACACACACACACACACACACACACACACACACACACACACACACACACACACACGTGAAAATAAATCACAGAAAATTCAATTTAAAATTGGCACGAGAGATAAATCTGGCGCGCGTTTATTTTGCAAACTGCTCGACTTGGGGGGATTCCTTCCAGAGGTGAAACACGTGTAATCGCCTCATTTTCATCCAAACATCACCACCGTGAGGGATTTGTTTTTTTGGCGTGTTTTATTTTTTTCAACAAAGTGTAGCAGCCGGTGCTTGATGCGTAAAGGAGAGTCAGAATGTGAAAAACACAAATGAAAATAAATAAAAGACCATGGGCGACAAATGAGGGAATAAAGTGAGATAATCCTCCAGCGCGCTGGAGATACAATTTACAAACATCACCCGGCCAATCACATTACTCAAAAACCAATCATTCATTTCCTCCCATTTCCTTAATGATGCCATTTAAAAGGCTGAGATGAAGGGTGGTGTAGTGGAGCGTAAAAGCCACCCAAACTCAGGTTCTCCACCTTTTATGTTTTCTCAATTTTGCACTTTTGAGTTTAAGTTTAAATCTCTTTTATGAACAAAACAAAACTTCAGCATGAAGTGAATGATACGTTTTTATTTCATTTGAAAGGTTTTAATTGCAGAAGTTTGTGCGCTTTCATGAAACACTTTCTGAGGTGATGGCTCCTCGTCACCACGATGAGCTTCATCTCATCCTTTTAGATTTGTCCCCCCCAGCACAGCTCAACATGTGGAGATCTGATCCAGGGTCTCGATATGGCATTATACTCACCCTATCTGTCTCAATAACAAACGCATTCATGGTGGTATATCCACAGCTTTGCATTCTGATGGGAGAGAGCAGGACGAGGAGGAGGACTGGGGGGAATCTCTGCGGAGTTGTCATGTCAAACTTTTGGACCAATAGCAACGCGGCTCTCAGCAAACTCATAAGTCTATTGGCGAGCGGAGCCAATGACTGGGGGAGAAGCGTTGGAAGTCCAGCCTCCTGATTTCAACAGATTGAAATGTAAGCCTGTCTCCAGCGCCGTCAGGAAACAGATCGAGATTTTTGTTCCTCTTGTTCCTTATCGCGCAAGACGATTTTCTTGGACGCGGTTTCGGACGGTGGACACGCTGGACGCGGAGCAGGACCCACGCAGGAGGCACGAACCGGACACCGTATTCTTCGTTTGCGGCTTTAACACTATGGGTGAGTTCAGTGTCGTGTCGGGTTTTTCTTTTTCTTTTCTTTTTTTTTCTTTTCTTTTCTTTTTTTTTTTTGCTTCTTGTTAGGGATGCAAGCGAGCGGTCCAACGGCAAGGTGGGGAA